>NW_021604651.1:6525930-6533496 GCF_004785775.1 Grammomys surdaster
TGAGTCTGTGTGGGCTATCCACAGGCATACCTGTGAGCCTGTGTGGGGCTATCCACAGGCATACCTGTGAGCCTGTGTGGGCTATCCACAGGCATACCTGTGAGTCTGTGTGGGGCTATCCACAGGCATACCTGTGAGCCTGTGTGGGGCTATCCACAGGCATACCTGTGAGTCTGTGTGGGGCTATCCACAGGCATACCTGTGAGCCTGTGTGGGCTATCCACAGGCATACCTGTGATCCTTCCGATCTTGCTCTTCCCGCCCATGGAGCTGCCTGCGAATCCTGAGACATGAGCTCCCAGGCTGTACCCGATTAGGTGAACTTTGCTCCGAGAAAATGTCACAGATTCCTGCAAGACAGGGCAAGAGGGTGGGAGGAACAGTTTGAGTGGGAGAATGAGGCCAAGAACCTTCTGTAGAGCCTGCTTCCATGGAGCATCCATCCATGCTTGGCACTGCCCATGAATCAGGTGCTTTATGATGGGAAACTGGCTTTTCACCTCACTGACTGCCATCTTGGGTGATGGGGGTGGGATGGGGCCGGGTGGCTGTTCTTTGGGATGTCCTGGTGATTGCTGCCTCCTGCCTGCCTGGTTTCGCTTTAGCCATTGGTGCTCTGCAGAAACTGGGGATTCCTTGTCTTTGCCTTTCAAGGCTGTAACTACAGGTGGGGTACCACACCTTGTGTGGGATTGATGGCTTCCAACTGTGGTTAGATTCCTTAGGACAGATGTATCTAAAATTGTGAACTCTCCGAGCTCTACTGAGTTGTCATAGGCTACACTGGGGCATCCAGACTGGGACCCACAGGCTTCAAGAATGCATATACATTTGTTTTGTATGGCCTTGTGAGAGGACATTGCTGTTTACAAGGTTCATGATAGATAAATGTGTTTAATGTTTAAATATTTCGAGGAAAATCTCAATTTTCTTTCCCAATGTTTTAAAAATATGATGACACTATCTTGTGTGTGCACACATGTGTGTGATGTCAGAGGGCAACTTGAGGGCATCAGTTCTCTCTTTCTACCAATGGGGTCTTGGGGATTGAATTTAGGTCCTCAGGCTTTGTAGCAAGGGCCTAAACTTGCTTAGCCAAGTCACTTAGGATTTTGTTTTGCATTCATAGCTATCTATATGTCTCAGTCTGCTTTATGTTGCTGTGATAAAATGCTGACCAAAAGCAACTCGGAGAGGAAAGGGTTTAATTTAGCCTACAGCTTACAGTCTATCCCGAAAGGAAGCCAGGGCAGGGATGTGGATTCAGGACTGAACCTGAAGCAATGGAGGAGTTCTACACTCTGGCTTCTCCCATGCCGTGCTCAACCTGCTTTCTTATACAATTCAGTACCACTTGCCCAGGGCTGGCACCATGCACAGTGGGCATCCCACTCCGATAACTAATGATGACGGGCAGCTGCGGCGGTGGCAGTGGTGGTGGCGGCGGCAATAAAATGCCCCACAGGCTTAGGTACTGGCTAACCTGGCAGAGGCATTTTCTCAATCGACTTCACCCTTCCCAGATGACCCTAGCTTGTGTCAAGTTGACAATACACTAACCAGCACACCATGGATCCATGGGATACCCTAGGAAATAACGGGCTGCTCCAGGACATTTTAGGGTTGTGCAAACAGGAGTGGTAGCTGGGGAGTAGGGGGAAGAAGGCTAAAAGAGAAGCCTCATATCTGGTCTCAAACTTGCAATCTGGACACTGAGGTCTCTTGGAGAGAGAAGGGTAGGTGGTTGGACTTACCTCCAGCCATAGGAGAAGAGCAGCCACCTCCCGGCCGACAACACGGGTGTTGCGAACAGCGACGGCGTAGTGCTGGTATGCCAGGGAGATCCAGTCCACTAACACCACATTCACAGGTTGGGACTGTCGAGACTTCAGTGCACCCACTATCTTCCAGATCCAAGTTTCTAGCAAGCCATCCACCTGAGGGTGGGCCACAGGCTGTCAACCTCACCAAGGGCAGAGGGAGCCCTGTCTAGTTCCTGGGGTTCCTAAAGTACACAGCCCTCTTTTTTTCTCAGGCTCAAGGACAATTCTAGATCTTTCTCCCCACCAGAAAGGCCATGTCCTAGGATTTCTCAATCTAGTGCTGAGGATATTCGGGCTTGAAGAGCTCCTGCCCGGCTGTCCAGAACATTGGTTAGTCTGTGTCTAACTCCACCCACGTGGTGTCAACCCCGTCTCCAGCCCCAGACTTTGAAGACACAGTGTGCCAAGACCTTGTCCCATTCTCCCCACCTGAGAGTCACTGTCTGAATCTTTCCCCACGGTAGCACTTTCTGAGCCCTAAAACAATGGAAAAGTGTATGAAAATTAGGTTCAAGAGTTGACTTCAGAAGGTCAGCTCCGCCATGCCTGGGGTCCCACAGCATCCGTCCTGCCCTCGTCTCCCTTTGGTGGGATGAACCTGAGATCTGCTCTGTGTGTTCCTTACTTGATATAATAGTGTACCTACTATGTTCCCAGAGCTGAATGTTTGTGCTGTGTCTTGGTCAGAAAGGCAGTCAGAGCTGGGTCTGGGGTATTCCAGGCCGTCTTGTGGAGGCATAAAGAGAGTAGTGTGATATGTCCGGGGACTGGAGAAATTTGGGAGACTTTAAGGTCAAGATTCAGGAAGGGAAATGGTAAAGCTCCATCCCCATCCCTCAGTTCCATCCCACCTCCATTGGCCCCTCCCATCCTTCCAGGGGAGCCGAGCTGTGTTTATTCAAGAAATGTTTACTGAGAACAAATATCCTAGTTGAGCTAAGTTGCATGCATATTACTCAGCCCATGTGCCCCTGGCTCTTGGTCAGCAGTGCTGCCTTCCTTCCAGGAGGCCAAGGGACAGAGTGGTGGGGTGTAGAATTCTTAAAACAAAGCCAGGAGCCCAGCCAGGGTGCAGAAGCCCACAGCCCTGCAGCTCTGGTTGCTGTCAGCATTAGTATTTCTGGTGTAAATGTTTGGTTGTGGTAATGATGGTGATGGGGTGGTGGTGGTGGTAGTGGTGTTGATGGTGGTGGTGACAATGATGGTAGAGGCTGCAAAGGTTGCACACTCTGGCCCGACAAGATTTTTGAGGCCAAAGAGCACTTTTTTTTTTCTACAGGAGCTTGTAGCTTCATGTTGCATTTCAAAACCAAATTCATTCATTCTATCGTTAATTCAGTTAACAAACGTTTTGGAGCACCTAACATCTGGTGGGTATTGGCTGGCAATGTCAGACAAGAAGAGAGCAGAATTTACAGCCCAGTGGGTCAGAGAAACTGGATGAGAAAGCCCTGCAGAAGGATGAGCCAGAGGATGCTGGGCTGGGGAACTCAGGGACCACTCCTCATGCCCTGGGGGAGGGCTGGGCTTGTGGCAGAGACGCCTGCAGGAGACCCTGTTTGAGGCTATGCCTACAGGAAAAGGAGAGCTAGAGAAGAGGGAGGGAGGGCTCTAGGTGGTCAGAGGAGAGGAGGCAAAGATGACGCTGACTGGGTGGGTGGGTCAGTTTATTCTGTAGAGCAGGTGAGGTTTCAGGATATTTTCATGTCAAAGATATTTTCATGCTTAGTCGGTGGACTGATTGCCTAGCATTTCATGAAGGTCTAGGTCCTATCCCTAGCACTGCATAAACTAGCCACAGTGACACACACCTGTTATCCCAGCCCTTGGGGGTGGAGCTAGGAGGATCAGGGCTTCAAAGTCAGCCTTGGCTACGTGATAAGTCTGAGGCCAGCTCTTCAAAACCTAATTTTCATGTAGTTGGTAGAAAATAAATTCCAATTCGTCAGCTGTAGGAGAGCGGCTCTATTGGGAAAGCACCTGATATATAAACCCAGGGCCTGAGTTTGATCCCTAGACCCCACATACACATTTTTGATGTGGTGCTGGAGGGATGGGCCAAGGTTAAGAGTATGCACTCCTTTCACACAGGTCCTGCAGCACACAATTACCTGTAACTGCAGATCCAGGGATCTGTCACCCTCTTCTGCTGGGCACCTGTACTCTCATGCACACACATAGACACACAGACACACGACATTTTCCACTATCCTACTCACTCCTGGAACTGAGAAAACTGGGAGGTGCTTTACCAACACCACGTGTGGGGTTTTCATTGGTGTTATTAAAATTCAACGCACTAGGGGAAAAGACAGCGATCAGGAACACACAGAGAACACAGCACGCCAGCACTTCCTACCGACCACCCGTGGATGATCATGACAAGCGGCTGCGAGCTGTTGAAGCCACACCCCTGCAGTGTTTCCGGGTGCTGAGGTCTGAGCCGACAGCCCAGGCGATCGTTTTCATCTTTGAAGAGCAGGAATCTCGTCTCTGGCTCCAGCAATGGTTTCCTTGCTTCAGTGGCTCCAAGGCCTCTTCCAAAGGGCTCTGGAATGCAAAGTCAGGGTTATCGGTTATGCCTGGCAGGTGTTCCATCAACGCTGGCCCTAGGACCATCCACAGGTGATTCAGAGCTCCAGCTGGTGGGTACTGGAAAGTACTGGGAGCCAGCATGAACTCCATCTTTGAGGAACCCAGGGAGCACTGTGGGGTGACCTGATTGTAGCAGGGAACTTGGGAATACCCCACACAAGGAAGGGACCTGACTCTCTGTCTGGCAAGCATCTAGCAATGTACTAGGCCTGACTCCAAGGCTTGAGCAATGTAGGTAAGGCCGTTGGGACTGAGGTTTGTAGACAGTGAGCCTCACCCCAGATCACAGTTCCAGGAAGAGGCGAAGTCAGGATTTGAACCTAGGTCTATCTCCAGGGCTGAGGAGACAACAGAGAGAGCATGTTAGTACTGTCACCTTTCTAAGCTCACTCTGTTCATTCCCACTGTAGGCATAGGATGTAGCACAAACCCTGAAGGGGCTCTCTGTGGAGGAGCATGGTGGGGAGAATGTCGAAAAGGGTGATGGATTGTCCTGGAATGCTAAACCTGGCCTGGAAGGGTGACTGGGGCTGTGTGTGTTTGGGATGAGGAGTGGTATCTTCCAGCTGAGGGAACAATATGAAGAATGGCTCATCACCAGAAGACACAAAGAGAAGCTGGCAGGGTAGAACATGGATGCCAAAGACCTTGGACTTTATCTAGTGAGGGCTGGGAGGATAGCCCAGTTGGTGATATGCTTGCCCTGCAAACATAAGGACCTGAGTTCAATCCTCAGCACCTGCACATAAAACCAGACACTGCAATGTGTGCTGGGATGCCAGGTTGTTCTAACTTTATTTCTGCTCTTGTGATAAAATGTCCTTACAAAAAGCAACTCAAAGAACAAAGGCCTATTTGGTTTACAATTCCAGGTTACAGTTACAGGTGGGGAAGTCAACACAGGAATTTGAAGCAGGTAGTTACATAACAATCAAAAACAGAGAGTGAATGAATGCATGCGTGCTTAGCACTCCTCTAGCTTCTTTTACTCAAGTCCAGTCCAGGGCCCTAAAAATTGTCCACATCCAGGCTAGATCTTCTCACACTGGTTAAGGTAACCAGAACAATCTCTCACAGAAATGCCACAGGCCACCCTGACTGACCTAGAGAGTCCCCTCACTGAAACTCTTCCCAGGTGGCCTCTAGGTTATGTCAAGGTGATAATTAAAATCAATCATCACACAGGTTGTCCTCTGACTCCCACACATATGCTGTGGTATGCTGAGGGGTAAGCCCATGCTCACTAAGACACAAGTGCCCCTCCCTTACACACACACACACACACACACACACACACACACCATGTATATAACAAAAAAGAAAAAAATGGGGATTAAAATATTAGGGATTGTTACAAAGATTAAATAAGTTTTTTAAGAGCTTGAGTTACGTACAGGTGGTTGTGACTAGCCTGTTGTAAGTTCTGGGAACTGAACTTGGGTCCCCTTTAAGAGCAGTAAATGCTCTTAATCATTAAGCCCTCTCTTTAGCCTCTCATGTCTTCTTAAGAGACAGACTCCAGTGATTTGAAGCCAGACGATACTGTGGTTTTAAAAGAGTCAGTATTGCTGGAGGCACTCAGTTACTTCAGGAGACTCTGTTCCTCTATCCTGGAAAAAGAGGTGGTGGGCCTAGGATTGCCCTCTGTATAGCAGCAAGTTCCCTAGGATACCAAAAACATTCTCCTTTAGTCAGAAGGATTTCAGGTAGTATCCCTTGCAGTGAGTTTTGCATTCCCAAGCCAGCCCCTGGTTAAAAGATCCTTAGGAATTCATACAAGAATAAATCACATCTTCTTCTCTCAGGCAAAGACATCTTCAGGTGGGTGACTTCAGGCAACTGAACTAGGCCATCTGGCCTAGGAGAAAGCCAGTTGAAGGTTTAGCACGGCCTTGCTGCCTTCTGCCTACAAAGCCTGTGTGGGATGATTCTGCTGGGTTGAAGGCACATCAGGCGCTTGCCAGGTACTAGATGAAGTTAATGAAGCAAGCACATGAGACGAAGGCCTTGGGCACTAATGTGCCCCTGCAGAGCTGTTTGCAAAACATCTCCATTATTTAATTGTGCTCGTGTGTGTGTGTGTGTGTGTGTGTGTGTGTGTGTATGCATGCGTATGTGTGCGCACTCACCACACTCTTGCTCTGTAAACATGTACTGCTGAAAATATTCCCAGCCCTGGCAGGAGTCCCCCTGGAAGACCATAATTTCTCAATGTCCCTGAAAATTCTCCAACCACATCCTTTGCCCAGGATGGAACATTCCCACGGAATAAATGTAACCGCCACTCTACGGCTGCTGGCATCAAACTAATGACTTAAAGTTGGGCCACGCTGACACTGAAAATTCTTATATGGGGTGCGTGTGGTAGCCCTAGTGCTTGCCTTGTAGGCCAAGTGCTTGTCTAGCATGCCTAAAAGACCTTGGTTCATTCCCAGCACTGCAAAAACCCAATATGGTGGCACACATCTCTAATCCCAGCAGTTGGAAGCTGGAAGCAGGAGGATTAGAAGTTCAAGGTCATCCTCAGCTACAAAGGGAGTTTGAGGCCAGCCTGGGCTACATGAGACCCTGTCTCAAAAAGGAGAAATGACTGAAGAGATGATTTAGAGGTTATGACTGCAACTGCCGCTAGGCATGGTGATACATGCCTTTAGTCTCAGCACTTAGGAGGCAGAGGTAAGTGAATTTCTGTGAGTTCAAGGGCAGCCTGGTCTACAAAGAGAGTTCCAGGACAGCCACAGCTATATAGAAAAATCCTGTCTCAAAAATCAACAAACAAACAAACAAACAAAGATTAGAAACTGCTTTTGCAGAAGACCTGAATAGGGTTCCTAGCATCCACTCCAGGTGATTTACAACCACCTATATATAACTCCAACTTCAGGAGATCTGATGCCTCTGGCCTCCTTGGAAAACTGTACTTGGATGCAACATACCTGCACAGAAGCACACATGTACACATAATTAAAAATAATAAAAGTAAATCTTTAAAGAAAAACATAAATTGAGAATCCTATTCTTTGACTTCTGGCTCCGTTTTCCCATCTGGCCCGTGGATAAAGGGGTTCACTAGAGGCCTTGCTCTGCTCAGAGATCGTGCCTGTGGATAAAGGGGTTCACTAGAGGCCTTGCTCTGCCCAGAGATCGT
>NW_021604651.1:6533506-6566874 GCF_004785775.1 Grammomys surdaster
TGTGGATAAAGGGGTTCACTAGAGGCCTTGCTCTGCCCAGAGATCGTTGACATGTTGTGGAACATAGTGCTGGGATAAAGGGGTTCATTAGAGGCCTTGCTCTGCTCAGAGATTGTTGACATGCCGTGGAACATAGTGCTCTGTAGCCAGATTGCTTGGCCAGAGTCCCAGCTCTGCTGCTAAGGTTCTGTGACCTTAACCTTCCGTCTCCCAGACTAACAGAAGCACCCCAGTAGGAGTAATATAAGTCAGAGGTGCAAGCATATTGCTTTCTAGGAATGTCCAACCTTTTGACTTCTCTGGGCTGCACTGGTTAAGAGAAAAAATCCTCTTGGGCCACACATGGGTGTCCAGCCTGTGGCCTGTGGGTTTAGAGAGAGAACATGTGTTGTTTATCTTTTCTGACACCGGGCACGAAGTTCATACAGGAGACCTTACAGTTCAGTTACATAACCACAAAAATCCAGATCACCTCCTCCCCACCACAAATCTCATAATGTTTTAAATGAGTTTACAGTTTTGTGTTGGGTAGCATTCATAGTTATGCTGAGCATCAGGTTGGACACACCTGCTTGAAACTAAACAAAAGGAAAGATTTAAGTTTCCTTTCCTTAGACCACTTGAAGTCCTGATCATTCAGCTTTTACCTCTGCAGTGTCTAGGATTACATAGACGTGTGTGTGTGTGTGTGTGTGTGTGTGTGTGTGTGTGTGCAGGCCATCTTCCACCACCCTATTGTAGGCAGACATGGGGAATGAATTACAAGCCACTTAGTGAAAAGAGAGACTGGTTATAATCAGGGTCATTCATGTGGACTGACAAGGGTTTTGGCTTACTTTTGGGGAGGGCATAGGAGCAGCTAACTATTCCACTTACCAAGAAGCTTACAGGAGGCATAGAGAAGGACATTGACTATTAACGAACCAGCTTCCTGGAGTCCTGGTCTCAGGCAAACTCTCTTCGAACTTTCTAGACAGAACTCCAGTGGGAATCCATGTATTCGGTGGAGGTCAATCGCCCAACTCAGCTATCCTTCCCAACTCTCCATGTTCACATCATAACCTTAGGACTTTGTTGTTGTTGGCTTTTTATTTTAGATGTTTCAATTTTATTTTGTGTGTATAAGTGTATTAGTTGCGTGTATGGTATGTGCACCAATTGAGTACAGTGCCTGAGAATGTCAGAGGAGGGTGTTGGATACCCAGAAACTGCAGTTATAGATGATTTGAAAACTACCTGTGGGTTCTGGGAATTAAATCCAGGTCCTCTACAAGAGCAGCAAGTGTTCTTAACCACTGAACCACCTCTCCAGCTGTGCCACTTTGAAGCTGCTGCAGGGGAGTAATTTACACTTTGGAAACTGGTAAAGCTTAAATCCCAGATTTGAATTAATTTCTTTTTACCATATATTTAGTGTGTGGGTGTATATGTGCAACCATGGTGTGTGTCTGGCAGTCAGAGGAGAATCTACTGGAACTGGTTCTCTCTACGGCGTGGGTTTGAGGGCTGGGCTCAGGTCATCAGGCTGTGCAGTGAGCACCTTCTCCACTCAGCCATCCCATCTCACAGGCCCCAGATGTGTGTTGAAGAGTGTACAGACTTGCACAAAACATGGAGCAGTATGCTGGCTTCAACGGCTTCTGTTTCCAACCCTGAAAAGCCCTCAGAGCTAAGGAACAGTGGGAATGAGCTATCTAAACAAACAGTTGTTTTATGTGAGGGTGCAGAGTCTGATCCACCTACTGAAGCTTACACAGCTGGTTACCCATGAGGAGAGAATCGGGGTTCCGGCTTCTCCCCAGGTGCAGTCTCCCTCCCGGTGGCTATGGAAGTGGTTGACCTTTGGTCAAGGGTTTGCCACCTGTGTGGTGGGGGCTTCCTGTTTACTTGTTTATTCAATCATTTCCTGGCTCGTCCTTCCTGCCATCAACGTGTGTGTGTGTGTGTGTGTCTGTGTGTCTGTGTGTCTGTGTGAATGCATGTTCCCAGCTTTCCCTCAGCAGAGTCTGCCTTTCTGCTAAATGGATTCTGAAGCCAGCTTACAGGTTTTATTTGGGGTGGGGGGGGTTGTTTTGTTCTATTTTTCTCATTTAAAATTGTATTGGTTGCATAAAAACTATGTTAACAAGAGAAAATAGAATTTTAAAAATACCTTAGCCACTCATCCTCCTAATGGATTGCCTCCTTGCTTCTTCATGTTCCTGTTCTGCATGTGGAAGTGAATATATTTTTTTACATAACTGTGTAGATGACCTTCTTATTTTTAATTTCACGTAACAAAATAAACATTTCTCCATGTTTCTATGGTGTTCATGTTCACATTGAAAGGCTGAATAGTATTCCACCCACAGGGTGTTTGATAATGTGTGTATCCTCGTCCTTGTCACAGGATTGTCAATAGAACCCTGACAGCTTACTTTTATAAACTCAACTTCACGGAGAACACTTCTGAGAGAATTACTCCCACTAGGACAGCTGGCTGATGTGAGCTTACTTGATTAACTGGCCTTGTTGTTTTGCTATGATGGCTGAGCATCTTATGGTTACCCACTTCTCCAGGTGTCAGCTGTACTTACCTCCAGCCCAGGAAACCCATGGAGAAACCAAGAGGTCTCATTAAAGGTGATGGTGAGGACTGGGCATATGCCATGCAAGCATGAGGACCTGCCACTGGGTTAGCACATTCGTAGAAAGCTGGGCAATGTAGCTCAGGCTTGGAATCCCACAGGGGAGAGGAAGACATGAAGGATATCTGAGGCTTGTTGACCAGTAAGTCTAGCTGACTCTGGAGGTCCAAGGTTTAGTGAGAGATCTGTGTTTCTAGTTTGTTTTCTGTTGTTGTGATAAACAGCATGATAAAAAGCAACTTGTGGAGGAAAGGGTTAATCTGACTTTATAATTCCAGGTCACAGTCCCTCACTGAGGGGAGCCAGGACAGGAACTCAATCAGAAACCCTGGAGGGATGCTTCACTGCTTTGCTCACTGACTTTCTGGCTTGCTCAGCTGGCTGTCTTACAGCCCAGTCCCACCTGTTGGGACATGCTGCAGCCCCATAGTGGGCTGGACTCTGTCACATCAATCATCCATCAAGACAATCTTTCGCAGACATGCCACAGGCCAGTCTGACGAAGGCAGATCTTCAGTTGATGTTCCCTCTTTGTGGGTGACTTTAGGTTGTGTCAAATTGACAAAAAAACTAACAAAAGCTAACAAGCACACCCTGCCCCAGAAAATAAGTGTACTACAGCATGATATAGGAGGATCCATGACCTCTGACTATCACAGCATGTACACACCAGTGCAATACATCTCCATACATATGTATGTGTGTCCATATATGCATACACAAACATGTACACACTGACATACATGCACAGTAAATAAAAGTAATGGTGGAGTAGGTAGGATGGAGAACACAGGGCTCAATATAAAATAAATATAAAATAACAAACTTAAAAAATCAATATAAATAAAGGTATGTTTGTGGAACTGTCATTTCCTCTTCATTTGATGTCCCTTTCTTATCCAAGCCCCATAACACCTCTATAAGGAAGGCGATCTCTAAACTCAAAGAGGTTAAGTGTCTTGACCAAGGTCACACAGGAAGTAGATGTTCTGTACATCAAATTTGGCCAGTCTGACTTCAATTCAAATAAGTGTGTGTGTGTGTGTGTGTTTTATTAGCCATTATTCTTTTGTGTATATGGTGTGTGTGTGTGCATAGATGCATGTGTGCATACCATGGTGTGTATGGTGTGTGTGTGTAGGTCAGAGACAATGTTTGGGGTGAGGCAGTCTAGTCTCTCTTTCCACTGTGAGTTCCTGCCCTTGAAGCAGGTTCTCAGGCTTGCATGACAAGTACTCTTGCCCACTGAGCTGGATTGCCAGCCCAGCTCTCCTGCATCCCCCTGCTCTGCTGCCACTTCCTGACCGATCTGCGCAGACAGCATTTCCTCCTCACAGCGCTGGGAGGGACGTACTGTTATTGTTATGGTCTTGGTCTTACATGGATTCTTACAGAGGTTTAGTAATGGGAAAGGGAGCTCAGAAGAAGGTTCAAAACCAAGAAACCCAGTTCCCTTGCGCACTCCAGTGGGAGCAGATGATAGCTCCTTCAGAGATCTGGAAGTGAAGTTGCCCTTGGACCAGACTCATACCTGGCCTGGCCAGGCCTGCAGGAAGCACTCTGAACATGAAGTCCGATACATGCGCTCTGGTTATAGGAAGTGTGAGCCCTGCATGGCACGTGTAGTGAGCTCATAGAGGACCAGGCCCCAGGAAGAGTATTGTCAAAAATGCAAATGCTGAGCTGCGTGTGTGTGTGTGTGTGTGTGTGTGTGTGTGTGTGTTGTGTTAAACATTTTGTGGATTCTGGGGATTGAACTCCAGTCATCAGGTTTGTGTGACAGCCACCACTTTCCCCACTGTGCCATCTCTTCTCCCACCCCTACTGGTACCCCACCCCTGCCCCAAGGTCTCACACATTCCAGGCTGGGCTCAAACTCACTGTATACCCAAGAAAAGTCTTGAATTTCTCATCCTCTGCCTCCAGTTCCCTGGTGCAGGGATCACAGAGGTGTACCACGTGCAGTTTAAACAGTGCTGGGCTAGAACCACGGCCTCCTGCAGACTTGGCAAACACTCTACCAACCAAGCTGCATCCCTAGCCTGAGAAGGCTTCTTATTGAGTCCTGTAATCTCCTTTTATAGACAACCTTTGGCTACTCTAGAGCTTTTTCTCCCTGTAGCCTACAGAAGGGAGATGTTCCTATGCCTCCCTCGTGTAGGAAGATCCCTCCTACACATGTTCCCAAGAGGCCTTTGACCTTGAGCATTTGGCCAATAGGGCTTTGCACTGCCTGCTCTGTGAACTACCGTATCATGCTAAGGTCTCCTCAGTGATGTAGTGAGGCATGCTAAGCTCCTTGACTCAGTCAGAGGAGGGTTCTAACCCTGAAAACCAGCTGAGTCCTGATTTCACCTCTGAAAATCCACCAAGCTTGGAGACGATCCTAGGGTCATTTTGGTCTAACATGTGCAAGAACTAAGGGTACCACCAGCTTTTAGTGATGGCCTCAGTTCAATCCCCAGAATACGCACACGCACACGCACACGCACACGCACACGCACACGCACACGCACACGCACACGGCTTTTTCTTCAAGGTCTGAGTTAACCAGGCAAAAAGGGAAGTGGAACTCAGAACAGTAGTGCCCAGGGACAGCTGGCTGTGGTGTGTGGGTGTGCCCTCCCAGAGCCGCAGCTGCCTTGCATTCCAAAGATGAATATTTGTATCATAAGGACAGCATACTTGTATCATAAGGACAGCATTGGGCATCAATTTGACTAAGTAGCGTATATGCTTTACAGCTGAAGTCACACAAGGATGGGCAGTGTCCGCTGAAGCATGAGGGATGTGCTCTTTGGAGTGGGGGCCTGGTAAGGAACTGGTCTGATCCATTCCTGACCCTCGCTAGGTCTTTCCTGTAGAAAGGCCTGGGCTGAGAGCATTGACTATGGTATGCTTTTAGACACAGAAAGCCCACCTCCCTCACATTCTCTCTCTCTCTCTCTCTCTCTCTCTTTCTAAAAATGGGTCACATGTAGCCTAAGCTGGTCTTAAACTCTCTATAGAGTTGAGGGTGATCTGAAATTCCAGATACTCCTGCCTCGACCCAACCTCCATAGTGCCAGGATTACAGGAGTGTACCACTACGCTAAATTAATGCAGCACCAGGGATTGACTCAGGACTTTGTGTGTGCTAAGTAAGCATGCTACCAACTGACCTACACCCACAGTTTCCTTGTAGTCTTCTGAGTCCTGGGGTCATAGGCATGAACCACTGCAGCTGGCTGAAGCTTGATATCCAATGCAGCCCCACCCCCATTTCTTCCTGAGCTTATGTCAGATCTCTGTTATAATCCACAGTTCCTTCTGAACACTGTCCATTCTTATCCACCCAGGTCTTCACTGTTCTACCTAGCACTTTCTGTGAGTTTTGTGAATTCTGTGTTTCTGAGGTAGCTTTGTGCTTTAGATGACTGACTTGGCTAAGTTCTTCTGTGCGAGGAAAAGCAGGCTTCTCTTTGGAGGGAAGATTCACACTTTCCCACTTTCTGGTTCCCATTTGGCTGTCCTTTGTGTGATGGAGTCTACAGACAGTCTGAAGTCTACTGAGCCGAGCCCCTTCTGTCAGCAGAGGGGCAGGCACTCTGTCCAAAGGAGGAAATCCAGCAGCCAGACTAGACTTTCAGTCTCCTTTCTAACAGGGAAGTCAGACACACCCGGCCAGCTTGCTGCCCTTCCACCCCCACTGAGTGAACCCAACTTACCTTCATTGGCTTAGCATGCAGACTCTTTGGCAGCATGCCCAGGGCAGCTGACTTGGGAGCTGTGAGACCTCCATTATCATAAAATGGCAGGCAGCTCCTTTTTGGTTAAAACCATGAACCTGGGCCAATGAGATGGCTCACTGAGTAAAAGGCACTTACTGCCAAGCTGGATGCCTCCAGTTTAATCTTGGAACTCACAGGTACAAGTTAAAAACTTCTGACTCTTGAAAGTTGTCCTCTAGCCGGGCAGTGGTAGAACACCTTTAGTTCCAGTATTTGAGGGGAAGGGGTAGGGGCAGGGGCAGGGGTAGGGGTGAGGGCAGAAGGATTTCTGTGAATTCAAGTCCAGTCTGGCCTACAGAATGAGTTACAGAACAGCTAGAAACACAGAGAAACCCTGTCTCAAAAAGAAGAAGGAGTAGGAGGAAGAAGAAGAAGAAAAGAAGGAAGGAAGGAAGGAATGGAAAGTTGTCCTTTGACCTCCACATGAATACTGTGGCATCCACTCAAGTGCATGGTGCACCTTGGGCAAGTTTAAAGGTAGCACTCTAAGTAAAGGAGAAAGATGTGTAAAGTCCCTGCTGCACTGCCTGGTGTAGCAGGTGCTTGGTCCATAGGACACAGAGATATTTCACAGAAAAAGGAACACAGATGGTTTCTAACATGTGCTTAGATCCAATCCTCAGTTCTCAGACAAAAACCACAAATTGAGGGTATGCTGCTACAATCTCTCTGTCAGACGGGTAAACATTTATACTTGGCCATACACCTTCCTGACAGGCTAGCAGAGAGAGAACCTATGCCACTCCGAAGGAGAGGGATGGCAAGTCACAAAAGCGACAAATGCCAAAGTCTTATGCAGGGTACACAAATGCTCTACCATTGATCTATATCTCCAACTCTTAAACACACTGAAAAACAAAAACAAAACCCACGTATTTACTTGGCGAGTGCTCTAGCACTCTTGTCTGAAGACAATTTGCAGAGTTGGTTCTCTCTTTTCACCATGTAAGCCCTGGGGATTGAACTCAGGTCCTCAGGCTTGGCAGCAAGCACCTTCACTTGCTGAGCCATCTTAGAGATCCCAAAATATATTTACTTTCCACCCAGTATTTACTAAGTGGGAACTTACCACGTGGATCTGTCTGTACATTTATAAAATGAAATGAATACAGAATCATTTTCTGTCATATCACCTGTAATTACAAAATACTGACAATATCCCCAATGTCCATGTAAAATCCAGAGACAAATCTCTTGGTACCAGTCTGGAAAGATCTGTAGAATGTATTGCTAAGTGATAAATGTTACTATCAAATGTCAGATAGCCAGTGATGCCCTTCATGGGGTGGCGGGGCCAGTAAAAGCATTTAGATTCACTTTGATCTGTGTAAAGAGATGCTGAAAAGATACGGAAATCTGGAGTGGGTGAAGAGATAGCTGTGCAGCAGGAGGGAAGATGAGACCAAAACTGTGTTCTGTGTTGTACACTTTAAGGTCATAAGCCATGGGAATATTTACCTCTTATTTTGGTTAGTTGGATTTTTGTTTGTTTTTGAAACAGTCTGGTGTATCTCAGGCTGGCATCAACTGGTCATTTTCCTGCCTCAGCCTCCCAAGTGGTGAAATTACAGGCATAAGATATCATGCCTGCTGAAATCTTCATCTCTTTAAAAATCTAATCTTCAGAAACTTAAGTAAAAGTTGCTGGCTTGTTGCTTCTTGCTTCATCTTTCCACCATGGCCGTTCAAATACTGCTAAGCTGCTCATGAAGCTCCCTCCTTCACCCCAGAGGACACTGGGAGCTGACCCCTCCCTACCTGACTGTGAGGCCCAAGAGTCTTCCTAGAGTCTCATCCAGATAGATATCTGGATATCATGTCTGATACTAGACACTCAGACACTGTGATATAACACACACTGTGGCTGCTGAATTGGTATTTAGGAGGCTGCCCTCTCTGAGACAGGCCTGAGAGAACAGGGTGATCCAAGCAGATAAAGATGGCCACACAGGGAACTTACCATGTGAGTAACATCCCCCCTGTCAGAGCTGGTCCTGGAAGATGACCAAAGTGCCAAGAGCCAAGGAGCAGGGCATACTAGTGGCAAGCAGAATGGTAAGGGCTGGGCTGGGGTCTGAGGTGCCTGTGCTGTTGTATAGCTTTTTGGAAGGCATGCAGGAAGACTGAGCTGAACACACCCTCGTTCTGGCCTGGACCTTTCCTACTTTGTTGAGAGGCTGGTGCTCATGGAGTCCTGGCAACAAGCGTATCTTAGACATGTCAAATGTTGATTAATGTTTCAAAGTACTTACACCATCTCTAGGAATTTGTAGTTCAAACTGGGCAGCCGAGATATGCCAAGATCTTTAGAAGAAATAGAAGACAGGTAGAAATGAGAGTCTTTAAAGCAGGCAGCTGCTAGCCATATACCCCAGCTATGATCAGCAGTGATGAGGGGTTCTATGATAGCGGCAATGAACAATGGAGTCAGTGAAGATGGGAGAATGCCTGAAGTCTTTCCAGAAAGTAAAGGTGGCCTACAGAGAGGTCAGCTAAGCAGGAAGGTGCCAGACGTCAGAACAGAAATAGGTTAGCAGGGGTCTGAGGTTGGAGCCAGAAGGGCTTATCATGAGCCAGTAACCAAGCCAGTGCAAGGCTGGGGAGAGCCTGGGGCCTGGCCCACACTAAGACACAAAGATCCTGTATGCCTGGATTTGAAAACACACCAGGGAACATATTCTAGAACACAATATCTTCCCTGAAGGTAGTATGTCCTCAGGGGAACTTAACGTGGACCAACCTCTTGGTCTGAAGCAATCCTAGACCTTTGTCTCTGCAGGGAGAAGGCACAGCTCAGGCTATTTAGAGGAGGCAAATGTGGTAGGATGTGTGGGCTTAGGTAAGTCCCTAGGAGTGAGGAGTGTCAACCCTGAATATAGACCACAGACATTCAATTGGTAGAGCACTAGAGGACCCAGAGAGAGCAGTATAGTCAGTCTTAAAGGAATTAACAGTGTCGGGTATCAGAGATGGATGGAGGAGACAGAGCCGTGCTAGGAGCCTACTGCAAGAAGTATGAGAGCTTCTAATCACTATCCCACTTCCCTCTCTCCAACACGGATAGAAAGAAAGAACGGAGAGAGCCCAATCCTCCTCCTAATGACCCCAGTGATTGTGTCCTGTGTCTGGGCTTCCTAGGCAACATGCTACATGGGGTAAGGTCTGAACTTGCAGCCCCTGCCCCCACTTAGCAGCTTGTGCTGACTTTTGCTCTCAGAGTCCTCTCCAGGTGCCCATCACCCCTACTGAGTCATCACCCACTCCTTCCTTTTCTTTCTTCCCCTCCCTAATCAGTCAATGGCAACTCACTGTGGCAAGGACAACTCACAGTGTCCTCTGTTCTCACAAGCCCTGTTCCCCAATGCCAGGTTGTCCCACTGTCTGAGCTTCCTGCCCACAGGCCTTTGACTAGCTCTGAAGCTCTCTCTCACTTTCTCGTACCTCAGCCATCAATCTCGAGAGGCCATGGGCAGCTCATTTGGCAGCTGATGGTGGTGGAGTCCTCTGCACTTCAGGTGCCTTACATAGATCTCCAAGCTAGACACTGTCCTTTGTAAGGTTGTTGGCTCCATGACCAGGATCTGAGCTGTACATATGTTTTAAATTCATGGATCCTGACACCAAGTCTGAACATTCGTGGACTAAATTAACATGATAATTCTATTATCTAATCCTTGATAATTGTAGGGAAACATTTGTCACAATAAGCCAATACCTGGAGGAAGGGGAGTCCAGAGGCAGGGACTTATCTGCTTCCTTTCTAACACCCAATTCCTTTCCTGGAGTTAGGAGCTGTTGGCCTGTTATTGTAGCCATCTCTTCTAAGAATAGGCTGAGGGAAGGCACTGAAGCACGAAGAAAGTTGTGGACATTCTCTGGACTCATGGGTAGTTCTGTTTGCTCGAGTCTCAAAGTACCCCCTATTTTTGTGTCATCCTCTTCCTTCTTTCTCTGGTCTTCCTTTATTTTAAGCTACTTAATTAATTACCTAATTAAGTAATTTTTGAGACAGTGTCTCTCTTTGGGGTCCTGGCTGTCCTGGAGTTCACTATACAAACCAGGCTGTCCTCAAACTCACTGAGATCTGCCTGCTTCTGCTTCCTGAGTGCTGGCACTAAAGGCACACACCGATACACCTAGCTTTATTTTACACATTTCAATTACATTGAAAAAATTGTCTTTATGAAGTCTTTTCTGATTCCAAACTGTCTCTGGAGCTATCAATAGGGGTTGTGTGGAATAAGGAACTTTGTGGATGTGTGACTTTGGGGGTATGTCAAGTGACTTTAATGTGGATGCCTGCTAGCCAGAGAGAAGTTTTAAGAAGGTGCTTTAGGGGTAATCTTTTGTGGGGACCAATGCCAGGCAGGGACTCTCAGACACAACGTCTTCAGTGTAAACTGCTCCAGTTTCTGTACACCTTTACTTGGCTGGATATTTCTGGTCTTGGGAGAAGATTCTGTCTATGAGCCCCTGTCCCGCAGAGCTTCTTGAAAACCTTGGTGTCCATGTGTCGGTCCAGGATGAAGGGGACACATGGCCTGTTGTTCTGGACCCAGTCAGTCCCCTTCCAATGCTGATGTGCTCTCTTTCTCTAGATGTGATGGCTCAGTATTTCTGTGCAAATACATGTCAGCTACCTCATGAGGGTCTTTTGGTTAAAATTCGTGGAATAAATAGGAAGAGAGCACTTGGAAGCCGTGCTTTAGATGGCCAGGATATAATTGGTTAAATAGTCAAATACAGTGGTTTGCAATGACAGGGTTTGGTGCCCATGCCGGAGAGCCTGTGCAAGTAGTCTAGGGCCTGCTGTGGGAATGAGGAGGGGACACAGGAATAAGAGGGCAGGCTCCCAACTGCACATGTCATCAACCCAAGCAAGTGTCACTGATTTTGGACTCTAGTATTTTCTTCAGGCAAGGCTTCCATGGCTGATATAGGTTCAAAACCACAGATCTACACCAGATACTCCCTTAAATAAATACAATAAGCCAGTGCAGGCGGGGCAGTACTGACCCGGTGCCTGATCCCAAGCCTGAACTGAATCTGACCCCTGGGATATCCATGGTGGAAGGAGAGAACAAACTCCTACAAGTTGTACCCTGATCCCCTACAAAAGCACTGTGTGCTACAGGAATGATCCATCCCCCACTCCCCCACCTCCCTCCCCCCAACAAGAAAAAGAAAGGTGAAACAAACAGAACCCACAGCCTGCTCTGAACAGGGATGGGGAAAGGTGAAGCACACGTCCATCAACTGTGTTAGGGGATACTGGATCTAGAATCCGTACTCTTGTATCTGCTTGTTTGTTTCAGAATCAACCAGTTTCCAAAAAGAAGAATAAAAGATATCAAGGGACAAGTGACGGTGAAGACAGCATGAAGTCTATCTGCTCTGTGTCGCCGAGGTGAGAGACTGGGGTGGGGTGGGGGTGGGGTGGGGGTGGGGGTGGGCGGGGGGACTTCAAATGTAAAGAAATGCATGCTGGGAGCAAGGGCTGCCGTGCCAAGAATAACTCAGAAGGAGACAGTGCAATCCCCCAGTCTCCAGGAAAATGAAGTGTGTAATCAACACCACTGTACTCTGTAAATATTCTATCCACTGATAAAAAGCTCTGCAAATAGAAGTGGCACCTGAGCACAGCTCCCAAAGCCAGAGAAAGTAGAGGAGAGAGGGCTAGTGGCTGACAGGCCTTTCTCCGTGCCCGGGGTAACGGAGGAGCCTCTGTTGAGATGTCCTGTGCCTCATACAGACACTACGACCGGTGTCTGGTAGCGTCTGTGGTTCCTTTAAGTACAGTGCTATTTGTACTCATTGTGCACTTCCTGTCTGGCCCGCCCTGGTCGTTAGTCTCTTACAAAAATGCTCTGACTTAGCCAGAATCACCTGTAGGACTGGAATCCACACCCAGAATCAACTTTCATTTTTAAGGGGATAGAGGTTATTTATAGAAGTATACAGGGAGGCATGACCATCCTAAATGTATAGCTCTGTGGATTTCTACCCGTTTACAAGCCTCCCTCAGGGTCACGACAGAGGCTTCCATGCCCAGAAGGTGCCCTCGGTCGTCTCTAGCAATACCACGCCCCATACTCACCACTTCCTTCTATCACTGGGAATACATTTCTCCTGTTCTTCAACTTTGTGTCAATAGATTCACACAGTAGGTCCTCTTTTGTGTGTTTTACCCAAACACCTTGTGATGTTCATTTAAGTTGTTGTATGTAACAGCCTGAATCTCACCACACTGGTGACCCCCATGGGGTCCTATGCTGCCTTCCAGCACCGACGCCCTCAAAGTGGGGAGGGCGGGGGCAGTGGGCTGAGCAGTCAGTCTTAGGCAGAGCACAAACAGCAGGCTGAGTTCAGAGGTGGTCTGAGAAGAGAGGGATTTTTAGATCATGTCCTGAGCTCTACGGTTCTTCCTCTCCTGCTACGGAGTTCCCTGGGCCCAGACTGATTGCAAAAAGACAAGTTCCTCTTCTGCTTTTGTTTCTCTTTGCACAGAGCCAACTTCTTCACTATGCTTTCTCAGATTTTCAGACAGCACTCTCTGGAATCAACCTTTCCTGTGCCTGGAAGTGAGGTTCCTTTAATGACACACTTCCTGTCTGCCCTGTCCAGGTCATGAACCTCTCACCAAATGCTCCAACTGAACTAGAATCATCTCCAGGGCTGTAGCTCACACGCAGAACAGTTTCACCCAGGTGGGGGTGTTTGTTTCTTCCTTACTAGCCCGGAGGTGTTTGGTTTCATAGCATTATCTAAGGACTTAAAAATTACTATTATTATTTTGGTGGCAGGGTTTTAAGTATCTCAGGCTGGCTTCGAACTTGTGCAGCCAAAGGTGACCATCAACTTCTAATTCCCCTGCATCTATCTACTATTTGAGAGTGTTGGATTCCAGGTTGCAAGAACACACATTATTTGTTATGCAGTGCTGGAGCTAGAACCTGGGGCTTTGTCCACGCTAGGCAAGCACTCTACCCGCTGAGCCACATCCC
Organism: Grammomys surdaster; assembly: GCF_004785775.1. Lineage (NCBI taxonomy): Eukaryota > Metazoa > Chordata > Mammalia > Rodentia > Muridae > Grammomys > Grammomys surdaster. The sequence continues at coordinate 6,546,908 of NW_021604651.1, forward strand.
CAGCTGTATCTGGAAGTACTTTTTAGTTCTTAAAAACTGAGGGGCAAATGGAGTGCTAATGGCTTCTAGTGGGCAAAGATCTGGGGTCATACTAAGAACAGGCCTCCCCCTCCACTAAGGAATTATGCAGCCTTGCATCTCAGTCACATTGCTGTTGCGAAACCCTGAGCATGAGTCAATATCAGGCAGTTGGTGTCTGTTTCTTTATCTGATACCAAAAGAGAAGAGGCAGGCACGATGAAAGTACTCTCATCCCGGAGTTAGAAGACCTGGGTTCAGGACTTGCTTGCCACTAGCTAGTCATCTGACCTTGTTCGAGTTTATCCTGTCTCTGCAGGACCATTTCCTCCTCTTCTGTTGCTGGAAGCTGCGGTGCTTGCCCTAAGCCTGTAGGTTTCCTGTCTGGATCTCTTAGGGATGCTTCTACATCCTTAGAAAAAAGCAGTGCCCGGGTGTGCGGTGTGTAACGGTAGTGGGGGGATCCTTTCAGTAGTATTTCCATTCCCCTGTGTGCTACTTTCAGGGCTATAGCCTCACTCTTCCATCTGTGTGGGAAAGGAACTCACCCACAAGTGGTGTTTCCTGAACTGTAGGCAGGGTTTCAAACACCCACAATCCCCATAGGCTGCAGTTTTTGACACTAGAACTTTTAGCCTAAAAATTAAATTCTTGTGAGACCTGTAAAAGGGTTTGCAAAACAAAACAAAACAAAACAAAACAAAACACCCATATTTCTTTTGCACCCAGTTACTTAAGAGGTCTAGGGCTTTAGACCCTTCGGGTTGAGGATACGAGGGTCTGGGATAAGACTAGAACAACAGAACATTGGTGAGCTCTGCATGCGGTGCTCTGCAGTGCAGAGAGAGGACAGATCTCTGTAAGAACTGAGAGCCCTGCTGTGCTCAGCAGACAGAAAAGAAAGGGAAGAGAATTGGAGAGATGCTCAGTGGTTAAGAGCACTGGCTGTTTTTGTAGAGGACCAGGGTTTGGTTTCCAGTACCCACTTGGAAGTTCACACTACTTTAAACTGCAGTTTAAGGTGTCAGATGCCCTCTTCTGGCTTCCATGGGCCCCGCATGCACAGGGTGAACACACACACACACACACACACACACACACACACGTAAGCAAACACTCATATACATAACATAAAATAATTGAAGCAGTTTACTTAGTGAGTAATAAGAATGAGATAGGGCAGAAGGGAGGTGGCTGTGGGCAAAGTACTCGATTGCTACACAGTCATTAGCACCTGAACTGGAGTCCCCACTACCTGAGCATCATGGAACATATCTGTAATCCCAGCACTTGGAGACCAGAGACAAACTCCAGAAGCTTCCTGGGTAGCCAGTCTAGAAGCATCAATGAACTCCAGGTTCAGTGAGAGACGTTGTTTCAAAAATTAAAGTGGAGAGTAGAGGAAGACTCCTGATATTTACTCTGGCCTCCACACACATGTAAACATACATGTGTGGGCACACCATGCAGTTGTTGAAGGGAGAATTAGTGATGGATAGTGTTGGGCTCTCATAGTTGGCTGTCATAATGCATTCATTATTGAATGGCGTAAGTATTGCTGTTGGGAATCTGGGTGCAAACTCGCCTTAGGTGGAAGGCTATTCCAGACCCATGGAACAACACTTGGTTTTAGGGGTGGCAATAATCTTTTTCTGTCAGCTGCCCCCAATTCTACAATTCAAAACTGTCTCGTAAATGGAGGGATGGCATCCATATTTATTTTCTCACATATATAACATTACGATGTCTCAATTAAAATGTATCTGTGGATTCTTTTCTGGGTTATCTGTATGTTACGTGGCTGTGTGTGTGTGTGTGTGTGTGTGACTTGTCAGGCACTTTGCTTATGCTGTAACTTGGTTTACTTATTTTTTGTTATTTCCCATGCTTGGGAATCACTAAGGATCTTGGACTTCAGTATCCTTTTTTATTATAATTATAATAATAATTATTATTATACTTAGACATTTCAGTCACCTTTTCTTCAGTCATATTTCAGTTCCTACCCTTTCTTTTCTAGTTAATACACACAAGACTTCTTAAAATTGCTCTCAGCACTGTTGGTTTATTCCCAGGCCTTTGGCTCTGTATTTCACTGGATATTTTCTGCTGTGACTGCAGCAGACCCACCAATCTTCTCTTCTCCCATGTCCCATCTGTTGTTAACCTCCCCAATGTCTTGTTTTCTAGGCGCACTACTACTTAGGTGTTTTAAATGGCTCCTACATTTTTGCTTACCATCCACACTCCTTCGCCCAGGTTCTCATTCTCAAACACATGGAGCACAGTTCTTGAAACTCTTGGCTCGAGTCTGCTGTTCAGTTGGTAGAGAACTTGCCTAACGTCAGGGAGGTCCTAAACTCCACCCCAGCACTATATAAAAGTAGGTCTGGTGGCACATGACTCAAACTCCAGCACTTGGGGGTAGAGTCAGGGGGATCAGAAGTTCAAGGTCATTCTTGTCTCCATAAGAAGTTTGAGGTTAGCCAGTGCTACCTACATAAGTCCCTATCTCAAACACCACCACACAGAACCTCTTCACACTCTCGCTCACTAACTCTGCCGCCATTAGTATCATTTCTAGCTTTGTTCAAGTTGACTGACTTTTCTTTTAATTGTGGAGTTTTGACTTCTTTTTAATGTAATTTCTGATTAGACACCCTATTCTGAAATTTATCTTCTTGGTATTGGACATTGTTAAATGCTTTGAATACTACTTCTGGCTACAGTTACTTTACTTGGAAATGGTTTGAGCCTTTTGAAGCTTTCAAATTTCATTATGTGGGACCAGAATGGCTTTAGCTTGGGACTCATTATCCCCGACCCTAAGGTGATGAACCTTGTGAATAGTCAGATCTGTGTATTCTCTATGCACTGCCTCCTCAGCATTGTCTACTGAGCTGAAGACTCCAGGCCATGCTGCATCTCTCTGGAACGACTCCTCTATCAACTCTGCCTTCCTCCTGTCTGAACTCTAAGCTCTGCCTCTCTCTCCAAAGGCTGGTGGGCTGAACACCCTTCAGGCAGCAAATTGAAAAAGAATCAGAATGTTTTGTCTTTATTTCTCATCTCTCAAAGTTGCTGTCCTGTGCTGCTTGTCACCCGGGGCTTGAAAACATTCCCCAGGAAATAATAAAAGCTGGAAGACACCCCAGGAATATCTTTAAAATTAAAACAGAGATGCACAGCAGACTCCACTACTTTGGAGTCCACTGGAAGTTGGTAGGTGCTGAGATGCGCTTCTTCTTAAAGCCTAGCTTGGTGCCAGCAAGGCAGGAAACACATGGACAGGTGACAAAGAAGATAGATGCGCCACAGTTGCATGTGGGAAAGCACTGGGAAGGAGAGGGCAGAGATACTGGAGAGCAATGCCAGCTCCATCTACGGAGAGAGGCCCACAGCACCTGACATACTTCATTCCCCCCTGGGGCCACCTCCTCTTGCTATCTCTCTGTAGCTTAGTGATTGATACCGGAAGCCTCAAGCTTCAGACATCCTAGACCCCATGCCAAATTTTGATTCACTTTTCAAAGCACATTGATTTTTGCCTTTAAAATGTCTCCCAGTTTGATTCTGTCTCTCCATTCTAATTCAGACTTCAGAATCTCTCATGAACCCACCATTTGACACTCAGAAAGGTCAAATTCTGGCTCTGAATTTCTCTCTATGGACTGTATTTATACAGTATGTGTAGATCACGTTCACTTCACACTGATGAAGTTTTATTCTGATGAAGCTCTACCCAGAGAGGCACATGTTAAAGGTATGAGTGCGTCCTGACACCATAGCTAGTGTTCAGTATTTGCTGAGTGAATGAGAGAATTTAAAGAGAGGGGGTTAGAGAGACGGCTCCACAGTTAAGAGTACCTGTTATGCTTTCAGAGGACCTAGGTTTGAATCCCAGCACCCATATAGTGGCTCACGACCATCCATAACTCTAGTTCCAGGGAATCCAATACCTTCACCCGCCCTCCAAAGGCACATTCACACATTAAATTAAATTAATAAAACTTTAGTATAGGAAAGCAGGAAGCCCACGTGAATCCCATCTTTCAATAGTTAGGTCCCACAAAACAGATACATCTCAGCCCCAAGTGTTATTTGCTTCCTGTTTTAATTTGCATTTTGTTACAGAGACATTAGAAATGAACACACGGTGGGTGTTCCCCCATTAACTTCTTATATTTACTGAGCCAGATGGTTGCCCTTCCTAGACCTCTGTCTTACCCTCTTATACTCGAAGTGAGGGCAATTGGAGCCGAATGTAAAGCTGCTGAACCAACAGAAAACTCCATTTCTGGTGCTGGGATGAAGCAGAGTTGGTAAAGCATGGCCGCACATACACGGAGCCCTGGGCTCCAGTGCCAGCACCACATAAACCTGGGCACGGTGCCTCACACTTGTAACTAAAGCACCCAGGAAGCAGGCAGATCAGAAGTGCAAGGTTGTTCTTGGCAACGTAAGAGTTTAAGGCCATCTTTTGCCACAGAAAAGCTGGTCTCAGAGAAACCAAAACCAAAAACCAACCAACCCACAAATGAACATTAACCAACTAACTGAGCAAAGTCAGGGGAACATCTCGCGGCGTCAACACGATCCCTACTACTAATATTTTCAGTGTTGTGAAGCTCCTTATATTTGTTTTAGTTTTGTTTTTTTCTTTTTCTTTTTAAATTGGATATTTTATTTATTTACATTTCAAATTTACATTTCCCCGTTTCCCCTCTGCAAACCCCCATCCCATCCCCCTTACCCTGCTTCTATGCGGGTGCTCACCCACCTGCTAACCCACTCCCACCTCACTGCCCTGGCATTCCTCTACATTGAGACAGGGTCTTACTATGTAGCTCTGGCTGTCCTAGAACTTGATATGTAGGACCAGACTGATCTCAAACTCACAGAGATCCACCTACTTCTGCCTCTGAGGTGCTGGGACTAAAGGCGTTCTCTATCACCCAGCCTCTTACTTGTTTTATTTGAAATTTGTATTATTTACAATACATCGAAATGGAGGCCATCCAGCTTTAACAGGTCCAAAGCAGAGGCCCAAAAGGCTAAGCTGCTTGTTCAACCACAAACAGGTGCCAAGCTCTTCCTGTTCCGCTGGTAGCCGGGCCACTCGGACAGGCATATGTGTTAAGTCCCTCTGTTACTCTTCTCTCCTTTGCCTCTTTCTCATAACAACATCTGAGACTCACTTCACCCTCTCCCAGTCTGTCACCAGCTTGCCACAGACTTGATTGAAACACTACTAATTTAGCACGATGACTTTCTGGCAGGGTGAGGTTGGCAAAGCCAGAGGAGATGTTTGTTTACCCAAGAGAAAATGACATGGAGGTTTGGAAACAGAGAGTCCACCCGCCACACCCGCGAACCACGCAGCTTTGCCTAGGTAGGGAGGATTCCTGGAGGATTCCAGTGCAGACAGCTACTTGTGGGTGGAGCCGAGGATGAGGCTCCGGCTGCCTTGGGGGTCTTTCTGGGTTCTCAACTCCGGGAGAGTGAATTAAGGGGGTTTCTTTTGGGGGCTGCGTTACTGAAGAATCTTATCCTTTTCTTATTTTCAAACAAGGCTCACGCTAACTGCAGTTGGTTTTTGAGTCCTCGTTTCTCTTTTCCATTTATCGACTTCCTTTTCCTTCTCTTTCCTCACCTCTGCTTTTCAGCACTTCCCTCCATTGTTCGAGGACTATTTGTTTTTTCAGGGGGTTAGCTGTCTAATAGGAGTCAGGGCCAAAGAGGCCAGCTCTGAATGAGCCCTGCCTCCTGGGGATCTACTTTGAAGGTTCTTGAGACTATTTGTATTAATAACATTTGTTCTAGTATTGTTCCTTGTTTCTGATCATCAAAGAGCTCAGAAAGGTTGGAGCCCGCGCAGTCTCTACCAGCTTGTTCTTGGGAGCAAGTGTCTAGAACAGGGTTGATCTAAAATTGTTTCTCAGTGAAGTGGGCGGGCTACAGATTCACATCAAGGGAGTGTCAACTTTCAAAACAGCTTCTTGGCAGAGAGGGGTGTGGGATTTCAGAGGACCTGGAATCTGTTCAGTGCCAGTTAAACGAACTCCTTGATTCCAGAATGTGGTGTGTGGAACCTGGGTCTTTGCCCAATGAACAATTGCGCTCCTCCGTAGCAGGGTGCCTCAGAAAGTGGAACAGCCCTTGGGATGGGAGTTTTACTTTTGCCATGATGCTTTGCGGTTCACTTTCTTCATATTTTCCCTACTAATTTATTTAATTTTTGGTGATTTGCTTACTGTAAAGGAGCTGAAAGGTGGAGTATTGTTCCACGGTCTGGGGGATGTTTGTAAAATGACCCTCACTGTGGCAGGTCATGTTGGTAAGACTGTCTAGCTTCCTTACATTGTCAATAAGGACAGGGACCAGGATTTCGTCTTCCTTTCCCCTTGCTTGTGGCCTCCAGTGTATGCTCAGAGCCAGAGAGTAGGATGCTCATCCTGCAGCAGGGTCTCCAACACCATAAAGAGGCCACTTTAAGATGGGTGCCACATGTCTGGGACTCCATCTGTCGCCTTAAAAGACAGGGACCTAGAGATGTCATTTCCTGGGCTTTGAACCCTGTGTTTTCCAAACATGCACACCCAGTCTGCCTTGGCCATTCCTTCCTAACATAGCTTGTTTTTAACTCGTATCCTGGCTTCTGACTCTTTTAGAAAGCAAATAAAATAAGGCAAAACTTGAAACTAAAAAACATTTTGTTTTAAACCTTAATTTCAAAAGGACTAAAGATTTATTGTAGAAAACTTTAAAAATGGGGAAGAAAATCAATTCAATCTCACAGTCCAAGAGACATCACTATTAATGATTCCTTCCTAGTTTAAAAAGGTACAGGGTGTGGGCACATCTGTGATCCCAGGACTCAGTGTTTACTGCTTTTGTGGAGGACCTAGATTGGGTTCCCAGCTGCCACATCAAGTGGCTTACAACTGCCTATGACTCCAGTTTTAGAAGATCTGATGCCTTCTGGCCGTCTCAGTCACCTGGACACACATGAATATAAATGCATGCTACACACACACACACACACACACACACACACACACACACACACACACCAGTTAAAAACTAAAAGGTGTCTGCATGTGCTAGATGACCTTAAGTGTATATGTATTTAGATTAGAATTCTGATTTTGAAACGGGTACTGGCTTGGACACTTCCTCTTGACCTTCATCCTTTCTGATGGCATCAGGGACTGTCCATGTAACTATTGCAGTAACTTAAGCTACAAGCATTGGGACCAAATGTAAACAACCTCTGATGCAATCCCCTTCCTCTCTTGCTTTGTCTTGCTATGCAGCCTGTACTGGACCCAAACTCATGGTCCACCTGCCTCAGCTACCTGGATGCCCAAATTACAGTGTGCATTGGATCATAAACCTTTCTCTACGCTCCAGAATACTGTATCTGGAGGCCTTCCTGGAAGTGGGAGTTTTTGATGATCTGGACTTGTGAATTACTCTCAGTACATGATGCCGCTGTCTGTTGCTTCCAATCTATCCTTAAATGAAGAAATGATGACCTTGTCCTTCTGGATACAAGGGTCCTACCAGCTAGACCACTATCTCTCATATTTGAACCTGCCTGTGACCTAACTCCTGGGGCTATGATGTTTATCATTCACTACTGAGTAGCATCCGCCCTGATGCCTGAAGAATGACCATGCTAGACCCTTCCCCTCAATGAATCATTGCTCCCATTGCTTTGGATCAGGGCCTGGCCTAGCAAAGCTGCAGTTATGTAATCTCCTTTCCCCAGTGGGGGAAGGGAAAACAGGGATAGAGGAGAGGATTGAAGGATGCCTCATAATTATGCAAGCTCACAGATGACCACTTAATTTCCATTTTATACCATTTCCTGTAAGGCAGAGGAGACTGTGGAGTCTGGAGCTCTGGGTTCTAGTGTTGACTCTCTGTCACCGGCTCAGTGACCTTGGGGAGTCTCTGAAGCTATCTGTGCCCCAGAAGAATTCAGTGATAATGCCTCCTAGGTGTAGCTGTTGAGAAGAAGAAATGAGGTGTGGCCTGCCAGAGCTGGTACACTAAAGTGCAGCTCATGTGTTGCTTAGCAACGGGGATATGAACCGAGCAAATGCATCGTTAGGTGATTCTTCAGTGTGGATAGGGCTCCTGTTCACATAGATTGTAGTAGTGCCTACTAAAATACCTAAGATACGTGGTGAGCTTGTGTGTGCATATGTGTGTGTGTATGTGTGTGTGTTCCCAAAGCCATGATGCACAAAACAAGCTAAAATTGAATCCCACCAAGCAAAGTGATGCAATCAAGAGGCTCGGTGAACAGGAAGTGTGAGAGGTTCTGCCTGCCCGACATGGCTTTGTTTTTCAGCACTTTTTTCACAAATGGAAGTATACTAGGAACAATAAAAATATGGCTCAGCAAACAGAGCAGTCATGAAGTCATGTAGCATCATTATTGAGTGTGTGGGTCTAGGTTCTCTATGACTGCCAGTGCAGCAGGTCTGGTTACTCCAGCAGCACCACAGACGGGTGAGTAGTGTGCATGATGTCACCAGGCTACAGTGCAGTCTCCATTGCCACTGTGGTATGTGAGATCTGCTGCTGGCAGCAATGTTCTTATGCCATGCGTGTCAGAGGAAGGACAGTTACCCTCTCCCACGCCTCCTGCAGTGATGCATATCCTTTGACTGGCAATATGTCTCTCTTACTGTGTTTGAGAATGGCACCTCTGAGTTTGCATCCACTTATTGCAGGTCATCAGAAACAGGATACAAGGTTAAATGGGTAGAGCAGTGTTGTGTGCCTATAGCCCCAGGAATAAGGAGGTTGAGGCAGGAGAATCTCCCAATCAAGAAATTCGAAATTCATCTGGGCAACATAGTGAGACCCTGGCTCAAAAACAAAAAACAAAAAGCAAAACAACAATGATAGAAAACAACCAGACTGGGGAGATGGTTCAGTGGTTAAAATGCTTGCCAGGCAAGCATGAGGACCAGTGTCTGGATCCCCAGAACCTAAGTAAATGCCTGGTGACCATTGTGGGACAGCCTGGGAAGGTAAAGGCAGGGGATCTCCAGAGCAAGCTGGCTAGTGAGCCTCTGGGCTTGATTAAGAGACCCTGACTCTGCCTACAGGAGATCAATTGAGGATTATTCTCAGCCTCACATATGTGTGCCCACCATATGTACACACACACACACACACACACACACACACCACACCACAGGAAAATGAGAAAGGAAAACAATGGCAACAAACACTGGACTAAAGGGGAGATATTCAATGCACAGTCATTGCTGAAAACTTTGAGGTGTCTGGGAGGGCAGATGTGATTTTAAGCAGTCACCTGGGAGCCTTATGACCTCAGCCAAGTCATTTACCTAAATGATTGACTCAGCCTCAGTTTCCTCTTTCCTGAAGGGAAGTGTGGGTGGGGAGTGTGACTGGAGTCTCTGCACTCTGGAGGGCGTGGCCACCTCCTGAACAGGCAGGAGAAGGCAGAAATCCAAGCAATTGGATCAGTTACTTTTCAGTTGCTGTGAGAAAGTGCCGTAATCAAGGCAGCGTATAGAAGGAAGAGTTTATTTCGGCTTATGGTTCCAGAGGGGTTAGAGTCCATCACAGCAGGAAGGCATGGCAGCAGGCGCTGGAAGCTGAGAAATCACACATGGCAAGAAATCCTTGCCATGAAGGCAAGGATGCCAAGCATCAAGTGTAATGAGCAAGCTAGGGCGAAGGTCAAGGCCTTGGAGTCTCAAATCCCGCCTCCAGTGACATACTTTCTCTGGCAAGGCCAAACCTAAATCTTCTGAAACAGTTTCATCAATTGAGGACTAGGGGTTTAAATATCAAAGCTGATGGGGACATTTCTCATTCAGATCTCCACACGAATCAATGGGAAAAAAACTATGATGTGCCAACTGTGCACCCAGGACCCTGCAAAGCACACTTCACTCATTCACTGGATAAGCTCTAATATATCTGCGAGCTGTGCACATACATTTGTTTTTCTTTTTAAAAATGTACTATGTTCTGGGGTAACTGCTAGGAATAGGAGGGGAGCTTAGGGAAGGCTAGTATTTATGGTAATGCAGCAAAATTCTTTGTGAAATAAGAATCTCATGAAATCTGTTATCGAAGCGTGTGCTGTAGAGAGAGTTCTCTTTTCTACCATACTGTACACTGTGAGCTGAAGAAGCTGATGTTAGGTTTTCTCTGAGTGGGACAATGAGGCGTGGTCAAGAGAAAGCTGTAGGGTCAGGGATAGGTGTTTATTTATCTCTCTCTGGTGAGAATGTGGCTGGGGGAGAATTGGGCTTTCCTAGGAAAAGGGTTTACTGGGCTGTTGCATAGGCTTTAGGAGCAGTAGAAAAGACTCGAGTGGGCTCATAGCTGGATAGTGAAGACCTGGTGATTACTCAAAGGGAGGGTCTTGTGTTCCTCAGATGTCCATGTGGGGCTGGGTTTGTGTGCACAGTCAGCGGGCACATCTTTGTGACTCTTGGCTGTTTCCGATTTGGCTGGGGAAAAATTTGGAGAGCAAGCAAAGGCTCTTGTTGGGAAACTGCAGAAGGTTGTGAGCCAAGGGGAGTGGCCCCTGTCCTCCATACAGCAGGATGGTGTTGTTGATTGAGGCAGGGCAAGGCTGGAAGGCAGAGAGATAATAAAGTACCCATTCAATAATGACTGCTAAGTGCCAGGCATGCTTCATGGTAATTTCACCCAATCCTCAACGACCTTACAGAGAAAGCCCCAATGCTTCATGATGATAGATAGTTGAGTGGAGGGTTGGATGTGCTTAGCATTCATAGCCAGCCAGCCAGGAAGAGAAGCAGGATTCAGACTCAAGCCTGTCTGATTCTAACCTGGAGGTGGAGCCTTCACATTGTGGTGCCCTTAGGTCTGGCTGGGTCTGGGGATGATTCCTCAGTTGGTGAACTAGCCAGGAATCTCCTAGCTCCTTATTTTTCTCTTCTTGTTCCAAACTGGCTATTTCACTCCTTCTTATTACCAATCACTGAGATTGGGTTCTTGGCAGATCTTCCTGTATATCTGCTACTAGGAATGTGTAGCTGGTGGGTAACTTAGTGGGGTGAGGGCTGCTGTATTATTCAGGGTCTCCTTCAGCTGCAGGGGTCACTTCATTAATCTAGGTGGTGGTCAAAGTCTGGCCACCTCAGCTCAGTGTGGGACAATTCTTCAGGCTATATCAAGAAGTCTGGCTTCCACATACGTGCACCCGCGCACGTCAACACAGAGGCGTGCATGTGCGCACGTGCACACACACACATATACACACACACATACACACACACACACACACACACACACACACGGGGGGTGGGGAGAGAGAGAGAGAGAGAGAGAGAGAGAGAGAGAGAGAGAGAGAGAGAAAACAGGGTAGCCACTCATAACTATGGTGATTTTAAGTAGTGTGAATACAAATGATGTGAAACATCTGTGACAGCTTTATTGGAACTTTCTGTCCTGTGCTGTAAGTGACACTAAAGGTTAAAGGTCAGGGTTAAAGGTCAGTGGAGAGCTATTTTCCCATTCACTTTCACGAACTTTTCTGAGATCTACTCATAGACACCCAAAAGGCTCATGTCTGCCTCTGATGTCAGGAACTCCTGATTTCAAGAAAGTTTGGAAGATAAAGGAAAGGTAACTTTGATGGCTGGTCCAAAGGCATAAAATGGTGGGAAGAGGCAACACCCACAACCATGACAGGTTGGCCAGCTCTAGCAAATAAGGGAGGGGCCCCAATTAGACTTGAATTTCAGATAAACAGAGACTTAATTTGGGAAATACTTGTGCAAAAATTTATCTGTCATTTGTATGGTGGTGGTTGGCGGACACCATTAATCCCAGCACTTGGGAAGCAGAGGCTGGTGGATCTCTGAGTTGGAGGCCAGCCTCGTCTACAGAGTGAGTTCCAGGACAACCAAGGCTACACAGAGAAACCTTGACTCAAAAGAAACAAACAACAAAAAAATTACTTGTCATATTTCTTTATAATAGGGGCAGCAAGGGATTGAAGACAGGACAGACACAGACACATGGATAAGAAAAGCTGAGTTACTGATAGAGTTGAACCAACCACTGCAACAACCAGGAAGCTCAGCACTTTTATTACATACAACCCAGTGGTGAGGAGTTAGTTAGTCCAGGTAGGAGGTCTCTAGGCAGCAGTCTGCGGCTGTTAGCAAGAGGAAACTACAGTTTCTAGTATTCGAACACACTGACCAATCAGTGGTAAACACTCAGTTTTGAACCAGTATGGGGGGGCTTTCTTTGCCTTTTTCCCACAGGGTTGAGGCCTTAGTCCCTGACATGGTCAGCTCATGTCAAACAACACACATTTGTTCAGGACTTCAGTCTCTCCCTAAACTTACAGAGCAAAATTATTCATTGGTTTGAAGGACTTAATGACATTTTGGCCCAATGTGTGTTGTAAAGGACTTGAGGGTGGGGCACAAGACAGCTTCAGAGAACAAGAACAACAACAACAGCAACAATAACACCAACAGCAGCAACAACAACAACAGCAACAACGACATCTGAGCTAAAGAGAGGGGGCATGGGATTTGCTACTTTCCTCCTTATGCCAAGTTGACAATGGTTACAATTGGTGATCTCAATTGAGCTTGTCATTACCAGAGAAATCAAAATGTTTTTGAGTTCACATATATCTCCAGAATGAGGCATATAAAATATTTTATTAAATATAATTTTTTCTCTTATAAAATTTCCCATGTGTTGACAAAGTATCTCTGGCAAGTATTTGTATGTACCTCACTGGTATATCATTTGCACTTCTCAGCAAGCCCTGGCTTTACAAACAGTGAGAAAATCCTTCTAGAAAAGTCTCAGCTACCTCAGGTCCTTCGCAGTACTAGTTTTCTTTGCTAGCTTGGAATGCTCTAACAACTCATTGAAAGGCTGGCTTCTCCTTGGCTTTACCTTCTCTGAGAAACCTATCCTGACACCTATGTATTCATTAGTTCCCCTGTCTGTCTGTCTGTCTGTCTGTCTCTCTCCCCCCTCCTTTGCCCCCACGTGCATGTATTATTCTGAACCTTAGTTTTTTGGGGGTAGGGTCTCTTGCTGAATCTGACACCCATAGGCTAGTCTATGAACTCTGGAGAGTTCCTGTCTCCACCCCTCTAGCACTTGGGTCTCAGACAGGTGTCACTACAGCCAGATTTTTGAAAATTGTAACATGGGTCCTAGGGATTTGAAGTCCTCATGCTTGTGTGACAGGTATTTTATTGACATAGCCACCCCTCCTGCCCACAGTTATGGTTATTATTCCTCTTCATGGAATCTTATTTGATGCTTTGTTTTTTCTTTCTGTTTTTGTTTTACTTTATGATACTTCCAGGACCTGCAATGATTTCATGTTCTACCTTCTTGCTTATTACAATGTTTCTCAGAATCTAATATACCCTGGATAGCGCACCACACCATTGCTAGCTATTCTGCTGAAAAAGAAAAGGAAAGCCACAAATTAAGCAGTGACATGATGCCTTAATGATAGGTTGGTGCCATGCATGGATAGGTTGCAGTGACCCCTCTGTGTCTGGAGGAACTCTTCATTTCCTGTAAGTGTCTCCCTACCCCGGAGTCTTGCTCAGAGCATGATGGACAATCCTTTTACACACGCACCAATAAGCTCAGCCTATGGTGTGATTATCTTTTCATAAAACACTTCTTTGTTACTTTATAGAAAAATACAAGATGACAGTCATCCCTGCAACAATCTGACTTATGGCTTCTCTTTGTCTCTGGCTGTTTGTGTGCAAATCATAGGTGGTCTTTTTTAGAAACATTGAATCTGGCAATTAATCTTAACTTGTTGGGCCACCAAGATGGTTCAGCTGGTAAAGGGTGCTTACTGTCAAGCCCAACAACCTGAGTTCAGTCTCTAACCTACATGGCAGAAGGAGAGAACTGGCTTCCAAGAGGGCTTTCCTCTGACCTCCACCCACTGTGTGCCATGTGTTCATTCAGAGATAAATAAATAAATTTCGAGCTGCACTTCCCTTCCGCCCCTGCCTGGTCCTTTGGGCTGGGGCAGACACAGAGTTGGTCTGCTCCTGTGGAGATACTGAATCCTCAGCCATCCTAGAGGAGCTACTGCACTCAGAGCAGCAGACACCAAGGTGGTTTGCACTTGGGAGACATCTTATCTGGAGCCATCCTAGAGGAACCACTGCACTCAGAGCAGAAGGATTTCCAGATCCAAGAGGTGGCCTGAGTCCCAGGAGTTCTTCCACCCAGGAGGTTAGGATCATAAGACCACAGAGACATCTGGACTCTGAGGAGCTCTGCCACAAGCAAGATAACTGGGAATACAGACTCCAGCCTTACACAGTGAGGACAGGTAACACTAGAGTTAACCAGATGGCAAAAGGCAAGCGCAAGAACATAAGCAACAGAAACCAAAAGTTTCTTGGCATCATCAGTACCCAGTTCTCCCAATATAGCAAGCCCTGGACACCCCATCACACCAGAAAAGCAGGATTCAGAATTAAAATCACTTCTCATGATGATGATAGAGGATTATAAGAAGGACATAAGTAACTCCCTTAAAGAAATACAGGAGAGTACAAGTAAACAGATAGAAGCCCTTAAAGAGGAATCACAGAAATCCCTTAAAGAAATGCAAGAAAACATAAAGAAGGAATTAAACAAAAACATTCAGGATCTGAAAATGGAAATAGAAACAAAAAAGAAAGCTCAAAGGGAGACAACCATGGAGATAGAAAACCTAAGAAAGAGATCAGGAGTCATAGACGCAAGCATCACCAACCGAATACAAGAGATAGAAGAGAGAATCTCAAATGCAGAAGATACGGTGGAAAATATTGACACAGTTGTCAAAGAAAATGCAAAATGCAAAAAACTCCTAACTCAAAACATCCAGGAAATCCAGGACACAATGAGAAGACCAAACCTAAGGATAATAGGTATAGATGAGAATGAAGATTCCCAACTTAAAGGGCCAGTAAGTATCTTCAACAAAATTATTGAGGAAAACTTCCCTAACCTAAAGAACAAGATGCCCATAAACATACAAGAAGCCTACAGAACACCAAATAGACTAGACCAGAAAAGAAATACCTCCCGTCACATAATAATCAAAACATCAGATGCACAAAACAAAGAAAAAATACTAAAAGCAGTAAGGGAAAAAAGTCAAGTAACATATAAAGGCAGACCTATAAGAACTACACCAGACTTCTCACCAGAGACTATAAAAGCCAGAAGAGCCTGGACTGACATCATACAGACCCTAAGAGAACACAATTGCCAGCCCAGATTACTATACCCAGCAAAACTCTCAATCACTATAGATGGTGAAACCAAGATATTCCATGACAAAACCAAATTTGCACAATATCTTCCCAAAAACCCAGCACTTCAAAGGATAATTGAAGGAAAACGCCAACACAAGGAGGGAAACTACAACCTAGAAAAAGCAAGGAAGTAATCTTCCAACAACCCCAAAAGAAGATAACTATACAAACATAATTCTACCTCTAATAACAAAAATAAAACAGGAAGCCACAATCATTTTTCCTTAATATATCTTAACATCAATGGTCTCAATTCCTCAATAAAAAGATGCAGACTATCAGACTGGATACACAAACAAGACCCAGAATTTTGCTGCATACAAGAAACGCACCTCAGTGACAAAGACAGACACCACCTCAGAATAAAAGGGTAGAAAACAATTTTCCAAGCCAATGGTCCCAAGAAACAAGCTGGAGTAGCCATTCTAATATAAAAAAAAATCGACTTTCATCCAAAATTAATCAAAAAAGATAAGAAAGTACACTTCATACTCATCAAAGGAAAAATCTACCAAGGTGAACTCTCAATTCTGAACATCTATGCTCCAAATGCAAGGGCATCTACATACATAAAAGAAACTTTACTAAAGCTCAAAACACACATTACACCTCACACAATAATAGTGGGGGATTTCAACACCCCACTCTCAGCAATGGACAGATCATGGAAACAGAAACTAAACCGAGACACTTTGACATTAACAGAAGTTATGAACCAAATGGACTTAACAGACATCTATAGAACATTTCATCCTAAAACAAAAGAATATACCTTTTTCTCAGCACCTCATGGTACCTTCTCCAAAATAGACCATATAATTGGTCACGAAACAGGCCTCTACAGATACAAAAAGATTGAAATAATCCCTTGCATCTTATCAGATCACCACGGACTAAGACTGGTCTTTAATAATGACAAAACCAATGGAAAACCCACGTGCACATGGAAACTGAACAACTCTCTACTCAATGATGACTTGGTCAAGGAAGAAATAAAGAAAGAAATTAAAGACTTTTTAGAATTCAATGAAAATGAGGACACATCATACCAAAACTTGTGGGACTCCATGAAGACAGTGCTAAGAGGAAAACTCATAGCTCTAAGTGCCTACAAAAAGAAACTGGAAAGAGCACACACTAACAACTTGACTGCACAACTAAAAGCTCTAGAACAAAAAGAAGCAAATACACCCAGGAGGAGTAGAAGGCAGGAAATAATCAAACTCAGGGCTGAAATCAATCAAATAGAAACAGAAAGAACAATACAAAATATCAACAAAACCAGGAGCTGGTTCTTTGAGAAAATCAACAAGATAGATAAACCGTTAGCCAGATTAACCAGAGGGCACAGAGACAGTATCGAAATTAATAAAATCAGAACTGAAAAGGGAGACATAACAACAGAAACTGAAGAAATTCAAAAAATTATCAGACCCTACTACAAAGGCCTATACTCAACAAAACTGGAAAACCTGGATGAAATGGACAACTTCCTAGACAGATACCAGGCACCAAAGTTAAATCAGGAGCAGATAAACCATCTAAATAGTCCCTAAGGAAATAGCAGCAGTCATTAAAAGTCTCCCCACTAAAAAAAGCCCAGGACCAGATGGTTTTAGTGCTGAATTCTATCAGACCTTCAAGGAAGACCTAATACCAATTCTCTTCAAACTACTCCACAAAATAGAAACAGAAGGAACACTACCCAGTTTGTTCTATGAAGCTACAATTACACTCATACCCAAACCCCACAAAGACCCAACAAAGAAAGAGAACTTCAGTCCAATCTCCCTTATGAACATCGATGCAAAAATACTCAATAAAATTCTAGCAAACAGAATCCAAGAACATATCAAAACAATCATCCATCATGATCAAGTAGGTTTTATCCCAGGAATGCAGGGATGGTTCAATATTCAGAAATCCATCAATGTAATCCACTATATAAACAAACTCAAAGAAAAAAACCACATGATCATCTCACTAGATGCTGAGAAAACATTTGACAAAATTCAACATCCCTTCATGATAAAAGTCTTGGAAAGATCAGGAATTCAAGGCCCCTACCTAAACATAGTAAAAGCAATTTACAGCAAACCAGTAGCCAACATCAAACTAAATGGAGAGAACTTGAAGCAATCCCACTAAGATCAGGGACGAGACAAGGCTGCCCACTCTCCCCTACCTATTCAGTATAGTACTGGAAGTCCTAGCCAGAGCAATTAGACAACAAAAAGAAGTCAAAGGGATACAAATAGGAAAGGAAGAAGTCAAAATATCACTATTTGCAGATGATATGATAGTATACTTAAGTGACCCCCAAACTTCCACCAGAGAACTCCTAAACCTGATAAACAACTTCAGCAAAGTGGCTGGTTATAAAATCAACTCAAACAAATCAGTAGCCTTCCTCTACATGAAAGATAAACAGATTGAAAAAGAAATTAGGGAAATGACACCCTTTACAATAGTTGCAAATAATATAAAATACCTTGGTGTGAATCTAACCAAGCAAATGAAAGACCTGTATGACAAGAACTTCAAGTCCCTGAAGATAGAAATCGAAGAAGATCTCAGAAGATGGAAAGATTTCCCATGCTCATGGATTGGCAGGATTAATATAATAAAAATGGCCATCTTGCCAAAAGCAATCTACAGATTCAATGCAATCCCCATTAAAATCCCAACTCAATTCTTCACAGAGTTAGAAAAGGAAATTCTCAAATTCATTTGGAATAACAAAAAACCCAGGATAGCGAAAACTATTCTCAACAATAAAAGAACTTCTGGAGGAATCACCATCCCTGACCTCAAGCTGTACTACAGAGCAATAGTGATAAAAACTACTTGGTATTGATACAGAGACAGGCAGGAAGATCAATGGAATAGAATTGAAGACCCAGAAATGAACCCACACTCCTATGGTCACTTGATCTTTGACAAAGGAGCAAAAACTGTCCATTGGAAAAACGACAGCATTTTCAACAAATGGTGCTGGTTCAACTGGAGGACAACATGTAGAAAAATGAAAATTGATCCATTCTTATCCCCTTGTACAAAGCTCAAGTCTAAGTGGATAAAGGACCTCCACATAAAACCAGATATACTGAAACTAATAGAAGAGAAGGTGGGGAAGAGCCTTGAATACTTGGGCACAGGGGAAAAGTTCCTGAACAGAACTCCAATGGCATATGCTCTAACATCAAGAATTGACAAATGGGACTTCATAAAATTGCAAAGTTTCTGTAAGGCAAAGGACACTGTCAATAGGACAAAACGACAACCAACAAATTGCAAAAAGATCTTTACCAATCCTTCATCTGATAGAGGGCTAATATCCAATATATACAAAGAACTCAAGAAATTAGACTCCAGACAATCAAATTACCCTATTAAAAAATGGGGTATAGAGCTTAACAAAGAATTTTCAACGGAGGAAACTCGAATGGCCGAGAAGCATCTAAAGAAATGTTCAGCATCCTTAGTCGTCAGGGAAATGCAAATCAAAACAACCCTGAGATTCCATCTCACACCAGTCAGAATGGCTAAGATTAAAAACTCAGGTGATAGTAGATGCTGGCAAGGGTGTGGAGAAAGAGGAGCACTCCTCAATTGTTGGTGGGACTGCAAGATGGTGCAACCACTTTGGAAATCAGTGTGGCAGTTCCTCAGAAAATTGGACATAGCATTACCTGAGGATCCAGCTATACCACTCCCAGGCATATACCCAGAAGATGCTCGAACATATAACAAGGACATATGCTCAACTATGTTCATAGCAGCCTTATTTATAATAGACAGGAGCTGGAGAGAACCCAGATGTCCTTCAACTGAAGAATGGATTCAAAAAATGTGGTATATTTACACAATGGAGTATTACTCAGCTATTAAAAACAATGAATTTGAGAGTTTCCTAGGTAAATGGATGGAAAAAGAAATTATCATCCTGAGTGAAGTAAGCCAATCACAAAACAACACACATGGTATTCACTCACTGATTATTGGATATTAGTCCAGAACCTTGAAATACCCAAGATGCAACTCACAGGCCACATGAAGCTCATGAAGAAGGAAGACCAAGTGGGGGTGATTCGGTCCTTCTTAGAAGGAGCAACAAAATACTCAAGGGAGCAAATATGGAGACAAAGTGAGGGACAGAAACTGAAGGAGGGGCCGTCTGAAGACCATTCCACCTGAGTATCCATCCCATGTGCAGTCACCAAAGGTAGATGCTGATGTGGACGTCAGGAAGTGCATGCTGATAAGAACCTGATATGGATGTCTCCTCAGAGGTCTGCAAGAGTCTGACATCTTCAGAGGCAGATGCTCACAACTAGCCATTGAACTAATGATGGGGTTCCAATGGAGGAGTTAGAGTGAAGGCCATTGGAGCTGAAAGGGTTTGTGGCTCCATGAGGAGAGCAACAATACCAACCAACCACAGCTCCCAGGGTCTAAACCACCAGCCTGGGAGCACTTAGAGAGGGATCCAGGGCTTCAGCTGAATAGTAAGAGTGGAGGGCCCTGCTGGGCATAGGTGGAAGAAGAGATCCTTGACTTTGTGAAGGCTGGATGCCCCAGGGGGTGGGAATT
>NW_021604651.1:6566974-6573614 GCF_004785775.1 Grammomys surdaster
GGTACTACAGAAAAATGATCAACTCAAGTGAAATGGCAGCCAATGAGCTCTTTTGATTGATGTTGCCACCAAGGCCTAGCCAAGAACATACACAAGACTCATTCCACTTGAACGATATTAAACACGAACGAAGATATGCCGAGGAACTGAAGAGGCAGAGTTTCTGTGCTTTGTGTGAGGAAGCTGAGCCCTCATCACTGTGAGTCCCCATGTGTGCCCAGAGCCTCACACATTCAGAGGGAACTCAGCACATATTAGGTGAGTGGATGAGTTAACTATGACCCTGCATGTGAGCACGTTATTAGCTATGGAGTTGGTCAGAGTCTTATGGAAATAAAATAACACATGAAGTGCTTCTGTCATTTCCTATTTTTCATTTATTCATTTATTTATATTAAATGTGTGTGTGTATGTGTGTGCCTGAGTGCATGTATATGTACCACATGTGTACAGTGCCCGAGGAGCCCAGTTTGCCTGAAGCTGGAGTTACAGGTTGTTGTGAGCCTCCCAACATGGATGCTGTGAATAGAACTCCCATCCTCCACAAGAGAAGCCTGCAAGCACAACCAAAATGTCATCACTCCAGCTTCACTTTTGTTATTTCTAAAAAAGTTCCTTTATTCTATATTAATTTAACTGGTAATACCAATTACAAGAATGGGAAATTTAGCTGATCAATATTATGACAGAGACTGCACTGACAGAGTTCTCATTGAATCATGAAGTCTTTTTGGGTAACACATCTTTGTTTCCAGACAGAGACTCAGTATACAAGGAGGGTCCTGCCTGCTGAAAAACCAGCAGGTGATAATGTGATCATTACTTGTGTGTGTGTGTGTGTGTGTATGTGTGTGTGCAGGCCATCTTGTTGGTCCTAATGTAACCACAATACTTTAGAAAAGCACAACACTGGGCAGTGATGGCACATGCCTTTATCTCAGCTGAGGCAGAAAAATTTCTGAGTTCAAGGCCAGCGTGGTCTACAGAGTGCATTCTAGGACAGCCAGGGCTACACAGAGAAATCCTGTCTTGAAAAAAGTAATTAAAGAAAGAAAGAAAGAAAGAAAGAAAGGAAGGAAGGAAGAAAGAGAGAAAGAAAGACAGGAAAGATCAAGGATTGTGGTAGGAATTGTGGAAAACTGTATATCCCATGACAATAGGAAAGAAGTACTTATCAAGTACCTGTTACCTCCCAGCTTTGCCTTCTCTACACAGCAGGCCTTGGTTAGAAAGTATCACTGTGCTTGAACAAGAGAGACTGAGACCTCAGATTCCAGCCCCAGCCTTCCTGACTCTTCAGTCACAGCTTTTCTAACAACACTATGTGGCCTAAGAGGACCCTGAGCTGTAGAACAAGTCACAGAGGTGAGAATGGAGGGTGGAACTCATTGGCAGAGAGAAGCTCAGCAGGGGGTTGGGTGCATTCACTCTGGATCCTTGCAGTGGATTGACATGCTTTCTAGGCAACACTGTGAACTTGAAGACTTGGGTGAAATGAGATGCGATTCTGATATTGTCTTTTCCACCATCCCTGCGTGTCCTCTTGATTCATTTTTCACTGGCTTGTTTTAACTCCTACGTTCTTTCGCAGCTTCTGAAAAAGCTATTGTGCCAGATCTGTTTTAATACAGGACGAACACATCACATTGGGATGGTGGGATGCAAGGAGGTGCCATCATGATGGACACTTGAAAGAGAGTGAGTTAAAAAAAAAAAGGAAGCATAGAAGAAAGCCAAGAAAAAGTACCAAGAATGGGGTTGTAAACACCCATTGTGACTGGGCATGATGGTCAACATCTGTGAAGATGCTCTCTCGAGACCCATTGTTTCGTGAGCTAAAATAATAAATAAATTAATAATAATAATAATAATAATGATAACAACAACAACAATAACCATTGCCCTTTGCCAAGGACAATCTGAGTGGCTGATTTTTTTACTTTTAAATTATTATTATTATTTTGTTATTATTATTATTAATTAGTCTACCTGACATAAGCTGAGGTCATCTAGGAAGAGGTGACCTCAATTGTAAAAATGCCTCCATTAGACTGGCCTGTAGGCAAGCCTATGGTACATTTTCTTGATTAATGACTGATGGGGGGGCACTGTGGGTGGTGTCATCCCTAGGCAGGTGGTTCTAGATTGTACAGAAAACCAAGCTGAGCAAGCTATGCAGAGCTGGACAAAACTGGAAGTCCTGCTCCTCCGAGGGTCCTCTCTAAGTTGCTTTTGGTCATGGTGTTCATCACAGCCACATAAAGCAAACTCAGACAAGACCCAAGGCTGAGTGGGGAGATGAGGAGCTGGGATGAAGGAGAACCTGGCTGGGATAACTTCAGTCTTCCAGGCCTTTCTCTTAGCCCTCAGCTCTGGGTGTGTGGGTAGATATATCTTCATTTTACAGCAGGATCGGCGGGCCAGATGTTTCCACTATTTGTTTAGCTAAGTAGTGATCAGCTGGGAGCATAAGAAGGCTTCCTTCCTTTGTTTTATCCAAGCTGAGGCATAAGGTTCTCATACTCTCCTAGTAACCACGGAGCCCCAGCAAACCCCTCTGGAACCCGGATCAGGCAGGACTAACTACTCTTCCGGGATGATCGGCTTTCTTCCACTACAGAGTGGCAGTGCCTGCTGGAGTTTGGATTGCAAATCTATTGGCCAATGATCTTTTCTGTCCCAGAACTATGAAAGCTGAAAGGAGTCCCCAGGACCCCAGGACCGCTTTCCCTTTGAGGAAGGACCACTCTGGGGAGCCCTTTGGTTACTCAAAGGAAGGGAACTATCAGCAGAGGAGAAGAAACCTTGAATCAAAGGAGTAACCCCAGCACAGAGCAGCTGTGGTCCTTGCAGAGGTTTTATTGCATTCTTAGGATCCCAGGTTTCAACTCTGACATTAATGTTAAGCAAAGGCAGTTTAGCTTGTAATGATTTCTTTCTTTTAAAGGGAGAACAAAAGCAAACCTATTTTCCTACTCACCCACCCTGTTTTTCTCTCCAAAGGATACAGGCAGAGGAGCGTCAAACAATATAGTCATTGTAAAAGCCAATTTCACTTCCTGACAGCAGTAGAACTAGAAGGTGACCTGTAGCTTCTTCGCTTAGCAGGAGTGGAGGGAGGGGAGAAGAGATGGGGGAGGGAGGGAAGGGTGTGTGTGTGGGGGGGTAGGGCGTGGGGGTGACATTGGAGGAAGCAAGCGTTGCTTCCGGGAACAGAGCCTGCTTTGAGCAGAGCACAATTTGAGCCTGTGTCCCCAGGGAGAACACTAGGGCTTTATTGTAGGCTCCTCTGAGTGCTCGATATCATCAGTAGAAGAAAAATAGTGCTGCCTGGCTGAATTCCTTAGAGCGGGGTGTCTGGTGGAGTCGAGGTTACAGGGCCTGGGTCACTGTTGTGCCTTCTTGGCCGTTCTTGCTCTGCTCAGGGGCTCCTGCCTGAACTGTGGTGTCCCTGGAGCATCTGGCTTTCTGTGGGAGGGTGTCCATTCCAGTGTGGCTGTACCCACGCAGGCTGGGTGTGGCTGCGATTTCTGTTCTCCAGAACGGCTGCGGTTTTTTAGTAGTGGGCAAAGGTCAAAGCAGAGACTCGTAACTTGTCAGAGTGCTCGGAATAAAGGACTGCCAATGCTGTTCTAAATGGGACATCTGTCATCATTCCCAGGCTCAGGGGACATCAAAGAAGGGCTAGTAAAGAGACTGCATGTAGCCATTTCCTGTTTGTTTGTGCTGGGACTATTCTTGTCTGTAAGCTAGCGGCCTAGCAGTTTTGCAGAGATTCCCTAAAGTGGTCCTTCCTCAAAGGGAAAGCGGTCCTGGGGTCCTGGGGACTCCTTTCAGCTTTCATAGTTCTGGGACAGAAAAGATCATTGGCCAATAGATTTGCAATCCAAACTCCAGCAGGCACTGCCACTCTGTAGTGGAAGAAAGCCAATCATCCTGGAAGAGTAGTTAGTCCTGCCTGATCCAGGTTCCAGCGGGGTTTGCTGGAACTCCGTGGTTACTAGGAGAACCTTACACGTTCTATGAACAGAGATGTCTCTATCCTGTAGATCTATGACCTCTTGCAGGGCTGTGATGGCATGTTTCAGGAGCCCTAGAAAATTGGGGATCCTCGATGTCCATTTTCTTTGCTGTGGTGTCACCCTCCTCCCCACCCCGCAGCCCCAAGCCCTACTTTCTGCACGACTCAAAATATAACCACACATGTGAACCCTCCTCGTTCTCTCTGGCTGCCTTGCTCTCTCCAGTGCTGCATAAGAAAGGATATAGATCATTTATTTCTCTGTCACCAGATCCACAACAGCCTTATGAACGAGGCTGCGGCCTGCCTGGCTCTCCTCCGGTTCAGATAATGGGGCCGTTTGGATTCATAGCTCTGGGTAGTATTTAGCAGTCTGTGACTTCCCTGCGTGTGGCCTTCTGGTGAAAAGGACATTAGTGTTTGATGGTGGCATATTATTTCAGTCTCATTTCTAGCAATAATGGTAGAAATTTGCCTTTTTCTGACACATTTGCGATTGACGGTAGGAGGGGCAGAAGGAAAGAAATCTAAATTTATTAACAATAGAAAGATCTAGAAAATGAGTTGTTAAAAGTGGTGAGAAGGCCAGTGAAGCCCAGGGCTTCAGGCTGAGTGCAGAGTGATGCTCTCTAACTGCTTTGACTCTTGCTGGCCTCTGGACCTGTCCTTCCACCTAGAAGACAACTCTTGGGGCTGTGACCTCCAGAGACAGGGCTGAGGAACATGAGATTTTTTTCTATTAATCATTAAAAAAAAACGCTTTGTGATGTTAGTGTTATTAATTTGATAGGATCTAGAATCACCTACAAGATACGTCTCTATGGCAAGTTCCTTGATCTATACTGTTTGTACTCATCTCACCTGTGGATGTGCTCACTCCATGAGCAGAAGACTCGGGGCTTCACGTGGAAAGAGCATCTGCCTCCTGAGTGCATGCGATGTGCCCAGCGCTTCAAGCTCCAGCCACCATGCACTGTGTGTGGCCTCCCTGCCATGATGGGCTCTAACCCAGAACTGTGAGCCACAACAAACCTTCTCTATTAAGTTGCTTTTGTCAGAGGATATTTTTCACAATGACAGAAAAAGATACTAAGACAGAAAGGGTCTCATGTATCCCAGCCTGACTTACACCGGGAAACAGCCAAGATAACTTTGAACTCCCTCTGCTTCTACCTCATGGGGGCTAGAAATATAGGAGTATATCATCATGCCTGATATATGCGTTGTTAGAGAACCAACCCTGGGGCTCTATACATGCTAAGCAAACATTCTACCAGAAGAGTTGAGCCCCAGTCCTCACTGTAGATTTTATTTAACAGCTGCCTGTTTGGGACTCAGACATCTCTTTTCTTTGAGGTCCAAAGGTGATCATGTGGTATAAAAGATAATTTTTGAACAAACAGGCTCTCGTTATTCCTGCCTTGGGGTGTCTGGCAATGGCATATTTATTTCCCTCTGCCCTCAGAGGTTACCACTCCAAATGGGCTAGAGTGACCCCACCGTCAAGCAGGCTTTTATGGTTGTAGGAACGGAGTTTTGATGGAGCCCCAAGGGAGCTGGTTCACTCCAGCGAGGACACCAGAGCTCTGCCCTCTGATCCTTGGCAATAAGATTTTAAAGTGGTGTATGGAGCTCCACAGCAAACAGAGCATTCTGGGAATTTCTTTCATTCTCTACTTGAAAATTATTGTCCTGTCACATCTGAAAACAGATAGCATTGGTGATGTAGCTCACTGGTTTTCTTTTCTCTCCTTGCATGTGTACATGTTGGTCTGGAGGCCAGGGGACACCTGGGTATCTAGTATTTTCCTTCAGTGCTGTCCACTATCATTTTTCCCCCTTTTTTGAGGCAGGGTCTCTCATTGATCTGAAACTTATAAAGTAGATGAGACCGGCGAGCCCCAGGGATCCATTGTCTCGACCTTCTTAGTGCAGGACTTAATAAAGGCAGGTACTTTCATGGTAGACCCATCTCCAGAACCAATCACTGGGTTTCTTATGAACCCAAATAAATAGGACAGCTCCTTAATCTCCCCCTTTTCTCCATTCCCCCCTTTCCTTTTCCCTTCTCCCCTCTCCCCTCTACTCTCTTTCTCCTTCCACTCTGTGTTTTATGAAAGCTTACCCATAGTTCTGGGTGGGTCCTTGTGCCCAGAGGACCTGATCCATGCTCCCTGATTTTGGTTTCTGTTCAGCTGCCCCACACTCGCATGCTTGGTGTGTGCTCAGTGTGGGCAAGCAAAACATCTCAACCCCTTCTGGGCTCATTCGGTGCTGTCATGTGATTGGAAGCTTCAGTTTACAGGGTTTCTTGGGAATGATGAAACCGCATATTAATTCATCTTTGTGCTCTCAAAGCTCAGTGGGCTACTTGTGTCACAGAAGAGCCCAGACAGTGATTACTGAATTCATAAGTGATGGGTGAATATGCCTGTCTGTCCTGTACCTTCTCTTCAGCATTGCATGCCTTCAGTTAGAAAACTTATTTCTGATTTGAGAACAGTTCACCTGAACTCTTATACATTAGTTATGGAGTTAGCCACTCTGAAATCTGTGATGTCAAAGGAAACATGATGAGGCAAAAGAGAATGCTTTAACAAAGAAAAGGGGGAGGGAAGA
>NW_021604651.1:6574014-6690469 GCF_004785775.1 Grammomys surdaster
CCCCCCCCCCCCCCCCCCCCCCCCCCCCCCCCCCCCCCCCCATGACATGAGATCTCAAGCAAAATTTGCAAGCCAAAGTTGGGGAGCTAAGCTGTGATAAGACACAAACTTTGCTTCTTTTAAAAGAATATCTACTTAACATCTTTGTGTGCTAGGTACCGTGCAGGCCATGTGTCTGTCCAAAATGTCCACTCTTGTGTCTGAACATGAAGGACAGCATAGGATATGCACACATGGACATGCTTCAGCGGCAGGAAAGGGCCAGTGGTTTCTGGATGATAGGGAAGATGTCTGTGTTAGTTTCTTTCCTGCTGCCATGATACAAAAGCAGCTTAAAGGGTTTATGTTGTCTGGTGTTCCAGTGGGATGAAGTCAATCATATCAGGAAGGCATGACAGCAAGGGCACAAGGCCATTGTCATACTGTATCTGCAGTTCAGAAGCAGAACTGGAAGAGCAAGTGGAGACAGGCTATAAAAGCTCAAAGCCTACCCCTAGTGATGTGCTTCCTCCAGAAAGGAGTCAGAGTGGGGAGAGGGCTGAGCATGGAGGTATCCTAAGGTTCCATAACCTTCCCAAACAGCACCACCAACAACAGGGGACCAAGTGTTCAAACACAGGAGCCTGTGAGGGACTTTTTACATTCAAATCACAACAGTATCCATAGAGTATTAACAAAAGACAGAAAACAAGAACACCATTTGTGCTGTGTCACCACTATGCATTCTGGGAGCTGTATTGTCCAGGCCTCCTTAGTCTTGCTGTTCAGTGTCTCAGTCCTCTTGAGTATCCTCTCTGACTGCTTTGCATGCTCTCAGCCCATGTATTTCAAAGGTCTCCTCATATTCTAGCTTACTCAGGAATGGGGCGGCTGGGATTTCACTCCTGTCCCCTAACATCAAGGCACATAACAGATGTCTGATTCTTTCTTTTTCCTATCTCCAATTTCCCCTACCTACTTGAGGCTACAGAAAATTTCTCAAGAGTGGGGAGCCAGGCTTAGAGCCAGATGCACTGATTTAGGTTAAGGAAGAAATTTTGGGCTTCTTTATTCTAAAAAAAAAAAAAAATCTTGGTAGGATAATTTCTCGTAAGGAAATTGGCTTCTGCAGAAAGTTTTAAAAACAGCATTGTAAAAACAAGCAAATGTATTCATGACAGTTTAACCCACCCCTCCTTCTAGTGCCTAGACCTGAGCAGATGCCACACCCCAGGTCATCCAGCCCCAGTGGAAACTCCTCCTACTGATAGGAAGGAGTCAAGTTCTATGGGGCCTGAAACTTCCCAACTGTTTATAGATCCTGTTTAAGAAAAGGAACCCACTGTCACAAATTCTTTGATTAGACAGACTGGAGGCTTTGGAAGGGGGTTACAGGGTGAAGGGCCCTTGAACTTAAGTTGGTTTCATGTTGGTTCCATGCGAGTTAGGCTATGGAGCCAGGCACAGGTGGGGACTAAAGTGGGCTAAGTGGAGCAAAGATGGATGGGAAGGCGGGGATGTGTGGCTGTCACCCAGGGGTGTGAAGGAGGCAGAGTGTGAGGAGAGAGGGGCATGACAGAGGCAGAGTGTGGAGGAATCAGAGTGGGGAGGGATCTGAATGTGGAGAGGGCATTCAGGGTCCAGTGAGATGTCCTGACTCACAGCCTAGGAAAAGTATCTCCTGGGAGGCACGCTTAGGACTGTGGAAGAGGTGTGCGGACTGATGGGAAAGCGCTGATTAGGACGTGGGCTCTGGGTATAATGACCACCTGACTATTCTCTAGCCAGAAGAAAATACACAGAAAACCACTGCTACAATTTGACTGGTCACTGGGCCTTATTTGCCGTAAACGGCAGGGAAGTCCCTGGCTCAGAGACCTTCTGCTTGCTACCAAGAGACCCAGTCTGAGCTGAGAACTGATGGCTGCTGACAGATTGACTGTGGCCATGGGAGGACAGCCTTTTGTAACTTCATGGCTTTGAGTAAAGCTGTCTCAGGGGCAGCTATGACTATAGCAGCTTCCCCAGTGGACTCGTCTGAGGAACTAGTTATTTTCAGAAAGGCCAGTTTTTACGGTGGCTTATCTTAAGATGGGGAGATTCTGCAGCAGGGCTGCAGCACCCTGTTTAATTACCTGGGTTAGTACTGGCCTAAATTATACTAAAGTGTGATCGAGTGTCATCTCTGTAAATATTGAGACCGAAAGTCAATATTTCTGTTTTTACAGACAAATCTTGTTAATTTTTATTATGTTTATTTATTTTGAGGCAGGCTTTCAGGCTGATGGGCTCCCCATGTAGAGAAGAATGACCTCTCCATCCTCCTGCCTCCTCATCTCAAATGTTGGGATCACAGGCATGTGCCGCCACACCTGGCTTATGGGTCTTGTTTATAATAATGTTGGATTTTCTTTGACTCACAGGAAAACCCTACTGTCCTTTTATTACTCCTGTCTCCATGTTTTCTCCCTCTCTTTGTCCCTGCATCTCTTCTTCTTCTTTTTCTCATTCATGGAACTTTGGCTCCATGTCAGGTCCTTTGTTGGGCACAGGGACTGCAGATGAGTCAGACAAGTTACCCAGCTGTAGGCAAGCACACCTGGATACACAGCAACAAAGAGCCTTAGAATAGGCAAGTCCTGGGGAACTCAGAACAGCTCGGAACTATTACCATTTTGGGCCAGACAACTGGATGTGATGCATGTATGTAGTCCTGTGCATTATGTGAGGTTTAGCATGATCCTCTATTTGCTGGAAGCCAGCAGCTCCCTCATCCCCAGTGTGACAACCTCAGATACTCTCAGACTGTCAGATGTCTTCAGGGGCGGGGGGGGGGGGGGAAAAAAATATTCTAGTTAAGAGTGACTGATCTGTCACCGGGATGGAAATTCCAACAAGGTCCCAAGCTGTCCCTGGTTGTGCTTTCCTGCTGTGTGCTGTGAGGTCAGAAGCAGCTGACTGGATTTCCTTAGGCTCCCCACTGCCGTTTTTTGTTTGTTTGAAAAATGAGAATGGGGGAAACATTCAGTGAGTGTGAATCCATGTGTGTGTGTGTGTGTGTGTGTGTGTGTGTCTGTATGCATGCATGTATATGCACATGCTTGTGGAGGCCAGAGGTTATCTTTTTTAGTCACTCATCTTACTATTATTTTAATTTTAGAAAATATCATCTATCTATCTATCTATCTATCTATCTATCTATCTATCTATCTATCTATCTATTATCTATCTATCTATCTATCTATCTATCTATCTATCTATCTATCTATCTAATGCATGTGGCTACACCTTATTTTTGGAGATGGGGTCTTTAACTGAACCTGAAACTCACCATTTTGTCTAGACAGCCTAGACGATATGCTTCAGAGAGTTCTTATCTTTGCCATTCCCCACTCCTCAGGACTAAAGTTGTAGACACTTGTCACCAAGCCTGGGTCTTATGTGGGTGCTAGTGATCTGAGTGTGGGACCTTCTGTTTGTATGGAAAACACTTTACTGACTGAGATGGATTAAGCTATTTTCCCAGCATCCTTGAATGAATTTTGGGTGTGTCTGGTATAACATATTAGATGATACACTCTAGAAAGGCTAGCACAGTTTATACTTTACCATGTGCTTTAAGTGTCTAGGACAGAAGTCTGCTATCAGTTACTAAGTACTAACAACTGCTAGTTATGTGATCAGTAAGTTTGCATGGCTCATGGGGGGAGACATCCAGGCCTCATGAAAGTCTGTCCTTGTGTTCGAATCTTGGTTCTGTCCCCCATAGCCTGGGAGGCTTGGCTGGCTCACCTACCGT
Organism: Grammomys surdaster; assembly: GCF_004785775.1. Lineage (NCBI taxonomy): Eukaryota > Metazoa > Chordata > Mammalia > Rodentia > Muridae > Grammomys > Grammomys surdaster. The sequence goes on from NW_021604651.1 coordinate 6,577,793, forward strand.
CTCTGCCCTTCATGTTTCCCATCGGTAACATGGAGATGATGATGACTGACCTTAGGGCTGTAGCCAAGTTTCAGTGGAGGCAAAGCAGTACCTAGCAGAGTGACTCCTAAGGGTTACCTATGACAAGTATGCAGATGAGGCTATCTTACTAGACCTAATGGTTCTACAGCATACAGCCCCCGGTGTGCAGCACCCACCATGAATAGTTCTGCCAATTATTACAAGAAAAGAAGACCCACAGAAAAAAAGACACAGAAATGGGAGTATCTCAGAAAGTTACATAGACAGGTTGTTTCTGTTTGTGAATGCCTTCATGAGACAACCTGCTTAGGCCATTCTGAAGATGGGTGAGAACCAGCATGCCTCATGACCAGGGTCTCAACACTAAATCTAGTGTTCTGGTCTGAACAGCACTATGGGGACCCCAGGAAGGCACACACTTTCCCTTTTGAGTAATACCCCATGTCCTAAGTGCCTAGTTTTCAAGATCTTTAGGGTAAAAGAAGGTTGGGGGAAGGGAGGGTCTTGGCTGGACTCAATGACACCAGGACAGAGATATTTGGTAGCTACCACATCCCAGACTGGGGTGGTGCATACTTTTGCATTGTCTATTAAAAATGGAAAAACTCTCTGGGCTTCTAAGCAAATCTGAAGAGAAGACATCTAAATGACTATACCAGATCATTTCCAAGCAGGAACTAGCAAGAACAGCAGGGACCTTGTTTTGCATTCAGGTGAAAGGCTAATTATAAATCAGCTCTATTGGTAGGTAAAGAAAAGAAGTCCTGTCCAAGCTATCTTTTGCAGCTCTTAATTACCTGATAGTTGGTATTGACAATTGGAAACACACACTGGATGATTTATACAGGAGGATCAGCCAGAGCTCACTAAGGGAGGAATCTGAGGGCCACTGTTGCTAGTGCCACCAATCAGAACACTGATGCCATCCATCTGTGGAACATTTCACCTTGCTCAGTTGCCTCCCTAGACACTTTGGAACCTTAATAGCTCTATTAGGCTCACATTCCATAGGTGCAAACTGAACCCCAATGGGTTTGGTGATCTGACAAAGGGCATGTGGCCTGGACACTTCAACCAAAGACTTCACAGAGCTCTATAGGCTCCTGAAAGTAGCCCTCTATAATGGCTCTTCCACTTTCCAGGCTCGTAACTATGGCCCAAGGCTGCTTGTATTCTGATGCTGATTTGGGGCCCCCCAAGATTGGTTGCCCTAGAGACAAGAGAGTCCCCATGTAAGAGGCTGAGTGACCCTGCTCAAATTATTTCTAATTAGTAAATAAAGATGCTGACAGACAATAGCTGAGAAGAGACATAGGTGAGGTTTAGGATTCTCAAGCTTGGGTTCAGAGGAGGAGAAGAGGAACATGTAGGAGAGGAAGAAGAGAAGCCACCATGGATTAGAGGTCAAGAGAGTGTGGCCCCAAGGGCTGCCCAATTGGTTATTGGTAGGAAAGTAGATTCTAACAGCATGGAGGGTGAGCAGCTGCCCGGCTATTGTGCTGCTTAAGGCTTATTAAAAATATAAAGGCTGTGTGTGTGTGGTTTTTTATCTGGAAACTCAATAACCAATGATGGGGTAGAAACTCCAGGCCTGGATTTAAATATTTCTACAACACATAACCTTGTATGGTCCATTACCAGACTGTGCATGGTTGGTCTGTGAGTCTATAGCAGATAGTAGCATTGATGGTATGCCATGGCCTAGGCTGTGAACATGAACTCTCCATTTTGGATTCTCTTTTTCATCTGTCTCTGTCTGTCTCTTTGGCTGTTTATCTGGCTGTCTGCCTCTTGTATGTGTGTATGTGTGTATGTGTGTGTATATGTGTGTGTATGTCTGTATATGTGTGTGTGCTCGAGCATGTGTGTGTGTATCTTTCTGTGAGGAAGCCAGCTGTCATATGAGCAGTTCTCTGGAGAGGGATTTGCAGCTTGTAAAGATTTCAAGCTTGCCAGCAATCCCTTGAATGAGCTCTTAGGCTGATTCTAGTCTTGGTCAAGCATTGAGATGACTGGAGATGCAGCAGCCTTGAAAGCTCTTAAAGACCTCAAGCCAGACCCACTTGACTAACCTCTTCCCAGGTTGCTGCCCTTGGGGAACTTAAAGGCAAAGATACGTTTGTCATTTTAAGCTCCTGTATCTAGAGCCCACTTGTTGTGACTCAGTTACTAGCTGAACCAGGAGGTGTGGGGTACGGCAGCCTCCAACAGCCATCCGTCCCCTTGGACCCCCAAACTTTTCTACCCTGGGGCTGTTCTAGGGAACAGAATTGCACTTTGAGGACTCCATCTCTTCCCATTACCATCTCCAGGGGCCTCTTGTAAGGGCCATACCCTGCAGAGACGAAGTCACTGCTGAGAGCTCCAGGGAGCTACTTTATATGGCCACATTTATCTACAGTTACACATAGAAACGTGTAAACAGAGAACCACACAGTCTGATGTACATGTGCTGGATCTGACATGAACACACATCAAGCATACACAAAACTTTTCTTCTTGTCCGCTTTCCTAAGTTCTTCCCATGATGCCTCAATACTGTGGCATCATTTTAGTGTGTTAAATTTGAGCAACAGCACGGAAAACCCCATGAGAGGTGTTAGTCTGAGCAAGTGGACAGAAGCAAGCTCAAGACCCTGGGAGCAGGAAGAATCCTTTGCTAGTCACACAAAGCTTATCTTGCTCATACAAACTTATTTTGCTAAAAAGTCACAGATACAGAATGGGGCAGTATGGGCTAGGGTAGGACACATCCTTTAAGACACCATAGTGGGTGGAGGTGAGAAACAGACTTATTGAGTTTATGAAGTCAGGTTTTTTTTTTTCAATTTTTTAAAGTTATATTTTATGCAAGGCATGGTGGTGCACACCTTTAATCCTAGCACTCTGCAGGCAGAAGGAAGAGGATCTCTGTGAATATAAAAACAATTTGGTCTACATAGGGAGTTCTGGGCTATCCAAGGCTACATAGTGAAACATTGTCTCCAGGACAATGAGGTTTAAGAAGGGCCATCTTACTTGTTTGAGCAGGGGCTCACATGTTTGGTGCATACATGGAGGTAAGAGGACAATTTATGGGAGCCATTTCTCTCTTTCCACTGTGTATGTCCTACGGATCAAACGCAGGCCCTTGGGCCTGACAGCAAGTGTCTTTACACACTGAGCCTTTTGCTCGCCAAGGTCTGTGTTTATATTGATTTGTTGGGTGTGTTTATGTCTGCGCATGCCGTGGTGCCTGTGTGGCACTCACAGGGCGACCTCTGAGAAAGCACTCTTTCTCTCCACCATGTAGACCTTCAAGCCTGGTGGCAAGCATCTGTACCTACTGAGCTGTCTCCTCATCTGGTTTTCTGACAACATGAAAGCTCAGGGTCTTAGTATACATGTATGACAGGCCTATTGCTGATTTTAGGCCTATGGCTGATTTTAGGCCTTCAGTGTGTAAGCAGGGCTGCCCCTGACATCTCCTCCCTTCTCTAAGTATATAGACGGGCTGTGGCTCTGTGGATAAACACTGAAACAGATGGCTATAAGCAATTGTAAACAGGCAGTTTTTATGACAATTTACCAGCCTGAGTAGTCATAGACCTTGTAAATAGGTAGCCTTGGCAAATAATACCAACTAAGATAAGGACAAGGGAATCATAGGCAGAGTCATAGTGACCTGTCTCCTGAACCCTCACCCAGCCGATACCCTGTTCTGAAAAATATCTGTACTCCCCCTGAACACCCACGTTCCAGTGTCATCTCCTTCCCCCTGAACACCCACACTCCAGTGTCATCCCCTTCCCCACGTCCTGCCTTTTTGTGTTTATAACCCCTGTGTGAATGAGTATAAATTACAATTTGAAAAAAAATTATATATATATATTAAAAAACATATATATATATGTTTAAAAAAAAGAAGTTCAGGGTAAAGGAGAGATGGACGGATGAGTGTGCAGAACAGAGAGGGCACAAGAGGGAACTCTGCCATGCTTTGTTTTTTTTTGGGATCCTTTCCTGCCTTTTATGGCTGCTCACATGAAAAGATGGCATTCATAGATTTTGCTCAGGCATCAGATTGTTCTTCAAGCCTCTTCACAGGAGGAGGGAAGTTTGCGTTTTAAGAGTTGATAAGCTAAAACCAAAGAACACACAGAGGGGAATTCAGGCTGAGAGTGAGGGCTGGTGGACTGTGTGGGGCAGATCTGATAACCCGGCCAAGGCTTTAGGTCTGGTTTTTGGGTTCTGCCACCAGCTTGTGGGTTTGGTGGCCACAGTTGCAGAACTGAGAGAATATGGAGCTGAGGTCTGGCTGCTCCGAGGATGGAAAACACGGCTTTGGGTAAGTCATGCAACTTCTTTAGTTTGTCCTTATCGTTAAATGGAACTGAATGTTGCCACTTGATGTTTATCTGAGGTTAAGAATGGGCTACTGTTTAGCACAGATTAGTCACGTGGGAAGAATGAAGGCTAGATATTATAGTTTAAAGTACACCTATACTGTGTATTGTGGAGTTAGCTCAGTGGTTAAGAGGGCTTGCTGTTCTTGCAGAGGACCCAAGTTCAGTTCCTAGTTCCCACATCCAGTGGCCTACAGTTTATAGTAACTCTAGCTCCAGGGGACCTGATGTCACCTTCTAGCCTTTCCAAGTACCTGCATGCATGTGCACATACTCGCATGCATAAATAAAACAAATATTTTAAAACACACTCATATTGTAGTTTTATATCTAGAGCAATAGTAATATTACTATACACTGTATTAGCATACAGTAATAACAAAATTAATGTAGTGACATAATAATGATGGATGTGTTTTCCATTAGTGAAGAACTTGGTTTATGTTTTAAACAGTCTCCTATCTGCTCTTCCCAAACAGGGGGCAAGGACTTTGCATAACTGGTCTAAATGGGCTCCAATCCACAGGGGCGAGGGTGAGGCACCTCTGGATGGAAGTGTTGGGGGCACCTCTCCCTGCTGCCTGAATCTGGGTAGTACTTGGGCACCTGGTGAGGGCAATTAACTTTTTTGGTTGAAAGTTGAACAATGGGTGCACTGTTGCTCTCTGGGACTGTGCCAAGGTATCAGACCAGGTTAGAAAGGCAGGTCAAAACAATGCATCTCTCCCTGGTCACATGTGAAAGCACTGGTAGACAGGCCTCCCAGCCTCCAGGCCTGTTACTGTCCTGGAGAGACCAACTGCAATCTTGTGGCAGGTGGTATTTCAGGCACCACTGAGCTGTCACAGGATCAATAGTCCCATGGTATGACAGCCCTCTTAGGATAGCAGCCTGCAGTCAGGCTCAGGGTGGAGGAGGGACAGTGTTGTACATTTCTGCACAGGCAATGACACTATTGTGTGTCCTTATGTTTGGCAGACACTATCACCCACGAAATGCCAGCCTCTGAGCGTCTAGCTTTGGGGAAGGATTGTGGGGCAGGATGTCTGTCTTCCTGCAGCCCTGACTGTCAGGGACTGGGGATCAAGATTGAGTTTCCTTCCCGGATTTTCAAGGATTCTTTTGTTCCTTCACACACACACACACACACACACACACACACACACACACACACACCCGTGTGTAGGAGGTAAATCTGAGAACAACTCTGAGGCAACAACCTGGAAATTCAATTCCCTGTGAACTCTGCTCCCGCTAGGCCGTGTAATGGGATCACTCTTGCTTAGCAGGTGTGCTACAGTCAGGTTTCCACCTGCTGTAATTACAGGTCCTCCACACTTCCCCAGTTCCGGGCTTTCTGAGCCCTGACATTTTTGCAAGTATGTCTCCTGTCCTTAATAACTGGTTGGCAGGCATTCATCAGCACCATAAGTAACCAGGTACCGCCTCTCCTCACTTCCTCTCTTTTCTTGTTTGAGAGACAGACCAAGGGCTCCACCTACTTAAAGACTCTGGGTTCAGAGAGCAGGAGACAACAGGGATGAAACATGTCTCTATATTCCATTTTGGGAGTTTTAATTTATATTCTCCCAGAGAGCTGCAGATTAGAGGTTGTGAAACTCTCTGGGAAAAACAATTTCTAAAAATACAAGTGATGTGAGTGTAAGGGGCAGAGTTTGGAGAGAGGGCACCTTGTGTGTTTCCTGGGTTGAGACGACAGCAGGGGAGTTTATCCTGTGGCTGGAGCTGGTTCTTGGAGGAGTCAGGGTCGTGTGTTTGTGGCAGTGGAGAACCTATACACAGTACTTGTAGGCTGGGGGTGGGAGGGTGGGGAGAGTCCACTGCTTCGCAAAAGGAACGTGATCAATTCTCTTTCTTTCTTGATGGAAGTTTTAGTGCTAGAAACTGATAAGCTGCCTGGCATACACACAGCTCTCCTGTAGACACTTCCTCCCTGACCTGTTCCCATGAGCTCTCACTGGTTCTACCCAGCTTGTGTTATTTAAGTCCTGACTCTGTGGCCCTTTAGCAAGTTCCCTAAACCCCAGGAGCCTTAGTCTTCCGGTTTTACTACATTGGATCATAAACCTTAGCTCATAGACTGGTTTGGAATGAAAAATGAATTTAATATTATAGAGTCTGAGACAAGTCAAGGGCCAAGTGAACATAATTTTTCTTCATAATACTAGTGGGTCATAGCTGGTAAAACTCCTCAGGAGGCATCTCCTGACCATGACAAGACCACCAGGCCTCCCTTCCTAGTAATAATAAACAGTTGGGTTTTGGACCACAGGGATAATAGTTTTGAGAAGTGAAACTTTTTGGAATTCAAATTCTGTTATGTAGGTGAATGTCTTTTCAGGTTATTTGAATAGTCAATTCTGTATGTCCATACGATTGAAGGCCAAAACAGAAACATAGTTACTATCTCTATTGCTTATCAGGCCTTTAGCCCCCAATAGTTTTGTCAAGTAGCCATCAAGATCACAGTATCAGAAATGAAAGATTAAGATTGAGTTTCCTTCTCAAATGGTAGAACCTGAACTCCTAAATCCTGCCCCTTTCACACTGAGATGTAAGAGGGAGTGTGTCCCTAGGTTGTTAGAAGACACTGGGGTACATGCTCCTGGACACAGTCCCTGTATGCTGACAAGAAGAGTATTGAAAAGTAGCAACTTACTCTCCTTTGAGTCATTTTCCTATAACTCTGGATAGGGGGATCCAAGAAGTGTTCCAACATGCCTTTACTCGTAAACATCTTCCTCTCTCAAGAGCAATCCTTCTGTGCTAGAGGTCCCAACCCATGGCTTTGCTCCTCTGACATATTTCAGGGGATGGGGCATGTTGTGGAGGTGACAGTACCCATTAATTCCAGGCAAAGATGGGCAGGCAAGTCCCCAGCTTGAGACTTAAGTGTTTTGTAACAAGCTAACACTAAAAATGAGGGCATTCCTACAGGTTTGCTGAACCAGGCTGAGCACAAGGAATATTTCAAATACCCAGCATGGCACCTAGCACCTACAAAGAGCTTAATAGATAACTGGTGGCTGAATTGATAACTGGTGGCTGAATTGATAACTGGTGTCTTGGCTAGCATTAGCTGTCAACCGGACATAGCCTAAAATCACCTAAAGAAAACAAGAGTCTCAGCTGAGTGTCTTTAGCTGGTCAGTCTGTGGATATGTCTGTGAGGGACTATCATGATTGTCTTAAAGGTCCAACCCTCTGTGGGCAACACCATTCCATGGCATATGGGCTGGACTGCACAAGAATGCTAGGCTAAGCATTACTCCAAGAGTGAGCCTGTAACATTTCTCCATGGTTTCTGCCTCCCAGATTCTGCCTTGAATTCTTATGATGACTTCCATCAATAATGGGTTGTGGTCTGGGAAGTGCAAGCCAAGTAAACCTTTTCCTCCCCAAGATGCTTTTGGTCAGAGTGTTTTTATCACACTAACAGAGCAGAGAGCAAGACATGTAACTGAGGCACACACCTTCATGTAATTTGGCACCAGCCCCAGGATGATTTCTGACCTCTAAGAACTATCCCACTCCTGAGTAGGAAAGATCATTTGGGTTTGATTGGCCTACTTCCTCACCTTAAATCTTCAAGGAAACTGAGGCCAGAGTTGAGGAGAGCCCAGCCCTAGGCCACGTGGCCACTGGTAGCAGGAATTCATGGTAGACACAGGATTGCTACTAACCCCGTTTTCCCTCAGCTGAGTGCCCTGAAAATAGCTGTGATAAGCTTAATGTGTTAGAGGTACTAAAGGAGGGGTGAGGGAAGATCCAGCAAAACCTGCTAATTGCCTATTTATTTCTGTCCCAGCTCCGAGAAGGCTGCTTCTGACGGATGCCATGAGCTCTCCAAATGTAATAATTAGACAGCTTGTTTCGACCAAAGCCTTCCAGAGCAAGACCATCAGATAGAAAATTATAAGTCTGATAAGCAAGAAGAGAAGAGACGGTCAGCTTTCAACAACAAGCCTTCCGGAAACTACTCAATAAAGGACTGTCTTTAGCTTCAGAAAGCTGGTGGAATGCCCAGATGGGCTACACAGTTTCCAGTGCCAAAGGGACACCATTACCAGCACTAAAAATACCAAATTGGCTTTATTGAGCGCTTACTGTGTACCAGCACACCACCCAGGCACATCACCTCTTCACTTAACCCTCAATATGTCTTCAGGGACAGGGGCTATCCTGATTCACATATGAGGACCAAACGTTTCCAAGGTTAGGTTGTTAGTTTTCAAGCTGCATATCTGGGAATCAAACCCAGTGTCTAGGACCCTATGTGCCATTCATGAAGATCGAAAGTCGAATTCTGCCATCAGAGCTATTTTGAACATCCAACATACATCAACCTAGTGTCTGTCTCAGTTGAGCACCAGCTTAAAGATTTCCCTCTAACTTCAGGGATTGCGTTATGTAGAAAGTAAGTGTCTTCCTACACCAGACATACTCAAATCACCTCCTTCTCCTGTCACTTGAGTAGTAATCTATCTCACATCTGGACTTGCTTGTCAATCACCTATACTTGAATTCTGTCAAGCAAAATGCATCTGTGGAGGGACTATTACATCATCCTCCAAGCTTCTATGGGCAGATCAAACCAACAAGAAAGCAAACAGCTGCTTCTGTGGGCCAGGGTTCTTCTGGTCTCAGGTCATGAACATTGTATGTGGGCTTCTTGGCATAGTGCCCTCTCTCTGCCTGGCATCCTCTTCCTGGCCCACGGGCCATTTCCTACCACTCAGTTAGCATCTATGCTCCTATTACACATTCACTCTAATGTCTATGGCACACCTGGCCTGGGCCAGACAAAGCACCCAGGCACAGGACCTCAACTGGAGGAGTCACACATACATTAACGAAAGGAGAGAAATACACAGAGAAGCTTGGACCCTAGATGCACTTGCAGCAGGGGGAAGCAACTCATGGCCCTAACTAGGGTGAACAACTACTTCGTTGTATATGGGGCTGTCCTGATTTAGCAGCCAAAGTCCCACAGACCAGAGGACATTTCAGTTGCAGGCAAAGCAGGTGAGTCATTGGCATCCATCCTGAGGACATGTGGTGGGGATACTGTGGTTAGACCAGTCCTGAGAGTAGTGAGTCTTTCTAGAAAAATCTAAAGGATATTGAGGAAGATCTGGCCAGAACTTTGGGTACAAACTGCAGGGAGGGACGTGGGGGAGAGAAGAGGGTTTGTGTAGGAGAAGTAAAATGGGTTCAGTAAGGAAACTGAGTCACGTAGTCTGTGCTATGGGTTGTACAACTTCTGAAAAGAAACTGAAACCCTGCGTACCAGATGTTGGGAGATGTTTCATTAGATGAATCTCAGAGACAAACAAAGGTGTGTTAGGTACCTGAAGATCAGCTGATGTTCCACCTGTCCATATCTGGACCCTGGCTGATGTCTGTGACACAGAAAGCATGCTCCTTGGAATTTCAGCTTCTCCTGTTTTTAACTCTAACCTACATGGCAGGTGACATCAATGTCTCAAGAAGAGACCTCAAGGCCACACTCATTTTTACTCTGATGCCCCTGGGAAGAAACAATAAAATGCTTGGGGCTTCCCACTCATTTCTGGATGATTGGGCTATCTCTGGAACTTCTCTGATCTATAATCTGTAAAATGGGGAAGGACATGTATTTTTTGTGAGATCCCAATAAGAAAACTCACAACAGAAGTTCTTGGCTCACTACCAGGTCATGGCATGTGTCTGCAGAAAGATACTGCTGGACAGAGATTATTGCTTAAAGGAGGCCTTTTTGTGAAGAGGAAGAAGGGCTGTCAGAAGTATCGCTGTGGAGGAGGGTGTGGGACCGTGTAGGAATGTGTGGGGTAGGGCAGAGATGACTATGTGTGCCTATGGAATAGACCCGCTCCTCTCACTCCATCCTACTAACCACCACCTCCTCCTTAACCCCTGAGTACCTAGACTTTTCGGAGCCATCTCTGATGTCTCCCCGTCTTCTCTCAGCATGGTCGGTCACCATCACACGCTGGTTCTTTGTGCCAGCTTTCCCTTGAGTTCACATTTGTCACCATGGCTGTACCCACGGACACTACATTTCCCCTATGGATGCTGCTTCCCAAGGGTCTGCCCTATCGAGTCCACACCACTGACCCAAAGGACTGAAAGTAATTAAACCATAATAAGTAGCCCGTGAGGTTGGGATGCTGCAAATCTGAGGCCCTGCTCCTGGCAGGGCTATTTTTCTCCTTCGCCTTTCTATCACAGGAGACTTGCTCAGTTCCCAGAATACATCTCACTCCTTCCCCACCCAGAACTATGAATTGCAACCTCCTTCCTCCTTGGTTAGTTGAGTTAACTCATGCTTGTCATCTGCCGTTTCCAGTGAACCACCAGTCTACCTATCTATCCTATGGCAGAAAACTGGCTTGAATTAGACGTCTTGCAATTTGGGATAGTGTTGCCCAATGGCAAGAGGAAGAACCTGGAGCTGGAGTGCTTGGGTTCAACATCTGGAGCCCTCGGGGACTAGCCACTGAGCAAGTTACTTCCAGCTCTGTGACTCAGTCTTTCCACTAATGCCAGAGGGAAAAAGCAGTATCCATCTAAGAGGATGGGTGTGAGAATTAAGTGGATGAATAGGGCAAAGCCCTCATGGACACCATTCATGACCCCTAGTAAGTACTATACGAGCATTGTTCCATTCCAGGTGTGCCACCCATTCCACTACAGTTAACCTTTCTTTTCTTCTTTTTCTGTTTTTTGTTTGTTTGTTTGTTTTGGTTTTTTTTTTGGTATGCGTTTCTACATAATATGGAGGCCAGAGGTAGACATCAGGTACATTCTTCTGTCACGCTCCACTTTAATTTTTGAGACAGGGTCTCTTACTGAACACACTGATTCAGCTGGACTGGCTAGACAGAGAAACCCAGGGATTCCTGTGTCTCTGCCACCGCAGCCCTGGGCCTACTGCCATGCCTGTCTTTTTTACATTGGTGCTGGGCTTTAACTCAGGTCTTCATGCATAAGCGGCAAGCTCTTTACTGGCTGGGTCAGCTCACCAGCCCTAGTCAGGTTCTTCAGGGGACAGGGACTAATGCGTCAGTGTCTCTCTGAGTGCTGACCCCAAGGAAGGTTGCACAGCATGGTGGGTCAGCCACAGAGGGACACGAAATAGGGGAATGGAATGAGCGGAAGGAGGCACCATGGGAAAGAGGCAGCCTTGGTGGAGCCCGGTGCCAGGGGCTGCCTGCATGCTTAGTGCTGTCATGTCTGACAGGCAGTAATGGAGAGGCAGACAGCTCCTGCTCTTGGCTCGTGTTCATGGACTGCTTTCTTGAGAAACGAAACATCATTGGATATTCACCTAAAATTCCCACTGGGATTTTTGGAAAAAGCTGAATTCCCAGCAGTTCATGTTTGATATAAACAAAACACACACACATACATACACACACACACATATACATATACATACACATACACATACACACACATACACACATACATACACATACATATACACACACATACACACACATACACACACATACACACATATACACACACACATACACACACACACACACACACACACACAGAGTGAAGCTCAAAGAAGTGAATGGGGGGATGTTACTTCAAAACGCCCCTTTAAGAATGGTAGGTTTTGGGATGTTTGATTATCAGACAAATCTCCTAGAGAATAAATTAGAAAATACTCAGTTTTCTTGTCTCTAGCACTTCCTCGAGCTCTTAAATCACCAATACTAACTAAGGGAAAAGTGGACTCACTAGAAAAATTGATTCAGGACAGCTTGCTAGGAGATATTTTTACTTAATGAGCGTGGCCTTATCAGAGCAGTTGTGCTCTTCACCGCCCTAGATATGCTTAAAACAGATGGGGAACCAGCTCTCTCCCTTCTATTTGTGGTTAAATTTGGGGAATGGAGCTTGAACCCTAAATAAGGTGGTGACAGAGACATGAGACAGAGACAAGAGAGGGACACAGGGTACTCTTTATTTCCTAACATCAGGTGTCTCCTGACCTCATCCATGCCACTCAGATAATGGGTATGCATTCATATGTATACATGTATATATTATATGTACATATGCATGTATTGCACATGTGCATATGTGTGTGTATGTGTATATGTGCGTGTATGTATATGTGTGTGCATACATGTCTTTTGTGTATGTATATACATGTGTATACTACATGTGTGTGTATGTTTACATGCATGTATATATATGTGCACTTTTATGTATGCATGCTTATATGTATATATGTGTATATGTTGTTCCAGAGAGGACTGTCAGGTGCACAGTATCACATTGTAAATTGTCAGATGCACGTGACAGTTGCTGATTTTGGAGACACAAGCCTGCTGGCATTGAGGGGAGCTGCAGATATCATCTCTGTCTACCTGCTACTTCATTGCTCTGCAGTGGGGACTTTTGTCATTAGTGGCCATGTCTTGACCTCTATGGTTTTAGGAACTTGACAGGCAGAGGGCTATATTGCCATACTTCCTAGCCAATGGGTTTGCGCTAACTTTCAATAATGGCAAACCCGAGTTACCAGCAAAGCATTTAGTTTTTATTGTGCAAAGTACTGGTGGTAGTCCCCAGGGAGGCCCAGTGATGCCTTCAGCTTTCCTGCGGTTAACCCTGGACCCTTTCAAAGGCTCTGGAACACAGCTGGAGAAGAGCCTTGACTCTGAGCGTGGAAAGTTGTTCACTGGCTGTAGACAGAAATGCCTTAGAAATATGGTATGTGCTCAGGGACTTTCAGGGTGAGCCAGAGGTCTTGGAGTGTCCTGCTGTTTTCAGGGTGGCTGTGTCCAAGGTAGAGGGGGCTGGTCCCTGAAACTTCAGAACAGTAGTGGGTAAGTAAGCTGTCGGTGTGTCTTTTGTGATCTGTTTTTACCTTTGTTACAACCTCAGAGTTGGAAATCATTGTTCATTTTGCCTGTGAAGCAGCAAAAGGCCCACAAGGGTTAGGTGACTGAGTGCAGAATTGGGTCTGTTTGGCGCCCAGACAGCTCTTTGCTGTGCCCTGTACTTGCAGATAGCACTCTGTAAACACTGGTCATAGTTAGAGAGCAGTGCAAGCCAGAGGTGCATCTCCCGTTCATTTCATAATGGCTGCTTTTCAAAAGAACATTTAAGTGCATTGGCCATGTCTAAAAGAAACAAAAGGGTCTCACTGATTACCTCCAAAGTGAGGGCTCAATGGCTGGAGACAGCCAAGAAAGAGGCTTTTACAGCATAATATTGTGTATTATTTATAATTGTATGCATGTGAATGATTTACCTTACAAAAAGGAATGAAGTTAAAATTTAGAATAGGAAAAGAAGAGGGAGCTAATGCATGTTCTTATTAATGAATTTATTCCATACAGATGGGGACACAACACAGTGACACAACACACTCAGACACACATGCACACTCAGACACACATGCACACTCAGACACACATGCACATTCAGACACACATGCACACTCAGGCACATGCACACTCAGACACACATGCACACTCAGACACACATGAACACTCAGACACACATGCATACTCAGGCACATGCACACTCAGACACACATGCACACTCAGACACACATGCACACTCAGGCACATACACACTCAAGCACATCACACTCAGGCACATGCCCATTCAGGCACACACACACATTCAGGCACATGCATGCTCAGGCACATACACACTCAGGCACATGCACACTCAGGCACACAAACACTCAGGCACATGAACACTCAGGCACATGCACTCTTAGGCACACATGCACACTCAGGTACACACACACTCAGGCACATACACACTCAAGCACATACACACTCAGGCACATGTACACTCAGGCATATGCACTCTTAGGCACACATGCACTTAGGCACATACACACTCAGGCACATGCACACTCAGGCACATGCACACTCAAGCACACACGCACACTCAGGCACATGCACACTCAGGCACACACGCACTCAGGCACATGCACACTCAGACACACATGCACTCAGGCACATGCACACTCAGGCACATCCACATTCAGGCACATGCACACTCAGACACATACACACTCAGACACATGCACACTCAGGCACATACACACGCACATGCACACCCAATCACCCTGCACTGCTTAGATGAGAGCAGGCATTCTTACTTGATTTTTCATTTACGAGTGATTCCATATGCATATAGATGGATATGTGTATACACACACATTTCATCCTTTCTAAAGGCTGCATGGTATTTTCTACATCAATGAATCACGTCATATTGGCTGTCTTCCTGGTTAATAGACATTTAAATTGTCTGTTATATTTAAAACTATTCTGTTAAATTTATGTTTATTCGTTTTACCTGATGTGTGAGTGTTTGGCTTGCATGTGTGTATATGCATAGTGTGGCCAAGGAGTCAGAATAAGATATCACATACCTTGGGACTTTAGTTACAGTCCCATGTGTTATGCTGGGAATTGAATCTGGGTCCTCTGCAAGACAACGTGTGCTCTTAGTCACTGAGTTATCTCTCTAGCTTTAATAAATTCCTTTAAAAATTACCACAAATTAATTAATTAAAGTAATAATACTAATAGGAATGAGTGTGTGTGTGTGTGTGTGTGTGTGTGTGTGAGAGAGAGAGAGAGAGAGAGAGAGAGGGACAACTTTCAGAAGTTGATTCTCTTCTTCTGCCATCTGTATTCTAGGTATGAAACTCAGGTCATTAGGCTTGGTAAAAGGTGCCATTACCTGCTAAGCTAGCTCCCATCCCTTGTGCCAAGTTAACCAAAGGCCAGAAATCATTGATCTTGAATTGTCTCCAAGAAACCTGAGCTCTGATTGGGCCTCTAAGCAATCCTCTCTGAGAAGAGAAGCAGTGTGAAAAGGCTCAGAGGCCCAAGATCTCAGTGAGACATACAGATAGGAAATGTCAAAAATCCAGGAATCAGGTCCTTCAAAGTTGCTATGGTCCTGGAAAGGCTTCTCAGATAAGAAAAAAAAAAAAAAGAGGCCGATGAGTGTTTCAAAAATGGGTAAGATTGCCTGGTCATGAGGAGGAAGGGGAGCATTAGGGTTAAGGGCAGCTTGTTAAGGTTTAAGTGATTCGTAATTGGTGGAGACCGTGCATTGGTTTCATGGTACAAAGCTCATTCGTTGACTCAGGCCCCTCAGCTTTGTCTTGCTTTCTTTGAAACTTGGATTTTAAACACTTTCACATTAGTCTGCCTCGTTTATAGAGAAGCTCATAGGTTAAATGTCTAGAAAGTGAGTGACCAAGTTGGGGGTGATATATTGGTTTTCCAGCCCTGATTGTGCCTTCCTTTAGTAATCACTGGAGCGTTCTTAGAGAGGAGGATGCAGATCAGCCTAAGATAACATGGACACTAGCCTTGAGGTCTACTGAAATTGCCCAAGACATGCGCTCTTGTAAGACAACAATTCTGTAAGAAAAGATGACATTTCTGTGGTCTGAAATTTCATGCACCATGCAAGTAGTATTTATTATTTTTTTCTTCTCTGAAAATTACAATCTGCTTTGACATTGTTAAGGAAATCACATGGACCCAGAAGAAAATGAAGAATTCAATTGATTATTTTTATTACTGCAGAAGTCTTTTGCTGGCAGGCTGGGCAGAGACCCAATTTCATTTGCTTGTAATATTGCAAATGCTGTTAATTGCCTGTCTTTAGTAAAGGATGGAGACAAAGGAAGAATCAGAAGTATTTATTAGAAATTATGTTTGGACAGTTTAGCTTCATATTCTAGGGACCTCCATTCCAGTACAGAACTCTGCCCATTAATAAATGGCAATCATCATGTCACTTTTCCTATATTTGCACAGTCATTTCTGGTGACATCTTGAGTATTATTACTTCAGCTATTTTCAGGCTGATTTTTTTTCCTACAGAAGTTGGGCTATCAGTAGATTTCCAGTCAATTCAATTTAGTAGTTATGGCAGCTGGAATAACTACATTGCATCTTAATGTGTGTTTCTTGTGCATAAATCACATTGTTTGCCAAGCAATAATGAACAGAGAAGCTGCTAAGACAGTAAAAATCAGCCCTTGGGAGAGAGCTGGGCTTGTAGGCTGTAAAATAGAAACTCATGAAATTTATGTATTTCCAGGGGATACTGAACTCAAGTATGGGGGTCCCAGAGCCTCACAGAACATGGGATACATGGTTGATGATTCATGGTTTCTTGTTGATATGGCTTCTAACTAATGTTTATAAAAGTTACTGTAACTTTATGAGTCTGATGGGCATTTTCTCATTCATTCATTCATTCATTCATTCATTCATTCATTCCTGAGGGTTCAGTTCTGTTGGAGACATTAAGAATCATGCATAGTTTTTGGACACTAGACTATAGTTTAGTAAGGGACACAAAAGTATACAGTAATTATAGCAATGCATGATGAGAAATGCAAAAGCAAGCTTATTGGGAAAAGCTGTATGCTGTGGACTTAGAATGAGCTCAGAGTTCTTAACTCTGAACTATAACTACAGTCCTGGACAGGATGTACAATGTTCTGTAATTCTGTTCCTTATTGGTGAAAGGGGATAAGTCATTGTATGATTAATGTTAATTGTCAACTTGGCAGTATCTAGAATCACCTGGAAGATGGGCCTCTGGCTATGCTATGTGGGATTACCTTGATTACACTACTTGAGGTAGGAAGATATGCCCACTGTGGGTAACACCATTCCCTACTTGGGATCCTAGTCCATACAAATGGATAAAGGGAAATTAGCAGCAGCATGTCATATGACAAGCTATCTCTTTTTTTTTCTACAATGCCTTTTTTCCTCTACCATGATGTTTTCTATCCCTTGTAGCTATAAGCCAAAATAAAACCATCCTCTTTTAAATTGGTTCTTGTCAGGCATTTAATCACAGACATGGAGAAAGTAATAAAGGGATCAATAATTTCATTTCATCAATGAAATTCAGTCAATGCTTAGTCAGACAATTTCCCAAATGAAAGTAATCAGAATATAGGTGTTTTCTAACTTTCCTTCACTAGTCTCTAAGACTCTGTGGGAATGGATGTTCAATCTAGAACAGTGTTGGTGAGCGGGGTTGGGGACCGCAGCAGCTGTAAGCACAAAGGAAGAAGCATCATGATGATTCTCTATGTGGGGATACTCAATAGAGAACAGTCTTGGTGAGTGGGGGGGCATGACAGTTATAAGAATAAAGGGGAACACTGTTATGATTCTCTCACCCTTTTTATTTTCCTGTGTTGACTTTTGTGCCCTTTAAGATGGCATTGAATATTTCCCATCCAAACTCTTACTTCAAATTTGTTTGGCTCATTACTGTACATCTTACCACAAAGACACTTGTATATCTGTGTTCATTGCTGCTTTATTCACGATAGCTAGGAACTAGAAACAGTCTAGGTATATCCATCAATAGATGAGTAATGAAAACAAGGTATGTACAATAGAATTCTATTTAGCTATAAATAAAATGAAACTGTAACATTTACAGGAAAATGGGTAGAAATGGAAAATATCCAGCTAAGCTACCCCCAGATAGATAAATACTGAGTGCTCTCCTCATATGTGGATCTTAGCCTCTAATTATTAAGCCTGCAAGTAAATGCGGTTAGAGGCCAAGAAACTGGAAAGGGGTCCATGAGATGGGGAGGAAGAGGGGGAAGTGGGAGGGCAGTAGTATACACGTGATATCAGACTGTAAGAGGGAATCCTGGAGGTACGATGGGATAAGAGCAAGCAGAACAAACCAACACTAACTGCATGAAATGCCAAGAGGTAGGCTGCCATTTTGTGAGCTAAAGACAAATGAATGAATAAGAGAAAAGTCTTTGGCCCACAGAATGTCTTTGGGCTTCATCCACATTTCTTCTCTCTGCCCTTTCAAATTTTGTCCCAAGACCCTGGCCAACTGGGACAAGCTCTAGTCAGGCTTTCTAGGAAGCTGGCTGCACCCTCCCCCCGAGCCTGTTCATCACCCTGAGCCTGGTCACCCCAAGCTTGTTCATCACCCCGAGCCTGGTCACCTCAAGCCTGTTCATTACCCCGAGTCTGATCACCCCAGCCTGGTCATCCCTCTCCCTTCTTTCCTGTCTCTCTCTGCCCATAACATGGCTCAGAGAAGCACCGTCTCCCCATTGAAGACACACCTCACAAGAGAGAAGCAAGGTGTTTAAAAAGACATGATTTCTGCCTTAGAGGAAGACTATATACAATTTGCTGACTTCACCGTTCAGTGCCTGTGGGCTGCAGCTGAAGGAAGAGGTGTGTCTCTAAAAGGAAATATGGTGGATAGAAACAGCTTGCAGGATAATGTCAGTCCTTGGGCTCAGCCCAGACTGGCTAAACAGGAACTCAGCTTGATGTCACTGTGTGAGAAGTTAGACTGGTTTGGAGACAAGTTCATTCCAGTTGGCATGCAGACTGGGTTAGAATGAACTCAGCTGTTGTCATAGGGCCTAGGCCACCCTGAGCACAGTGAAACTTCCCAGAAATAGACTATCAGTATAACCTATTTCCGAATCAGATTAGTATCAGATCAAATAAACTCCTGAGTTCTCTGCTAACAGCTAACAGATAGAACATCCTCCAGTTCCCTAAGCATGGAGACACAGCCATAGTCCTGATTTTTTACCAGAGCTTTGTGAGAAATGAGGCCTCACTTTGTTTTATAGGTGAGAAAACTGAGGCTCAGACAAGCCAAATGGCTTCAGAGTCCCCCAACCAAAGTCTTCAGAGTCCCCCCCCCAATGGCTTCAGAGTCCCCCCACAAGGCCCTGAAATAATGGTGCTTCTGGGAGCCTAAGTACAAGTCCCTTGACCTCCTGTGGTCCCATGGCACTGTCATTTGGAATACAGCCATCAAAGCAAGGTCCACATTATTGATGGCTGACCCTACTGTGTAGCTCTTTGTGAGTCAGCATCACCAGTTCAGTTTACCCAGCTGTGCAAAGAAAGAGGCTGACTCCACCTGCCTCCTTCCCAGGAGAAAAGTTTACTAGATATCAATGACATCAGGAGAAACAAGATTATGTGACTTTCCATAATGTACACCCTTTGAGGATTGTATGTAATGTAGAATATTAAACCACACTGGGCAGAAAAGGAAGTTCTCAAGTACTATGTTGTTTCCCTGGACATCCCATCTGGCTCTGTCTAAAAATCATGGCTTGCTTTCTTCTCAGCTAGGCTTCAGGGATGGCCAGAGGCTCTGAGAATCTAGGTGCCAGCTCAGAGGAGACCAGTGTTCACTGTCGCTGAGCTGAAGACCTTGAGCAGGTCTGAACCAGCTGTAGCTCAGTATCTCATCTGTGAAGTGGGCTTAGGGGTGTGGTGAGGAAAGGATGGTGTACAGAATGTACTAGGCATACTGCCAAGCATAAGGACTGTTCCATACATGATCTGTCACTTTTGTAGGATTGCCAGGTAGCCCAGGCTGGTCTTGATCTGACAATCTTCCTGCCACATCCTCATTACTGTTAGGATTGTAGGTGTGTACTAGTATAACTGACTTATCTATTACAACTGTGTGTGTGTGTGTGTGTGTGTGTTGCTGGGGATTTTAGTATTTGCTCTTACATGTATGTATGTATGTATGTATGTATGTATGTATGTATGTATGTTATATGTATATCTGTGTATGGTCTGGGTCTACCTGCTAGCTCATATGTGTGGATATCAGAGAACAACGTGCAAGAGTTGGTTTTCTCCTTCCACACAGTGAGTTCTGGGGATTGAGCTCAGACTGGCATTCTTGGTCGCCTGTACTCACTGAACTGTATTGCCTGATGCCTTATTTGCCTTTAGATTGGACCTTCCAGAAAGATTGCACTTGTCATGAGTCCTCTCTTATCAAGGTGGTTGCTTGTCACCAGAAACAAAAGGACTGAGGCAAAGCCATGCCCAGACAGACAGTGTCCAGTCACCTTTGGTACATCTAGTTTTCTCTCCTAACCATCTCTCTCAGTCAGAGAGAATCTTTGCTAGCCTCCTTCTAGACTGTACTGAGCCTTGAAGTTCTCTTTCTTTGCTGTGATATGCTTCTGCTATGTGTGGCAGAAATCTGTACATCTTTTGTTTTTTTCTGTCTCTTGTCAATTTATTTCAAGACTCAATTATCAGAGCTTCAGAGGACAGAAAGTGTTAGCCCTCCCTTACAGAGTTAGAGGAGCAGGATTTGAGATTAAGGTGAAGACATCTTTGCTTTCTCATCAACAAAATGCTGATGGATTGCCAACCGAGAGCCACACAGACCCCTTCACTGTCCTCAATGGCTGGATCCTTCTAGTGGAACCACCCCTCCCTCTCCCTTCCCACAAGGTCCCTCCTCGTAGGCTTACTGCTTCAGCCTCTGATGATTCCAGCGGACACAGGGTTGTTTGCTACACTTTTGCTGTATCCACACTTCAAGGACAGACCTTCCCAGAGTGTCTTATGGAGCTGCAACCTGTATGGGCTGACCAGTCATTAGTAAAACCCAGCAAGTTTCTTTTACCAGATTGACTTCAAACATGACAAGACAGAGAATGCAAAACCTGGCGCTCAGGCATAGAGAACATTTGCTCTGCAATTGTGAGGATCCCAGCACCCACATAACAGGCTGGGTGTCCTTGCTGACAGTAACCTCAGCTCCATGCAGGCAGGAGACAAGTGGATAACTGGGCTGCCTGGCTTCCAGATTGGCAGAACAAATTCAAGTGTCTGGTTCAAGGGAGACTGCCTCGAAGGAATAGGTGGGAACTGACACTTACCTCTCTTTTGACCTCCATGTGTACATACCTGCATACATAGATGGATGCACATAGGTGAACACACACACACACACACACACTAGTAAATAAATCTATCTTTTATAAAGACTTTAAATTGAAGAAAAAAAAAAGACCGTAAAATCCCTGTAACCTGCCTGGAAAGTTGAAGTGAATGGTCTTGACCTTCGTGGTTGAGGACAGTCAGACCTTTTGATCTTGTTGGAGCCTTTAGGTCTGCTAGACTTAGTGTAAGGTTAGGAATCAAGTAATCTAGGGTGGAGTCATGTCTTGGTCTCTCAGCAGCTGTGTGGCCTTGGACAAGCCACTCAACCCCACAGGTTCCCTTTCCTTCCTCCCTGTCCTTGGAAGCCTTGCGGGAGATAATGGTGTGTAGTTAGTACACAGGAAATGTTAGCAAAATCTGTAGCCGGACCAGCTGATGTGAGAAAAATGTTAGCTGGAACAGTCTCTTCCCCTCCCACCTCCCTGCTGCATCTTCTGAGACTGTCCTCAGACACTTCCCCTGGAGCTCTGTCTGTGGGTTGTCATTTTGTCTGCTCGCCTGGCTAATCGCAAAGGAAGTGGGTGGGTAATGGGTCTCTCTGTTGTTCCACTGGGCTCCTCGGGAATCTCACTGTTTTGCTTCTTCTCATCACGGGGGCTTCTCACCCCCTCTAATGACTGTTTTCCTTTCAGAAGTGGCATATTTTTAGATAAAGCATTTCCTGAGGCTCCTTTCTGGTTCTCTGACAGCTCTCTGACTTTCCTTCCGTTTCCCTCTTCCTTTCTCTAGCCATGAAATCGCCCCAGCAGCTTGAGTGCATGAAACAGAAGCAGCACAGGCCTCACACCTTTCTAGATCTGAGCTGATCAGTGCTCAGGGGCCAGGCCTGATCAGGATGGTCCTTGAAGAGGATCCTTCTGTTTGCTCTCCTGCCTTCCTCAGTTGTTTAGCTCAGACAGAGAGATGCTTTAAAAGTTGTCTGAAACATGTACCTGTAGCCAAACTCACCCTGAAACTACACCTTGATACTCAAATATACCTGGGCTTGAATCATGGCTTCTCTGATATGGAGCTTAATATTGACCATCCACTTGACAGGATGTGGAATCACCTAGGAGACTCACCCTAAATGAGGGCAGCACCATCCCATGAGATGGGGTCCTGAACTGAAAAGCAGGAGAGCTGAGCACCAGCATCTATCCTTTCTGCTTCCTGACTGTGGGGGCCACGTGACCACCTCAGCGCTTTCTACTCCTGCCTCCATTACCTTCTAGTCATGAACTCGAACCCTCAGATGGGAGCCACAGTAAGCCCTTCCTCTCCAAAGTTGCTTTTTTTCAGATAGTTTGTCACAACAAAGCAGAGTTACTAATACACCTACCGACTAGTAAGTAACTAAGAGGCTTTAAGTCTCTGTTTCTTTCATTGTAAACCTCACAGGACTGTTATAACAAGGACAGGAAATACATTAATAAGCAAAAGGTAAATACATTAAATGAAGAAAAACAAATAATACAACCCTGTGTCTGGCACTCAGTTGCTCTGATTCTTAGAATTTAAGTAATTATAAGGATCTGTTAATATCTTGGCTGTATGGCTGATAATAGCCATCTCTGAGTTAGATGTATTCAGTAAAAGACTAAAGGCTGGAGTGTGTGCTGGGTGAGGCCTTATCTTTCTGGTTCAATTGCTCAAAAGCACTCTACTCAGCAAGCTGGAAGCTTGAAGTCTGTTGGGGAGGCTTGTCTCAGCCAGGCTTTCATGTTCTCAACTTCTCTGTTTTGGGAAAAGCTTTGGGGAGTGCCTGTTCTTTCTCTCCCTTTCCTGCTTCTTCACTGAGAGCCTCATTCCCACTAAACAGATCCACTGGTCACATTTTCCCTAGAGGGCAAGCCTACTTCCTCCATGGAGTCTTTCAAAGGTCTTTACTCTGGGCTTTAAGCTTGAAGGCAAGACCTATAGGAACATCTGGAGGTCCCCCATTGCCTTCTCTGTCCCTCTCCCTGGTGACTGGCAAATGAGACAGCCCCGACTGGTCAGCCTGTCTCTCTGGGCCAGTTGGGGTGCCATTTTCTGGACATCAACATGATCTTTAGTTTAAAGGGTTTGGAAAACTGGATACATTGGTACAGCCTTATAATCCCAGCAGGCAGAGGGCAGAGATGGGAGAAGCATGGGTTCAAGGCCAACCTGTACTATTAACTAATGAGACACTGTCACGGAAAAAAACATGACCCTAGGCTCAAAGACAAATCCTCCTCAACCCAGAAAGGAGAATTGACAACATCTATTCTTTGTCAATCAGCACTCCTTGAATAATTGTTACTTTGGTGGGCCATGTCAGCAAGCATGGGATGCCATTACTCTAATGTGTTCACAAGGCCTCCCCCTGTGTTCCTAAGAAAAACAGGAATGCTGTTGAGTCACATTGATGCTTACCCTACCTCGTCATGCCAGTCTAGATCAAGAGTGATAACTTTGGGCAGGAAAGTTGGATTGAACTGGGTAAATACATCTGCACGAACATTCACAGCTGTGAAAATAAGTGGGCATGAGGTGAAGGCTTGCCTGGAGAGTCCAAGCTTCACAGGAGGAGAAGCCAGCTTACTAGAACTAGCTTGAAGAGCAGATAAATCTTAAGGAGGTAAAAAGATGACCAGTCTAACAGGGCTCCCTGGAGTTTGATTGGTGGCCCTATAGGTCTGGGGCTATCAATCTGGGCCATCTTTAGAACTGAACATTGACTGGTTAGTCTGGGCTTCGAGTTATTTCAATCATCCAGTGCAGTGGGAACCCCAATCACAGTTAAATGGAATCGGGGGGACTTATTGACCAGAAACCCTCTGTGCCTGGCCCCAAGGCTGGAGAAATTAATTAATGCTGAAGAGCACTTTGAGATCTTCAGACTCAGCTTCTCGGGAATGAGGATCACATTTAGTTTGGAGATCAATTACTGTGGTGCTGCTTCTAGCTCCAGAGTGTATTCAAGACTCACAAAGGGCTTGCTGGCTTTATCCCTTGAACTTTGATCTTTTAGGTCAGAGTGGGACCGCAAATTGACAAATCTAACAAGTTCCAGGTGCTACTGCTGGTCATGTTGGGGCCACACATCGGAAGCCTCAGTGGTAGAGGACACGACTTTGGTGATGAGAAGAGAGGTGAGAGGTGAGAGGTGGCAAGGGACCTGGATTCAGCTCCGGCCTCTGCTGTGGCTTCCTATGCATGGGCAATGCAGAAGGCAGCAACTTGGATGCTCCCTCTATAACAAGATGATGTTGACTGCATCACCTTTCCTCAAGGACTGAGTGGGACAATCACTGATGACTGTCACTGGCCTTCAGCACAGATGTCACATCTCACACACCTTATTGCAGCTGATCTGTTCAACATTCCAAGGAAGTGGATCTTACTGGTTTTGCTTCAAATTCCTAGAAACCAGAGGTCAGGAGCCCATGAGATGGCTTAGGCAGTAAAGGTGCTTGCCGTTAAGCCTGATGACCTGCATTCAAGTGGTGGAAGGAGAGAATTAACTCCTGACCACATGGATGCTGTAGCATGCCAGACACACACACACACACACACACACACACATACACACACACACACTAATACACACACATACACACACACCACAAATAATAAATAAAATGTAATAAAAGAAAAATAAAACAAAAAAGCAGGAAAAGGAAAGAAATAAACCTGAATTTAGAAACTTGTAATTTCGTTAAGAGAAGTTCCTGTGTCAAAGGCTATCTGTATCCAAGGCACACAAGCCATAATGAATAAAGTGGTGAGCAGTCTAGCAGAGCTCAGGGGGTTGGTTGCTGCTCCTGTAGGTCTGAGGTTGTCAGTCTGAGTTGCTCTTAGGTCCAAATACTGATTTGTGTGCATAATCACCCAGACTAGCACCCCAAATACTGGACAGTCTCTGACTCTCATTAGGAAAACCTGTGAACACTGAGACAGGCCAGACATGTAGCTGTGGGTTTGCTAAGTAGTGGGCAGGATTCAGCACAAAGGCATGCTGAGGGGGGCAAATCCCTGTAAAATAGTGAGCAAATCCCAATTATTCGGGTCTGGGCAGAACAGTAGGTTTCAGAGGAAGACACAACACACCTGTGACTCAGTTGCTCTGTCTGAGAATGGGCCACTCTGATATGATGTGGGTATTAATTAGGAGGAGAAAGGAGCAGACAGCCCACAGGCAGACCAAGGGGACCTGTACTAGCCTGCCGAGAGCCTGGGATACTGCCTCTCCAAGAACCAGTCTCCAGATCACAAGCTCTGCAGCTGACTCACTAGCTTTGAAGAAACAAGGCTCATGCAAGGAGCAGAGGTGAGGCTACAGAATCACTTATGTTACTCTTGCTGTGACAGAATACCTGAGGAAAAAAAACTTCAAGGAGAAAGGGTTCACTATGAGTCATCCTTTGAGGGTATAGGCCGTTGTTGTGGGGAAGTCACAGTGGCAGAAACTTGAAGCAGCTGCTTACACTGTACCCACAGCCAGGAAGCAGAGAGTGATGAATGATATGCCCAGCTTGCCTTTTCCTTTTTATTCAGTCAAGGACTCTAGCCCAGGAAATGGAAACCCCCTCACAGTCATGCCAGAAGATATACATCCATTATGGTCCTAAATCACACCAAGTTGACAAGATTAACAGTCACACTCCCATTTGGGAGCTAATATGGTCAAACCAGACATTGTGAAGTCAAGAACAACGCAGGTGGGCTTGCAGACCCATGAGGCCTGAACAATGGCTTTGCTCCTCAAGCCAGGAAGCTCATGAGAAACATGTCCCTTTTGGTCACTGAAAGGTTCTATGGTCAGGGGTCAGTGGAACTGATGGCCATGGAAGTCTATTTGGCTCTTAGTTCTGATCTCTATAGGTCATGTTTTTTTAAGATAACAGATTTTTCCCCTAGGGTAAATGGACATTTGAATAGGAATACAATAGATGAAAAATATTTGAAGGAATCTGATGAAATGTCATGTCGAAGTTTATTGGGAAGGAACAATGATTGTTACTGCTGTTATACATAGACAGCAACATTGGAGAACAAATCACATTCTAGAAGCTGAAGTTGTGAAGGGCAGACAAGACAATGAATCTTTGAAAAGCACTTTATAATCTGTAATTGTTCTTAGAATAAATATGCACACAATAATTGGGATAATTATCTAGATGGAAATATAGAAAAATTACCTAGTAGCTATAGTAATCAGCATGGTTGAGTTTTATACAATAGAAGAGAAGAAAGAATTCATATGCACTTCAGAAATGACAATGGGGGCTGGAGAGATGACCCAGCAGTTAAGGGTACTTACTGCCCTTTCAGAAGATTGGAGCTTGGTTTTAAGAACATACATTGGGCAGCTCACAACTGTCTGTAACTACAGTTCCCAGGGACCTGACTCCCTCTTCTGGCCTTGTTGGTTACCTGCACCTATGTGCGCATACACACAGACATCTACACACACATTAATCAAACAAACCATGCATCTACAAAAAGGAAGGAAGAAGTGGAGAAGGACAGAGAGGAGGATGAAGAAGAAGAGAAAGAGGAAGGAAGAAAGAGAAAGAAAGAAAGAAAGAAAGAAAGAAAGAAAGAAAGAAAGAAAGGAAGGAAGAAAGGAAGGAAGAAAGAAAGGAAGGAAGAAAGGAAGGAAGCAAGGAAGCAAGGAAGAAGGAAAGAATACAATGGGGAGAAGGCAATGATAGAATCTTACAGGGCCATTGGAATAGATAGAAAATGACCTTCAAGGTTGTAGGAGCCAGAAGGGTTAAGAACACCATAAGAAAATGGCCCACAGCATCAACTAACCAGGACTCATAGGTGCTCACAGAATGTAACCAAAAACCAGGGAACTTATATGGGTCTGACCTAGGCCCTGCATTTATTTTATGGTATGTAGCTTGGTGTTCTTGTGGGATTTCTAACCGTGAGGGCAGAGGCTGTCTCTGACTATTTTTGCCTGCTTCCGGGGCCCCGTTTTTCCTACTGGATTCCGTCAGCCAGCCTTAATATGGAGGTGCCTAGTCTCACTGTAACTTGATATGCCCTGTTTAGTTAATATCCCTGAGAAGCCTGTCCCCAAGGAGGAGGAGTGGATCTGGGGGAAAAGGGAGGTGGTGGGGAGGAACTTGGAGGAGAGGAGGGAGGGGAAATTGTGGTTGAGATATAATATATGAGAAAAGAATAAATATAGAAGAAAAAGAAAATGACCTTCAAGGCAAAGTCATGCTATGGTGGGACAAAAGAACCCAGACAATGGATCACATGATTAGCTCTGACCTAATGAGTATAAACCAGAAGGTAATGTTGGTCTTTCTTTCTTGTGATGCTAGTTTAGTCAAGATTGCTAACTAAACACTTGATAACACTACAGCTGTATAGCATAGTGAGCCATAGAGGTCCCTGAGCCTGCTGATCACTGGTTTTATAGATGAGAAAACAGAGGCTCAGAGAGCCATCTGTTCTTGGAGACAGTGTTGTACACAGACACAGTGTGTTACTCTACCTTTCCTGTTGTGATTACAGTGTGTACCATTATGGTCTTTGATGCTGGGGGCTCATGAGTGCCAGGCACAACTCTCCCAACCAAGACCCGCTCTAGTCACCCCTCCCAGCTAACTTCCTTGGTCCTTGCACACAGATCACCCACTCCCTCCAATGCCACGTTTCTGCAGTGAGCTGAATATTTGTTAGATCACTCCCTCCCTCCAACACCACGTTTCTGCTGTGAGCTGAATATTTGTTCTTCGTCTCCTGCCCAGATAGGATCTGTGTGTCAGTAACTCTATAACCGTTATGGATTTGGTTTACTATTTATATCCTTTCCTTGAATTCTCCATAGATGTGATTTTAAAAAAAGACTTCAATTTTCATGGTATCTCAGAAAGCACGAGAGAGAGAGAGAGAGAGAGAGAGAGAGAGAGAGAGAGAGAGAGAGAGAGAGAGAGAGAGAGAGAGAGAGAGAGAGAGAGAGAGAGAGAGAGAACACACCCTGGACTGGAGAGATGGCTCAGCGGTTAAGAGCAGCGACTGCTCTTCCAGAGGTCCTGAGTTCAATTCCCAGCAACCACATGGTGGCTCACAACCATCTGTAATAGGATCCAATGCCCTCTTCTGATGTGTCTAAAGAGAGCAGCAGTGCACTCACATACACAAAATAAATAAATAAATAAATAAATAAATAAATAAATCTTTAAAAAAGAAAGAAAGAAAAGAAAATCCACTGGCCTTCATAAAAGATATCAAGTGGTGTAAATACCCATCGATCAATAGACACATCTGGTTCCAAAGGTCAGATAGCTGGGGTCAGAGAGGCAGCAGACAGGGAGGAGGACAAAGAAAGCAAGGGTGACGTGAGAGCATGGCAGTGGGTGCCACTGTGCCCTTTCTTCCTCTGGTCCCTAGAGGGGTGAGCTATGGGACCCAAGCTTCCACAGGAGTGACTGGGCTACAGCAGTGACTTCTCCTCATCCCAGCGCTAACTAGTCACAGCAGCAGGTGGACTTGAAAGGTGAAGTTCATGTCTTAATAAATGGTGAAGTCATGGACATCTCTAGAAAAGGAAGAAGTCGAGGAAGTGCTGAGCTCAGAAGGTGGAAGGTGAGTTAGAAACTGTATTCTACTCAAGTCCTTGAGCCCTCTCCTCTACCCCCAAGTGGATTAAGGTGTGACAAAGAGCAACTGAAAACTCCAGTGGTCCTGATGCTTATGTACCTAGGTCCTTAAGTCTTGCTCTAAATAAAACACTTTATTTGTATTGGTGAGTCACTCTTTATGACATGTCGTTTTAATGCAAGGACTAAAGACCTGCCAGGATTTGTATGAGAAGCTGCTGCCTGGCTGTATCAACCACAGAGACAAGGCCTGAGGCTTTTCAGAGCTTGGTGCAGTCATATCACCTGGCCACAGGTGTCTGCAGCTTGTCTTTGTTACAGGTAAAGCTGGAAGGATGCAGGTAGGTTGTGGCACACCAGCCTTGGGGAACTGGTACCAACAAAGGCTGAGAAACTTAAGGACAGGGAGGGAGAGGTAGGTGGGGGGTGAAAACTCTTGGTGGCAAGTGCCTGCTCCTTTCCTCATGTTCTTCTTAACAAAGGATAGTGCTTTGGGCTTTTTTTTTAAATGGAAGCATTAAATTTTCAAACAGGGTTGTTTGCCTTTCATCTCTGTTTTCTTGACACTTCTATTTTCTGACTCGTGACTTTCATCTTTGGAATCTGTCACTGTGACTCTCATATCAACGTACCAGGCACTTCAAAGGCCTTTTGCTTCTTTGGGTTAGAACTGTTTGATATTGGGCAATTTAGATGATTTTATTTGTATTGACCTCATATCTGAGAGCCACACAAGAAGTTCTGTAAAAATCAAATGTTCTAAGATAATGAATAATTTTGATTCTTCCCCCCCCCCTCCGAGAAGCACAGCAGTTGAGGGATCCCAAGGGAGTGGGAAACATTGGGAAGCTGGTTGGTACCCACCCAGTGCTTGGCTCCCTGAGAGAGAGAGGGTAGCGTGGACTTGAGAACTGCCTCTCACTGTTCCTGGTGGTGGGGAACAGCTGTACTCGGCTCAGTGCAGGAGCTTAGATGGAACAGGATCTGAGAGCACAAAGGTGGGTCCTGTAAAGAAGGTCAGGAGGCAGGCAGATGCTCAGCCTGGCACTGCATCATGGATTTCTCTCATCACAGTGAGAAAAAGCTGAGGAGGGGAAGTAGGGAGGAAGACGCAGCACTCCCCAAGGCTTGGTTTGAGGTAGACTCCTGTAGCAGCAAACACATGTTCAAGACTTCAGCTGTCTGGTTACCCTGTCTATAGAGCCCTGCTGGAGTAACCACCTAGGCTGTAGGACCCAGTAGGTCATGGACTCATCAGGGTGCTTCCAGTTGTCATGGAGAATTGCTTGTGCAGAGGAGAGGACAAGGCATTAGAGTGAGTGTTAAAGCCATGTGGATAGACAAGCACAGTGACACTGACTTTACTGGGACATCCCTTGAACCCCAGCCATAAGCTGGTGCAGTTAGGTCCTGAGTTTGAAGTGCCCAGTATCAGGATCTCCCCAGACTTTTCAAAGGAGACTGAATTCAAACTCAGACCTGAGGCTCGAAGGCCTTTGCATCTCATGGTACTGGGCTCTGAGTCAGAAAACCTGAATTTCAATCCTGCTTATCAGTCACTAGCTAGGTAGCTCTGGGTCATTATGTAACTTCTTTGGAAAAATTATTTCTAATTATATGTGTGACTGTATGTCTATGCATGTAAGCGTATGTTAGTGCCTGTGGAGACCAGGTATCTCACAGCTTCTGTAGCTGGAGTTACAGACGGCTGTGAACTGCCAGACACGGGGTCTCTGCAAGGGCAATCTGTGATCATAAGTACTGAGCAGTCTCTCCAGCCCAGCTAGGAAACGTCCTTTGTCTTAGTTTCCCCATCTGATGCAAAGGAGTCATGGGATTGTTGGAAAAAGATGGCTCATGTATGGAGTTTGGCATAATGCCTACCACTGACAGTGCCCAGTGCAAGTTGGCTGTCAGTGGTATATTGTTTAGAGTAGGTGACAGGGGTGGGGTAGGGGAGATGATCACAAGCCTCGATGTGAGGGTCTGGCACCTGATCTCAATAAGTGGAGAAGGTCAACAGAAATAAACTGGGGAGAGTCAGCTGTTAGGAGCAAGTGTGTGAGGAGGAGTCAGGCAGGAAGGCTGGGATGGGTAAAAGAAAGGCTTGGCTTTGTTTGCTTAAACTCATCCTCAGGCCAAAGAGAGTCATGAGGGCTGTCGCAGAAGAGTCATGAGGGCTGTCGCAGAAACCTTGAACTACACCCTTGGAAAGATTACGATGGATCCCTGTGGGCACTTAGTTCATATGGCCTCTGAAAAGAAAAGGCGAAGGACTAGAGAACAGAGTTCAGGCTCTGGGGTGTGTGTGTGTGTGTGTGTGTGTGTCTGTGTGTCTGTGTGTGTGTGTGTGTGTCTGTGTCTGTGTGTATGTATGTACTTGTGTCTTTGTGTGCAGGCATGTGTGTACATGTGTGTAATCATAATAATCAAAGAAGAAAAGATCTGTGTTTGCCTGTAGTATCAAATTTCTGGCTGGTTTCTAACCTGCTCACATTAGGTTAGAAACTTAATAACTGGCTTTCCTGAGTTGTGCTCACTCTTGCTCACACACAGAACAAGTCAGCAGAGGTCTGGCCAGATATATAAAAATAAACCAGTAACTTGGTCTGGTTTCTATGGACTGGCTTATTGGTTTGGTTTGGCTATGAGGGAATGTTAATGATCCCAAGACATGTGACCCTTTCCTTTCTTCCACCCCTGAGTCCCTTCATCCCCATGTGTGAGATTGCCCAATTAAGGATGCCTGCTTAGGGTCACCAGGGACCCATATCAGAAGCCTGCTCCTCAATATCTGTCTTCTATGGCTAAAGCATCCAGGAGGCAGCAGGAAGTCAGCTCTTGGGAGTTTGCATAAACAAACAGTAGTGTGTGTGTGTGTGTGTGTGTGTGTGTGTAGCATTTGATTTCAATTTTTATATTCAGAGCTCTGCTATACTGTGGTGACAGTTCACAGAGTTTCCTGTGACATCCCCCATCCCATGTTACATGAATGTTCATTTTTATACTTCAGCTTTCACTCACATGGGTGGCCATAGATCTGCCTGCTAGGGAGACCTGACAGTGTTCAAAGAGTCTAGGTCTCTTTCCTGAGGCCACAGAGCTTATTGAAACCGGAACCCAGAAGACCCTGCTTGCCTTCTATGTACCTAGCAAATAGCCATCAGGACCCTGGGATAAAATATGTAATTCTTCCTCCACCTTGGTGACTATAGTCAACAAAAGCAAGCTGTCAGGCTTCTCACACTGATGTGCACAGACTGTCCATCCTCAATCTGCTGGCCCTGGCTGCCATTCATTCTCTTTAACCCCAGCTACCGGAATAGGACTAGAGGTCCCTAATAGGGAGGAGGGATTGGCATCACCTACTCAGATTCTCTACAATTTCAAAAGCTGGTTGGATGTACACCCTTCTGCGGCCCCTTAGCAATACAGCAATCTTCAGCAGCTCCTGCAGGTGCTAATGAGCACCAAGAATAACTAACCTGTATCAACTTAGGGCTCATCTGGTTTGGGTAGGGCTTCCTTGGGCCTTCAAAGGCCAGAGCTCAGCTCCTTTAGAAATTCCTCGGAGGAGCATATGACCCAGGACTGCCTCTGAGCCATGGCTGACCTGTCACATTGGAGGGGGTTATGGAGAGCTGCCTTGCAGGTGAGCAAACTACTTTAGCAACTTTTCTGTTTCTGGGATCCTTGCATTCAAAGTCTGGCTTGGGTGCAGCACAGTGTGTCCTGCCAGGCTTCAGTCCTTTGGTGCTCAAAATAACTTCTCTAAAGAAATAATCAGAGTAGGAGAAATGACGTTTATTTGTTTGGCTTTGGTCTGAGGTCCTGTCAGAGAAGTGTGTGTGTGCGTGTGCGTGTGTGTGTGTGTAAACCAATAGGATGGACTCAGCAGGAAGCAGACTATTGGTACCAGCTCTTCAAGAGGTACCAAAAGCCTTCATGATAAACATCAAGGTGATGATGCTTATGAAAGGGGGTGCGGTTGGAGCTAAAGAGACTGCTCTCCTGAACCCAAATGTTCATTCACTCACTTCAATCAATGGTTTTGCTAATTAATTTACTGACATTGTTGTAGCATCCTCTATAGGCCACACACTGTACACAGACCGGTCTAGGTTCTTTCTGAGTGAACACTTCATAGTGTTCACAATCTCAATGGGAAGGTGGAAGTATAACAGATATAAACAAAGCATAGAATAATATTTAACAAATACAGCGTGACATGTAAGCAACAGGAAAAGAGAGAGCAAAGAGAAAGGTATGCCCAATGTGGGAAGGAGGGTGATGCCGACATTTGGAAGGAGCATTGACTGTCAGACAGGCAGGAAAGTGGTGGAGTGAGCCAGCCACATTCAGGATTTCTACAGGGGTCTACCCAGTAGGAAACAGCAGAGGCGGGTGAGGAGCGGGGCAGCAGAGGGGGTGGAAGCTTTCCTGGGGAGCTGGTGTGTGGAGGGATCTAGAGCAGGGTGTGCAGGGAAAGAGGACACTTGGTGGCAGAATAGGCACCAGCTGGCTTAAACTGGGAAGTCTGTATGTGTCTAAGCCCAGCCCTGCCTTTGCTAGCTGGGTGTCCTTGAACAAACCCATCCCAGTGGGGATTTCTCAGCAGTCGAGATAGAAGTAGAAGAAAGAACTCTTGCTGGGTAGGAGAGAGGGTGAGAGGTGTCATTATCTTGGCAGAAAGTCTGGCCCACAGCACAGATGGTCTGGAATAAGAAGCCACTTGATTCTTGGACAGGAGGGTGTGTCTATCACAAGAGGCAGCCATGATTGTTTGCCCAACCTGCCTCTCATCCAGGCACTTCTGATTCCAATTCATACAAACACATTCCAAAGGACTTCAGCTAGCTTCCTTCCTCAGCCCCTCCCCCACCCATTCTAGAAGGCTTATCACTTTCCTTACAAAGTCAGAAATCTAAGAAAACCCAAAACTTTATTTCAGAGCAGTCCATAAGGACAAGAGGGAGGCTCTGTGGGCAGAGGCTTGCAGAACTGAGGTTGTGGGTACTTAGAAACTGAGGTTCATCAGGAGGAGGCTGTCCTATTGTAAGTCCAGGCAAATGGGACTCATACAGCCTTGTTTGAGAGCTTCCAGGGTGAATCAGGAATTGTTCTTTCTTAGAGACTAGGACTAGCTGGCTGTCTCTCTGAACTTTGGGAAGCCCAGTGGCCTAACCCAAGGTCTCTGGGGTGTTTTTTGTCAAAAGGCAGCCACCTGCTTTTGAGGACTGACCCTGACCATATGTCACTGAGTGACCCAATCTATCTCACAGGACAAAGGAGCCCGAATCTGTTCCAGTCCCCACATCCTTGTGGATGTGGAAACAGTCAGAACATGTGCCAATTTGGGGATGCTTGTTTGCTTTTTGGTGCATGCAAAAATCTATGCGTGCAACTAACAAAACACAAGACCGTAGAACACCTGCTTTCTGGCGGACTTTTGCCTTGTTTACTTGAGCTGGTTCTAGGAGTGGGAGGTACTTCCTCCAGAAACTGCCAGTTTCCTGAAACCTGGAGCAAGCCTGGGCTTTTGATGTACTTTTAGCTTCTAATTTGATTTATGTAGCTATGGCTAACTCTCTGAAAGAGTCCCTCAAATGGGGGTGGATGGAAGGGAATGAAGCCATTTTTTTTTTCCTGAAGGCAAGGCAAAGATCATGTTATCTGAAGTTAGCAAAAGACTAAAATGCAATGTCCTGGGTAAGTGTCACCCTTGCCTCAATGAGCAGTGTCCCTGCAGCCTTTTTGAGGACTCATGCATTTGCACATGCATATATGTGCACACACGCACACCCATGCACACATGGGGGGGTGCTGAGCCCCTGTCTGCCCTCTGGGAAAGCTGAATGGTTAGGAGCAAGGGGCAGGACCAGAATTGCTCAGAGACCGGGGCAGGTGGCACTGAGTATGTGAACCCCTGGGCAAAGGCTAGCTGAGGCTGCTGGGAAGCAAGAAGGATTCAGGCTCTAAGCTTTCTCATGGGGAAAGGGGCTGTAGGTTGTTGCTTATAGCTGGTGGGAAGCTGTCCTAAAGCTGAGTGCACCCCAGGTGGGTCACAGGAAGAAAGGTTTGGAGGCAGGAAACCACGTAGGAGACATCCTTTGGATAGTATTGTCCTGGGTGTTTTGACTTGTGGGAAAGAGCTGGGGTGAAGACAATCTCTGCTCTGGATGCACACACATGGAAATCTGCCTGACTTATCCTTTCACTGTGGGAGGGAAGAGGTGTTCCGGGGATGCTCTAACTGCAGCCCACACTGGACCTGCCCAGGCTAGCCCACACCGACCTTGCTTAGGCTATTCCCAAACTTAGAAGGCCATTTTGCGAACTTCACATTAGGGGAACATTTTCTGATGGCTTAAATTTTTATTCATCCTCCAAGAGGCACAATTCAGAATATACGGGTATACTTTTTCTAAAATAAGTTCCTTGAGTCTGTAGTAGTTAAAAGAAATAATCCCAGCAGAAACAAGTGCTCATTTATTCTATCTGTAAGGGTTGTTACTGGGGACAGTGAAGATGGTTAACCTTTAAATTTTTTTGTTATTATCCAGGTCATGAAAATATATTTCTTAAATCTCTTGCTTTCTGTGTCTCTGACCTGAGAAAGCATTAGCCAGTCTTTCTTCGATACTCCAGAGGCATATGATTTAAGACTGGTAGCATGGCCTTTTCACAGAAGGAAGTATAGAAAATGCTAGCTAGCATTGGTAGCAGGGTGGCACCACGGGCCTAGGACACAGAGGAGAAGTGATGGCATAAATCACAAGGCTTACTGCAAGATGCAACATCTCACCTTCCATAGAGCTTACTCAAGCATCTTTGGGGGAAATGGCTAAGATCCTGCTTCTAAACCCCTTTGGTTACCAGATGGGACCAGCTGTCTGGTTTGGGGGAAGAGAACAGCAAAGGTGTCTGGTATTGAGTGATATGTTCTCAGTCTGCAAAGGCTTTGTGCAGAAGTCAACATTTGCAGACCACTAATAGGAAGTAGTCTAGAAGTTATCTTATGCATGGAGATATTTTAGGTGTGGGACATGGAGAAAAATAAGTCCCACCCTGGAGACAGCACAGGGCATATTGCAGCTCAGTTGTCTTGTAGGTATCAGTGCTTTCCAAGGGTGGGTCTGAGGAAGAATTAGAGTCAATTGGTTCTCCGTGCAGCCTGCCACACTCTCTGAATGCTGAGGAAAGAGGGGCCCAGTTCAGGGTGTCCTCTCTGTTGGGATGAGTTGTTACTCAGCTCTGCATTCTTGGACATCTCTCTCAATGCCGTTTGTTTTCATTTTCTTATTTGTAAAATCAGTAAGTTGGGAGATACACTTGCTAGATCCGTTGTAATGTTCCAGCTCTATGCACAGTACTTGGTACCAGAACCACCTCCCTCCCAAAATATCCCAAAACAAAGCCCAAAACCAACCCAAGCAAAAAAACCCAACCCAAGCAAAAGAACCAACCAATCAAACAAACACTATGCTTCTCCAGTTGGTAAACATAGATGTCAAACCATAGTCTTAGTGCCTCTTGCTTTTCCTGATTTATGCACCTCTGTGAATGCGGAGGGGCTCCTTTACACACTAGTATTAGGGGAGGAGAGAGAAGGAACCTACCAAGTTACTGGGTAGGAGGAGGCAGATGAGGGGCCATGAAAAGCACTATCCCTTGAGCTTCTGTAGTCCTTCGAGGAGAATGTGGTGTCCCTGTCACCCCTTCACCTACCCCTAGCACCTTCTTCCAGGGGCCACTGGGCTGCATCTGCCCAGATGTGTCTGCCATTGGCTTTCACTCAAGTTTGGCTCAGTGCTCAGTCCCCTCCATATTAGAAATGCCTTTTTATGATTATCAAGTTAATACACAGCACTTCAGAACAAAAGGAATGTACAGAAATGCATCAAGAAGCACAAAACAACCTCGTATAATTCTACTCCCCAGAGCAATTGACATTTAAGCATATTTTCTTTTAGAGTATTTAAACTGTTTCCTCTTAATGTGAATGCACATTTTGTAACTTGTTGGTTTTGGATCAACTTCATAGCTTGCCTCCACAATGCCCACCATATCAGGCTTTACTTTACTACTCTCGGCCTCCCTGTGCTAGCCTTCTTCTTTTGGGATCGCTGATCCTGTCTTTGAATTCCAACCTACACTCGCTTGCCTAAAGTGCATCTGACCTGCCATTTGTTACTGTGAATAAAGTTTTATTAGAATATAGTCACGTCCTCTTGTTTGTTTATCGATTGCCTAGAGCTGGCTGTGTGCTACAATGGTAGAGTGGACCTACCAAGACAGACCTCCGGTCCTACAAAAGCATTTACTCTGTGACTGATGACCCTTGTTCTAATAGTCAACTAATAGCAAATGAAGCATAGATCTGTGGTATTTCCGTTTCCATGGAATAGATGCCACTGGTTGTCCTGGGTGTAGTTGTACATGCACATAACCTCAGTGCTTAGAGATGTCAAGGAAGAACTTTAAGTTCACAACCAGTCTGGGAAACAGTGAAATCTCTCAAAAAACAAACAAGAACAGGAACCAAAATCCTACCACTTTTAAATGCTTTTAAATGAACCATGTAGGGCTGGGTATGGTAGCACATGTCCTTAATCCCAGCACTCAGGAGGCAGAGGCAGGAAGATCAAGGCAAGCCTGCTCTACAAAGCAAATCCACAACAGTCAGGGCTCTGTTACACAGAGAAACCCTGTTCCAAAAAACAAAACAACAACAACAACAACAACAGAACAAAAAAAACAAACAAAAGTAACCACGTAATGTTATCAGACATAATATCTTTTATTTTGGGGGACAGAGGCTTACTGTGTAACCTAGACTGGCTATGAATTTTCAGTCATCCTGCCTTCAGCTTCTCCAATTGCTGGGCTCACAAATGTGAGGCACCACACCTGGCTTGAGAAGAGATGGATTTCAGCACATTGGTACAGAATGTTTCTGCTATACACCATGATAAACAAGAACCAAGGTAGTAGCAAAGTGTAATGCAATGCTAGGTGTTTGGAGTACTCATTACTGCTTCTTCTAGCATAACTTAGTTCATTTTAAGCTTTACAACTTGCTGTGTTTATTAAATCAGCCCATGGCATTCTTGTAATTTTAGCCCCTGGCTGGGTGAAGGAAGTAGGCTTTGTATATGGATAGAGAAAGGAAGATACAACGCTAGCCCCAGGTAGTGGGCTAGCTTGCTGCAGTCCTCCTGGGGAAGCTCTGCTCAGGAGCAGGACAGGAGCCTTTTAGTCTCAGGCTGAAAGCTGAAAGAGGAAGGCTCTGAACACCAGGGGCCCTGTTCCCCAGGAAAGAGCTGGAGAACCACACTCTGCAGAGAAAGATAACTGTGCCCCTTCACTCAGCACACACAGAACTGAGTCACTCTTGAGGAGCCACCAGAGGCACAGATGGAGCCATAATCTCTGTTGACTTGGGTGGGGTACACCAAGGAATGGGAGTATAAAGAGGTCTGGCTGGCCGACTGTTCACCTGCTGGTCTTTCTGCTCTGGAAGTGCCAATGTACAGCCCCACCACATAGACCCTCTCTGGAATGCTCCTGGCCAGCTGAGACCACCTTGGGGCCATCTGACTTTGACCCTGGGAAGACGGTGGTCAGGGTCCATATGGTGTCTCTGAAGATGGCTGATTTGAGTCAGGTGGTATTTCCACTGAGGGGATCACATGCCCTGAACCCTCCACTTCTAGCTGCTCAGTGGATTTGAAAAGAAGCCTTGCTGTGGCTGGTGGCTAGAGGCTCATGCCCAGCTGGGGGATAAATGTGGCTGAGGCATCTGCCCCCAGCAATAGGGAGAAGACAAGGTGCTCAGGCCCATGGGGCTGGGTCCCATTGTTACTTCTAGTCTGTGTGACTTTGACCTTGTCCTTAACCTCTCAGTCTGTCTCCTCATGGGTTATCTCACAGGGTCATCATGAGTGTGGTGGAACTAACGAGCTTGGCAACATGCTACAGATACTAAGTGTGAGCATGTGAGCATGCTCCAGTGGTGTAATTGGTTAGCAGCGTACAATACTTCTACAGATGCCAGGTATGAGAAGGCAGACAACAGGTTACACCGTGGCATCTGCTGAAAACACCAGGTGCCAAGAAATGCATGCTCTCTACAAAGAGCTGCCAGCAACTGCAGCCAGATCCTTCAAACTCCAGGCCTCCTATAAAAGCAGGACTTGTTAGTGTCAACACCTTGTCCCATGGAGATTGGAGAAGAGGGAGTAGGAATCACCAGGGTAACAATTTACAGCTCTCTTTCCTGTAGTAACTTTGCTCTTGAAGTCAAGCTCAGGGAGCTCTCAGAGTGGGCTTCCTGGGGGAGGCAGAAAGTGGCCAATAGTCCTAAGCTGGATGTTTGCTGAGGGGTTTAAACTTTCCTAAAAGATCTTGATATGTGTATGAGTGTGTGTTTCTTTGGGGGTCTATACATGTGGGTGCAGGTACCTACGGAAGACAGAGGTTTTCTCTCCACTGGAGCTGAGGTTATAAGGCAGTTGTGAGCCACCCAATGTGGGTGCTAGGAAATGAACTTGGGCCCTTTGTAAGAACAGTACAGGCTCTTAGCTGTTGAGCCATCTCTGCAGAGAAAGATAACTTCAATGTGAAGTAACTTAAACCCATGGCCCCACTTGGTAGTGGGGTTTGGGGAGTTTGTGTGCACATAGGGTATGTGGCTAATTTATTCATCTGAAAATAGAAGATGGACCAAGGAAGAAGAGGATTGTGATGGTAGTGATGGTGGTGGTGGTGGTGTGTATGTGTGTTAGTGTATGTGCATGTGTACCTGTCTTAGTCTATTTTCCTGCAGCACTAACAAAATAACTAGAGAGTGAGAAAATTATAACCAATAGAAGTGTATTCAGCTCATAGCTCTAGAGTCAGGGAAGCCCACATCCTAGTGGTCCTCATCTGTAAGTCATGATTCATGGGCCATATAGCATCCTAATCTAGTCATCATGAGGAAGCCCTCACGACCCTTCAAGGGTACCACCTCCCTCATGCCTCTGGCACAATTGTATTTCAATGTGCACGTTGGAGGCAGCACTGAAGCCATAGCAGGGTCTCCCACTGCCATCTCCTTTGACTCTACGAGGATCAGGGAGAGGACAGGATCAGGGAGAGGACAAACACAGGTCATTTCTGAGGCTTTGTAAATGGGGACATTATGGCCCACAGGGAGGGACAAGGGAGCATTGTTCTTGGTGTCAGATGAGACTTCAGGAAACCACATACACCATCCTCACAGCACTGTCATGTGACATAAAGCCACTAGCAGCAGATGGGACCAGAAGTAACTAAAGCGAGGTCTACATCCAAGGAATGAAGACCCCTGCATCTTTCCGTACCCACACTTCCCTGGTGGGTTAGACACCTGAATGGGGAGGTAAGAGTCCCAGAAGCAAGGCCTCCCCTGGCTCTCCCTTCTTGCTGCACAATGTTCCAGTGCAAATAGGAGGGGACACGCAGCGCTTTCCCCACCTCATATCCCATCCCAGTTATGAAGGAGGACAGAAGTTTCACCAGGAGATGAAGGCTTTGGAAGAAAACCAAGAGCCCTTCTCTACCTCTTAAGTGCTGGCATCTCAGGTGTACCATAATGCCTGTGGTACTGGGGAGCAAACCCAGGGGTATTCTACCATATAAATGGCACCCCAGCCCCTGAGGGTGATAGTCTTTTCCTTGGGTGCCAGATAGATAGTAACCTCATCTCCCCCACTCCGGTTCCAAGAAGATTCTCAGATAGGATCCAGGACCAGCATCAGTAACATTATAATATATGACAACAGCATCTAACACCTTGCTAGAAACATTACATTTCTAGGCTCTCCCCAAGGCCCACTGACTTACTGGTTCTATACAGGGCCTAGCAATCCAGGCAGTGTACACATATTTCAGAGGTTCAGACACTCACTCATTTGGGACCCAGTGACCAAAATAATTCAGTGTCTGCTTCAGTTTCCGCACTCTGTAAAGCACAAAGAGTGAGAAGCATTTACAAAGGAGCTTCCTGGAGAAGCAAAGGAAGTCTCATCCCAGGTCAAGACTGTAAACTTGTGGCGTAGGTCCAAGAGCCGGGGATAATGTTGCTTGCTAAGGTGTGTGTTGTGATTTGAGTGTGAAGTGCTCCTGAGGGTCAAGTGTTCGAACACTGGATCCCCAGCTGGTAATGTTTTGGAAAGCTGTGGAACCTTTAGGAAGAAGAGTCTTTCTGGAGGAAGTGGGTCACTAGGGTAACCTTAAAGGCCTTATAGCCTGGCCCCACTTCCTGTCTCCTGTCTGTTTCTTGGACCACACATTCCCCATCGTGATGGTCGGTGTCCCTTCTTAAACAGAGAGCCTGAACAAACCCTCCTTTGAGTTGCTTCTTGTAAGGTTTTGGGAAACAAGAGAAAATCAGATAGTGTGGAAGGATCTCTACACTGTCACCCTGGTCACCTGGACTAAGGAGGATCTGGCTTCTCCTATATTGTTCCAGAGCCTTAGAGAACACTGAAATGTCCTAGTGAGAGGGACAGCAGGCTGGGGCTCCTATCAACAGCAAAAGCAGAAGGAAAGAATCAAAACATCTCCAGAGAAGGACCGTTAAGACTCCCCACCCCCCACCTCAGCAACCCTTGGAGATTAGAAAGTCACATTTATCTTTCAAAGTAAATAGCGATCAGTTCCAAGGAACAAGGGGACTTTCAAATAATGGCTAGCATGTGCTGATATTGACAATGGCCTATAAATCTCAATTTCTCTAGGAGAGAATGTTGGGTGGCATTTTAATTCCAAGCCATGGAATGAGGAAGGAGAGAGATTTACCTCTGCTGTGGGTCTCAGTGGAGCATACTTAGAGATATAGCCCAGTGAGTGTGGAGTTAGGCACTAACTGATGCCCTCCAACATGCTGCATAACACCCCATTATCCAGATGAGGGCCATGGCAGCAGAAACAGATGAGCCTGGGGCACTCAAAGATGGGCTTCTGAGCAGCCATCGAGGAAAGACTAGGGCCCCAGGGAGCCTCCCCAGCATGGCTGGGCTGATTGTCCCTGTTTCTCAGGTCCCCAACCCTTGCTAACAAACTCACTGCCCTTTTGTGTGTTCACAGAATGCTTTCAAGCAGCCTTGCTCTCTGTGGAAACCTCTGCTTCTCTCCCTCTGCAGTTCTTCAGGGTGAACAAGAAGCCTCTTCGCTTAATAGTTTATGATTGCACTGCGGATAACTGACTCTTTCCCTGGTCTGCCACTGGAAATAGACATTTAGTTTCTACTTATTTACTGGCGCCAGACATCCAGCAGAGCGTCTTTGTATATATTAACCCTAATTTACTGTGTGACTTTGGACTGTTTGCTCTCCTTCAGCTGGACTCTCTCCTCTCTGTATTCTGGAGCTGAGGACCTGAGGTCCAGGCTAGGTCTCCTCTCCAGGGGGTGATGGATTTTATTTATCTTGCCTCCCGATACTGAGTCCAGGGTCTAGTTCAGAGTCTACTCAATCAATGTGTGGGTAGTTAGGAAGGAAAGAGAGAAATCTGGAGAGTGAGCCCAGATACTTGGTCTGGACTAAAAAAAAAGGGGGGGGGGGCAGAAGTTCTGAGAGTATATATGAGTGTGTATTGTATGTGTATAATAATGTGTATGTATATGAATGTGTGTGTGTGTGTGTGTGTGTGTGTGTGTGTGTGTGTAATGAAGGCTTCTTGGCTGGCTTAGTGGGAGCTGGAAGAGGGCTTTGGGGATTTTGTGTCAGAGAGGAAAGCTGTGAGGAGGCCCTGGTTCTCTAAAGTGAGTCACCCAGAGTCATATGGTCTTCTGGTGACAAACTTTGGGCCATAGCTCATAGCTGAAACTGGCTAGCATGGACAGTGATAGTGTCTTACAGTGCATTAGGAGATTGTTACAAGTGGTTTGGGCCTGATGGGGTGAAAATAATCACTGGGAATTGCAACAGGCCCCAGGGAAAGCAGCCCTGAGCAACTGTCTAGGCCCTACCTCCCCTCTGGTAGGATCTGGAGCCTCCTGCTTGCGTGCAGCCCTACCCTAGTCCCAGACCCTGCTAGTAGGTTTCAAAGGCTGGCCAAGTCCCTCCTGGTCTTTCTCAGTGTCCTGAAGAACTTGGGAAGAAGCATATGAAGTGTGGGGAACAGCATAGATCTTGGAGTTGGGTAGACCTCTTGTCAGACTTTACTGTGATATTCTATCGATGATGCCTGGTAATTAGGCTGTATTAGCTATAGTTTCCTCATAGTTAAAAGGCGAATAAAAAATATCCTTTAGAGAGGGCATGGAATGGGAAGGGAAGGCTTGGGAGTATCTGAGAGCAACAGGAGGGACACATTGGGGTGAATATGGTTAAGATACATTGTCTACATGTATTACATTGTCAAAGAATAAAAGGCGCTTAAAATTATCCTTTGTAATTGCTGGGGTTTGCCTAGTTCTAGATTCAGTGTGATACCATGTCTCAAGGGAGTAAGTCGGTGATAGGGCAGGACATCTGATATCCTCCTCTGGACTCCAAACATGCATAGGCACACATACCTGAGCACCCACATGGATGTACAGCATGCATGTGCACACACATGCACACCACACACATGCATACACTTCTGCATAAAATTATACACAAATCTTTTATAGACTCTAGGTTGTTAGAAGAAAGAGGCTCATTTAGGTGACAGCATAGCCATACTAAAGTCTTTGCAGGTGGCTTTGAATCAGGGGTTGAGTTTTATTTATCTCTGTATTTCTTCTTTTCCCTTGGCTCTTCCCATGCTTACGTGCTACCTAGTGTCTACTAGTGGGTCTAATTACTAAGTCATAATGAAAGCCAGTTAACTGTCCCTTTGTTATTGAACTTGAGGTCAAACTCCCAACAAGCCAAATGCAGCCATCATCTGTGAGAAACAAATTAAAATAGGCAAATTAATAAGAAAAAAGCCAGAAAAAGGAAATTTGTTCACTGTGGACACATTGGGAAGAGGGACAAAGAGATCCAGTGACCCTACTCCAAGTCCATATATGGGGTCCTATAGTGAGAGTAATGTTTAATAGCCATCCAAGGATAAACACATATAGCAGTCCTGATAAAGGTGTGGCCCACCTACCCTTTACCCAGCATTATCTGGGCTTCAGTCTCATCCTTTAAGACACTCTGACAATAAATCTCTGTCTTGGAGATATAGTCATTCTTCTAGCTGGTACCTTTTCCTTCTTCCAATGTGAGATTTCTGGGGCAGGGGCATTGCTATTTCTATGGGTCTATTGTTTCAATAATCTGATCGATGGAGAGACACAAATGTGTCTTTAGAATATCTTCATTTCTGCCAGGCTAATTACAACTTGGAATGTTGTTTTTCAAACTGTCATTTGGGGACCCACAACATTAGCATCGCTCAGATGCTTGTCAGATGTGCAGGCTCTTGGAGCCCATTTAACACTGATGGGAAAGCTCACCGGCTGTACCAAGCTCCCTAGGCGATTCACAAGCATGGTAGTGTTTGAGAAGTGCTGCTTTGAGTGCAACAGTGGAAGCTGGGGGAAGCTTCAGACTCCCATTAAGGTAGTGAGCATTGTGACAAAGAACAGGCAGGCAAACAACACTTACCAGGAGGACATCCTTTTTTATGCTCTTGCTCATCCAGAAGTGGTTTCCTGGCTCTGCAGAAAGCCAAGGGGCTTAGAATCATGTCTGTAAGATCCACGACAGGAGCAGAGCCAGATGCTCACATGCTACTTGTGTGAGTGAGTGTTTACAGAGTCTTGTGACCTGGAGAGAGCTCTCCCTTTCACTTACTGGTCCAAGCCCAGGTGTAGGGTCCAGACTGAAACAGGAGTCCAGGTGACTTGAGTTGACTCCGATTCTATGTGGGGAAGTGAGAC
The DNA here is from genome assembly GCF_004785775.1 of Grammomys surdaster. NCBI lineage: Eukaryota > Metazoa > Chordata > Mammalia > Rodentia > Muridae > Grammomys > Grammomys surdaster. The sequence continues at coordinate 6,622,486 of NW_021604651.1, forward strand.
CAGACCTGTGCTGGGTCTTCTGTGCCTCTTGGATGTTTCTTTGGTTTCCAACATGGACATTGGATTTACCAATGAAATAACATGAATCACACTGAGGGAATGGCCAACCAATGACTGGCCCAACTTGACATTCATTCCATGGGGAAGAACCTATCCCTGGCACTATTAATGATACTCTCTTATGCTTACAAACTAAAGCCTAGCATAACTGTTTTGTGAGAGGCTCCACCCAGCAACAGACTGAAACAGATGCAGAGACCCACAGCCAAACATTAGAAGGAGCTCAGAAAGTCTTGTGGAAGAGTTGGGGGAGGAGTGAGGACCCCAGAGAGGACAGAGACTCCAGAAGAAGACCAACTAAGTTTACTAACTTGGACTCTTGGGGGCTCCTGGAGACTGAACCATCAACCAAAGAACATACAAGGGCTGAACCTAGGTCCCCTGCAGATTTGTAGCAGATGTGCAGCATGGAAGACCCTTGTCCACTGGAGCAGGGCTTGTTCTGACTCTGCTGCCTGTCTGTGGATCCTGCTCCCCTAACTGAGCCATCTTGTCTAGCCTTGGTGGGAGAGGATGTACTTAGCCCTGTAGTGACTTTAGGTGCTGGGTGGGTTGGAACCTAAGAGGGACGTCCCCCTTCTCAGAGGTGATGGGGAGGTGGAGTGGGGGGGGGAGACTTGGAGGAGGAGCAGGGCTGCAATCGGGATATAAAGTTAATGAATGGGGATCTAAAGTGGGAAAAATGATCAACTCTATGTAATAAAATAAAATAAAATAAAATAAAATAAAATAAAATAAAATAAAAGTGTATGTTGCCTTTCACTCTTTGTTTGATGAGGCAAGTATTCCATAATTATCTGCTTCTAGCTTACTGTGCACTGGGCCTGCAAGTCTTGGGGATTAAGACAAGTCCTATCCTGGAGGTGCTTCCTATCTAGAGAGAGACACACACTGTAGCTAATGAAAGAGCAGAGGCAAGTCCATGGAAGACTGTGGGTGGCACATTTGTGTGCCACTGTGAACACCAAGCACTCAAGTGGGTACCAAGCACACCAGAAACTCAAGAGGTGACAGGGCAGTCCTGATTGGATCCTGTTTGGAAAATGCCATAGGTAAGATTCTTGAGGTGAGAGGAGAGATTTGAGTATGGAGTATGTATTGGATAGTATAAAATCATCGTATGAAATATTTGCTCCCCAAGTTTGGATCCCCAGGACCCATGTTAAAGCCAGGCGTGACAGCCCACTTGTAATCCCAATAGAGTCTAGGCCAGGATAGGAAGTCCTCAGAGCAAACTGGCAGCAAGGTAGACTAGTCAAGTGAGCTCTGGATTCAGTGAGAAGAACCGACCTCAATAAGTAAGGTGGAGAATAATCTAGATAACACTTAACATCAATCTTGAGCCTTTACATGCCTTTGCACACAGGTGCATAGTATAACCACACACATGGAAACACATGTACACGTGTGTACATCACACAAGCGTACACACTAAAATAACCTCAAATATTATGATATCCACAACTTCAAGGAGGGTATGTGTGTGTACTGACATGTGTGGGTGCATGAGTGTGTGCACACATGTATGCATACATGTGTGCATATATGTGTGCATACATGTGTGCATATGTGTGTGTGTTTGTGTCCTTGTGTTCAGTCTACTGCTCCTCTCATTCTCCTGCTCCTCTCAGTTGATTTTATGAGACACATACATACACACACACACACACCAATAGAGAAAAAGAAAACAAATACAAGGAAAGGTTAACAATTACTGACTGTCTGGGGGGAATATGCTAATTCAACATTCTTTAAACTTCCTTATTTATTTCAACACTTTTGCAATAAAAGGAGGGAAGCATCTTGGAGGTGGCACATGAATCAGGCCAGTTCTATGGTGCAGACTACTTGGTAAACACACTTGCAAATATTTGTTTCACAACCATCAAGGAATAACTGAAAAATGTTTCATTTTATTTCATCCTCAGAACCACCTGGGGTTGGGTCTCACTGCTCATCTCGCCATGAATAAACATGAGGTCTAAGGACCTAGAAGTGATGGGCTCATAGCCACCTGGATCAGCTGACACAGCTGGGACTCAGACCACACCTTGTTCTTTGGGGCTTTCTGGGATCTTCTTTAGGAGTCTACATTTTATCTCTTTTTATTGTGCCTCTGTGTGTGTGTGTTCATGTGTATGTGTGTAAGCATGTGTATGTGTGTGAGCACATGTACGTGTGTGCGTGTGTTATGTATGTGAGCCTGTGTATTCATGTGAGCACGTGTACGTATTGGAACACCTGTACGTGTGTGCGTGTGTTATGTATGTGAGCCTGTGTATTCATGTGAGCTCATGTATGTATTGGAGCACCTGTATGTGTGTGCGTGTGTTATGTGTGTGAGCATGTGCATGTGAACGAATGTGGAACGAATGTGGAGGCAGAGTGACCATCTTGGTTGTCACCCTCAGAAACACTGTCCACCTTTCAAAGACAGGTTCATTCATGGGCCTGGAGCTCGATAACTAGGCTAGGCTTGCTGGCCATTGAGTCTCCCAGACGTGCTGTGTCTTCTCCAGCTCTCAGATTACAGCTGTGCGCCTTCCCCTGCCCTTTTCCACAAGTTCTGCAGCTAGAACCCCTATCCTCAGGCTCGTGAGGCAAGCACTTTATTGACAGAGCTATCTCCCTAGAAGCCATGTTTTATTTCTGTTGAGTTGGTTCCCCCTGGCAGAGTAGGAGCTCACAGCCTGGGCAAAGGTTTGCAGGGTGTGGGAGGAGCCCTGCCAGCCCCTGCTCTGTTCTTTGGCACTGGTTCTCAATGTACTCCTTCTAAGCTCGCCAAAAGAGGGTGGCAACTGGCCTTGGGAATTTCTTCTTGGCTGAAGCTAGGCTGGGTGAACAGAGGCAATAGCCTGCCTACAGACAGGCTATGTAGGAAGAACACCTCTCAAGGCAGGGAGAGTACTTTTTTTGTGTTCACACCATGTACATCCTCGAATAGATGGTAGTTCCTTCAGGTTTTGTGCCAGAGGGTGAGCTTTATCATTACCCTCTATATGTGTTAGATAAGCACTCCTTCCTGGCTTCCTGCCAGTTCCTGCTAGAGCTGCCAGAAAGTCTTAATCACTTTGCTGAAAGGGGCTGCTGCCCCCCCCCACCTCCATCCCCCAACTAGCTGGCAGCTGGCTCCTGTGTGCCTCAGCTGGGCTATCGCTTCCCACACTGGCAGGAAAGGACACTGTTTATGGATCTACTGTTTTCTTTTCAACGTTATGTATATGTCTAAGCCTCTTTTCTCCCTGGGAGTTGTTACAGCTCCAAGAAAATAAAAACATATGTATGATGTCCATAGTATCCCCACTTTGTAGCCTGGAACCATGGCCTCAAATGACTCAAAGAACCTCAGATTTTAAAATTGTAGATAAGTAGATAGGGTCTTTACAGGCCTACTTCAGGTTAAATGAGGTCATTTGGACCTCATTTAGGTATAGACCCTAAAACAATGTGACCCATGTGCTAAGAAGAAGAAGAAGAAGAGGAGGAGGAGGAGGAGGAGGAGGAGGAGGAGGAGGAGGAGGAAGTGGAGGAGGAGGAGGAGGAAGAGGAAGAGGAGATGAGGGGCTAGAGAGATGACTCAGTTGGTAAAGTACTGGGGTTTAAGGACTTAGATTGAAAAATGAAACCAGGCCTAAAATGTAATTGGAAATGGTCCAATCAGTGGGGGTCTTTGATCAGCCAGCCTAACTTACTTGGCGAATTCTAGGCCAGTGAGAGACCTTTTCTCAATAACAATCAAAAAAGTGGATGGCATCTGTGGCATGACACCTGAGGCTGTCCGATGGCCTCTGTGCACACACAAGCACGAGTGCCTGCATGTGCACATATGCACATACACTCATACCCCTGGGAGGTGGGCAGAGGAGACGGGACATAGACCTACAGCACGGCATAGGGGGCTCATCAGAAAGTGGAGGAGACAGCCTTAGAGAGGCTGACCCTATAGGCACTTTGAACATGAGTATTCCTCAAAATCATGAGACAGTCTTTTTTCTGTGCATAAGCCACCCAGCCTATGGCTCTTTTTTTTATGGCAGTTCCAGTTGAGCAATACATTGAATGTTCAATGAACATGCTGGAGTCTAGCGTAAGACCTGACACATATCGTGGGTAGCTAAGTTGATAGCCTACAGTCATCCTGAATGTGGCCCTTCCTATTGCACTGACCATTTGATTATGCAATTGTGGTGGATAGGTGGGACTCCACCTTCCTGAGAAGGTTCTTGGGTTATTTTCCTGCTTGGACAACTCTCCCCTTGATTATGATGGTTAATAGCAATGATCAACTCTGGGCATGTCTGTGATGTAAGTTATTATGATAAGGTTGAGATGTGAAGACATATTTCTGGTATCATTCTTTGGGCTAGGATCATGGGTTGTATAAAAAGGGAATCGTGAGCTGACTTACAGCTCTCTACTTCTTGACTGGAGATACAATGTGACTAGCTACCTCCCCAAGTCCCTGTCACCATGACTTCTCCATCATCAGGGCTGTAACCTCAAATAAACCCTTTCTCCTTTAAGGTGCATTTGTCAGGTATTTGATGACACATCATCTAAAGAAACTAAGACACTGATTACTCAGTAATCCGGCTCTGCCCCCTTGTGTGACGTGATGATGGTGGCAGGGGTTACTTAATTATGGCACAATCTCAAGAGTTGTTTCACTGGCAAGCACTCAATATGTCTCCACGTTGTATGGATAATGCTAAGCCACAGAGGCCATGAGAACCCAGATCAGTTCATATAACTGAACCTAGAGGATTCTCATGTGGCACCTTCTGGAAAGATCTTGGCTTACCTTAACACTAGCCTACAATGTCCAGCTTTGATCCAGGGCTGCACCTTCCTCTGAGATCAGTAGATTAGTGCTCACATCTTGTTCTGACTTGATTCTGGGGAGCTATGGGCTGGGGTGGAGTTTTGTGAGGGAGGGAAGGAGGACTGGAACATTGAGTATGGGTGGCTTTGCTCCTGGCCCACTGCTTCTACTTGTCACCCCTAAGTGGCTAAGCTGCATATTAGAGGGTCAGAATATGTCCCAAGCTCCTAGGCACTTACATACACGATACGTTGGGCTGAAGGCTAAAGTGCTTTCACAGTGACCCCAGGAGACACTGCTGGAAAGTCCACACTGAAGCAGAATCAGGGAGGCATCTTCTAGACTTGCTGGAATGCTGGGATGTTGAGTCAGACAGGTCTGGCTGACTAGTGTCTTGGCCACTTGTTAACTGAATTATTCATAGAGGATGACTTCACAACTCTGAGCTACCATGTCTCAGTAAAACAGGGTTAATAAATACCTACTTCCCAACACTGTTCCATCTGTTAGATGAAATGAATAGGCACAGCCTTTGGGTTCTTTAAAAAAATAGTAGCTTTTGGGGCTGGAGAGATGGTTCAGCGGTAAAGAGCACTGGCTACTCTTTCAGACGCCCTGACTTCAATTTCTACTAACCACATGGCAGCTAACACCCATCTCTAACTCCAGCTCCCCTCTTTTGTCTTCTGTGGACACTGCACACATGTGGTCACAAACAGACAAAACACTCATGCACATAAAATAAAAATAAATATTTAAAAAAACAACTCAAGCTAACACTGTGATTTTATACATTGTGGCTCTACTTCATTAAAGCAACACGAGAGCCCCCTTCCCCAAAGCATGAACTGTGAACTTTCCTCGTCTGCACTTGATCAAAAACCTGACACGTGTCTAGTCCAGATAGTACTGAGAAAGAAGTAGTGTAATGGTCATTGAGTGCTTGCACAGTTCCTACAGAATCATGGCTTTGTCCTCTGAGTCTGGGAATCTGGAGCCACAGGCGGTTGAGTCATGTAGTTAAGTCAGGGCACAAGGTATCATGTTGGGCACTGAACTCTGCTTCTATGCTCCCGTTTCCCAGTCATGTGCAAGTACTGAGTGAGGGAGGTCGGTCTCCCAGCACCATGACAACCACCCAGTGACCCAGAGGAAACCTAGGATGTCAGTGCTGAAGGGAGCCTGCTTGTTTCTCATGGGACATTGAGGTAAAGGGGTCCCACAGGCTGTGCCGTCAGTGTGAAGAAGGATTAAAAGTTCAGAGATGTCACCTGGAGGAGTCCTTTATGTGAGAGAGCACAAGAACAAAACAAGATTCCAGCTGATCACAGACAGCACCCACAGAGTGTAACCAAGTATGCAAGGGACCTCCATTTCCGTGTCAGGTCAGAGAGGGCTGTGGAGGCCACAGATGTCACAAAATCATCCTTCTCTCCTGACTGTCAGAATGTGTCATGGGTGCTCCTGTATCAACCTCAGCTTTCAGATATAGCTCAATGGTAGAGGGCTGGCCAGCAAGCCTAATGCCCTGGCTTCTCTCCTTTGGACTGCAAACCTCAACTCAACCTCCAAACCTCAACTCAACCTCCAAACCTCAACTCAACCTCCAAACCTCAACTCAACCTCCAAACCTCAACTCAACCTCCAAACCTCAACTCAACCTCCATTTCATCTTCCCCACCCACCTATGAGACCACACTTGACTTAGTGTAGCAATCAGTCAATGATGATTACCTGGCCGTAGATTTGCCTTCTCTTCAGATGGAATCCAGGCCAGAATTCCTCTGTTTTCCAGGCCATCCTTAGACTCATCCACCCAGGCCCAGTTTTCATAAGCAGCCTCAACCCCACCCATGGGGCAGTCCTAGGGCTCCCCCTCTCTTGCTGAAGTCAGCCAAAGAAACCTCCCTTACTCTCCAAGCCAGTGCCATCCCTAGAGGCCTTAGCTAGTGTGAGGATTAAGATTGCCAATTTGACAGGATCTAGAACCACCTAGACAAAACTCTGGGCATGACTGTAAGGGAGTTTTAGACTAGGTTAATTGAGGTGGAAACACCTACCCTAATTGTGGATAGTGCCATCCCATACCCTTGGGTTCCAGACTGAATGAAAAAAAAGAGAAACCGAACTAAGCACAAGCAGTCTTCTCTCTTTCCTTCCTGACTATGGGTTCAATGTCACCAGCTGCCATGTGCTCCTGCTACCATGCTGTCCCTGCCACATGGGCAACTTTGAGCCAAAATAAATCCCTCCCTTAAATTCATTTTGTCAGTTTTTTTCCCACTGAGATGAGAGCAGTGACTAATACAGTTGGTAATCACCAACATCTTCCAAATGAGATGTTTGTGCCTGTCTAATATTGTTTACAATGTTACAGTAAAAACTCAGTTAACACAGATGGGAGTGAATGTGTCAATGTCAAATTGCAATTGATTGATCAGTAAGTATGGTGTAAAATTTGCACATAGTTCTCTTATCCCAGTAAGGGGTTTTTAAGATGGACGATTCCTTATGTGATACTGGTTAAGTTTCATGGGAATGTAATAGTGAGTAAGTTTCGTGGAAATCCCATGACTTAGGGTCTGGAGTAACAATGAATAAGAATACTTCAGAGATCTGCCCTAAGATCGAGCTTGCTTTGAAGGAAGAGCCAAATATTTGTGTGAGCCTAGGGAGACTGCAAAACTCTTGAGTACAGGACCCCACCCATGCCCTTTCCTGCTGATGTACTTTCTTCCCAGAAGGGAGTGGCCAGGGTTTCAGCTAGGCTGGGAGATAAGGCTCTCCAGTCATCATGGGAGGCAGCTAGTAAGCTATACCTCCCCTTCTCAAATGCCAACCTGCATCTAGGCAGCACAGCCTCCAAGGTCAGGGTGAAGCTCTTGAGGGTGGAGCTGGAGGTCCTTGTTTCTACTCCTTTTACTTCGTCCTACTCTGGGCCACACAGAAGTCTCTTAGGTTCTCAATATCTTTCTCATTTTTTCAGCCATTCTAGTCAAGACTGTTCATACTAGTTCCTTTTTCCTTACAATGCTCTCCTACTTCTTTCCCCTCAAGACTTGAACCAGTGAGCTGGAGAGATTGCTCAGTGGCTAAGAGTCCTTTTGCAGAGGACTTAGGCTCGGCTCCCAATCCCCACATGGTCAATTCACATCTGTTTGAATTTCCAGTTCCAGGGGATCTGATGCCATCTTCTGGCCTTCTTGGGCACAGTCTGCACATTGTATGCAAACATACATGTAGGTGAATAGTGAACACACACACACACACATGCACACACACACACTCTTTCCTCAGAACTTTCTGCACAAGATAAATTTGTACACCTATCACACAGAATTGAAATTGTCTCATAGTACTCCTCTAAAGAGCTGGACTCAAATTGAAGCTCTTTGGTAAATGAAATGGTGATTTTTGTACTGACTTTGGCTGGCTCAGAATGCAGCAAGTAGTTAATAAATGCTATGCTTTTATGTTTTATGTTTCAAAATAAATTAGTAGACTGTTTTTCTTTCACTATGTTGGTTCCTCTTAGTACCAGGGAGTTGGAATATATGACATCAGAAAGTTTTGCACAGTTACGGGACAGGCCAGTCTTTCTCACACAGGCCCTGCTCAACCCTGCTAATGCCCAGCACATGTGAAAAGAATGTCCTTGAGCAGATCTTCAGGGTTGGAAAGGAGTGACTCAGCGCTGTTGTGACAATTTCTCTACTCATCACCAGTGAGTCTCAGCCTGGAAGCTTCTCTTCAAGAAATACTTTCTTTTCAGTTTGCAGATATTTTATTTTTGAAGAGCACACGTTTGTGAATACCTTGAATTTAATATATATTTGGAAAATTGGGCCTATCAATATTCTTTCATGGAAGTAGAGGAGGGCCTCATAAGGCCTAGCACCCTATCAGGATTGATAGGTGACTGGTGGTTTCTGGATGAAGGAGAGACAATTTCTTCCACGGTATAGCCCATGGGCAAGTTGACTATGGTCTTGTAATAACTTCTCTGCCGTGCTGCTGTTAGAAACCTAATGAAAGGTACTGGAGCATTCTCTCTCTCTCTCTCTTCCCCCCCCCCACACACGTCAAAGGATGACTAGTTGGGAAAATGAGAGGGAAGCAGCAGACGTGAGAGAAAGACAAGAAAAGGAAAAATGTAACAGTGGTGAAATATGACCAATGTATATTATATATTTTATATATGTATGAAATGCCCATTATAGATAAGTTGTATAACAGCTACTGGTGAGGGAAGTCAGTAGACAGAAGCAATACATACTGATTCCCAGCTTTTTAATTAGGAGTTAGAAGTGAAGTCAGGTGTGGTGGTTTGAATATGCTTGGACTACAGGATGTGGCAGTATTAGGAGATGTGACCTTGTTGGAGAAAGTGTGTCACTGTGTAGACGGGCTTTGAGGTCTCCTAGGGATCGAGTTCTGCCCAGTGCAGAAGAGACAGACTCTCCTGGCTGCCTTCAGATCAAGATATAGAACTCTCTCAGCTCCTCCAGCACCATGTCTGCCTGCACACTGCCACGCTTCCCACCAGGATGAAAATGGACTGAACCTCTGAAACTGTAAACCGGCCCCAATTAAATGTTTTCCTTTATAAGAGTTGTCATGGTCACGGTGTCTTTTCACAGGAATGAAAACCCTAAGACACCAGGTTTGCCTTGAGGGTTCTGTAGGAAGTGTTCATTTTGGAAGGCCAGAGACAAGGGCAGGTGGTGGCTCCTCCATAGACTTCTGGGAGTCTTTGTGGCTTCTACTTGTGATGGTTAGTTTTAAACTGTCAGAATGACACGATCTAGAATCACTAGGAAAGAGAATCTCTGACTCTTGTGAGACCAGGAATCTTAATTAAAAGACACTTAATTAATTAATTAATTAATGTAGCGAGTGTATGTATGAGTGCACGCATGCACACGTGAGTTGGGGGTGCCTGAGGTAGCCAGAAGATGTCAGTCTCCTAGAGCTGGAGTTACAGGCACTTGCGAGCCACACAACATGGGTGCTGGGAACTGAACTTGGAGTAGCGAATGCTCTGAGCCTCTGCGCCAGCTCTCCAGCCCCCAGGAATCACATTTTAACAAATCCCCCAGCTGTTTCCAGAGTTCCACTGCTCTGGTCAAACTCCTTATTTTACCATGGTGAAGTTGATATACTTTTAAGTCATCCAAATCATCGAAGTAACTATAATATATGCTACATAAAAATCGGAAGAGATAAAATTTCAGATATAAACTCAATGGAAGTAGAGCTATTTCTGTTCAGTTTTCTTCAAATATTTTCTCTATAATCCTTCAAATAAAGATAGTATAACAAAATTGTAATGACAGCACACATTCAGTTAAGCATGCTGCCCTTTTCTCATCTAATGTTGGAACATAAGTGTCACCTACATGTTTTCCTAATCCCACGCCACTCTACTGGGTAGCAATGCGCAGACCCCAATGTGAGTTGGTGTGTGTGGATGTGAAGGCAGGACCGTAGAGGTGTACACGTCTGCAAGGAGACCACCCCTTCCTCGCTTTCAGTCTCTTCGTTCTCCCGCCTTATGCCCCAGCCCCGCTGGGAAAAATTAAAACTGTGAGTGTTTCTGGAAGTAGAATTATAAACAGAGAATGGTAGATTAAGCTAATAGCTTTGCCTTTTCAGAAGCCGAGGAGACATCACCGCGCTCCCTAGTGGCAGTGACCGAGAACTGCACTTTCTTTGGAGCAGTCCTGCAGGCATCCTGGCTGGGATCCTTCAGTGTCAATGACTAGTTTTAGTTTTAGCCCCGACTCCTGTGCCTGACCATGAGCCCCAGCACTGCCCAAGGTACTGGGGCTCCTATACCCATTGCAAGACTGGGTCACCCACTGTGGCTAAAGTTCAGCTATGGTGCCTGTGGCCCCTTGGCACGCGTCTGGATATTCTGCCCTCGCCTTGCTAATCCCGTTCCCTAGCAGGCTAGTCTCCAGTTCATGGAGAAGGCGCCACTCTAAAACGAACACACCCTTCTTGAAGCCTGTGGCCAGCTACCTTCCTGGAAGTAAGAATTGCTGGCCTCTTTGTGCTGTGTAGGCCATCGATATCAGAAATATGATCTTGGAGCTGTATTTGGGACTGCTCCGCTCTGTCTGTGGACCAGGACTAAATCAGGGCAGCCTGTCTTCCTGCTGAGCCGTCTGCGAGTACTCAGCATGGCAGCTGGTGTGTTAAATAGGGCAGAGGGAGGGGAAGACCAGAGAGGGAATCTAGATACCCAATTTTGGCTTTTGGCTGGTCACTCTCTGGGTGATTTGTGTTTTTAGGTCAGTTTGCAGGCACAAGGCCTTCAGTGGCTCTTTTGTTTCTTCCTGTGCAGTGCTAGGTCCCTGTGGAAAGCAGTCAGGGTGAAAGTTGGCTGTCTGCTCTCTGGTCCTTGGCCTGTCCTTTCTAGGTGACACTCATCAGGTGGGTTCTGGCCTCACTGGGCTACAAGGCCAGGACGTTTGGCAGTGAACAGAAGAATCTCTTGTGGAGGAAGAGGGGTTTCTGTGCAATGCTGGGGGTTGGTTCGCAGCTGCTGTGGAATGGTGGATATGTTCACCCTGGGGGTGTGAGCTGCATTTCTGCCTACCTCCTCTAATAGTTACAAGCGGGGAATTAGCAAGTCTCCTTGGGCAGTGATCTGAGGCTGGCTGGGCCTGCTACAATGAGTGAAAATGATAAGTCTTACTTGTGAGTACAATGTCCCTCTATTCCTGTGCCCCCCTATCAGGACAAACCCTACACTAACCTGTCTCCTCCCTAGCTGAGGATCAAAGAAATCATATTATGGAGAACGGTGAGACACCTCTCAAACTAGGCCTAAGCTAATGAAAGTAATCAGCCAGCCTGCCTGCCCACTCACCTGTGCCCCTTTCTCCCTCCTTTCCTCTCTCTCTCCCTGCCTTTCTCTCTTCCTTTCTTCTTCCCTCCCTTCCTTCCTTTCTTCTTATGCACCAAAATCCCACTCCTGCCCACAGAGCACACCATGACTTTAAAACTCTGTATACATTTAAACAAACTTCTAGCCTTCTAGTAGGATACATAGAATGATTCAATATATTAGATAGTCCACCCTATTTTCCTGCCCTGCTATTTCATGTCAAATTTCCTCATACTTACGTTTAAAAGCAGTTAGATAAATTGGTTTTGAATTTTCTTTCTGAGGTCATAGGTGCCTTTCACAATTTACCAAGAGGTAAAGGACCACTCTGTCTCCTTGCTAAAAACACAACCTTCACACAGCCTTGGCAGTGTCTCGGGAGGGTTGGGACTCTGAAACCCACCACCTGGGCTGAATAAACATCCCTAGTGTTACGCTGTGAGCATCTCAGGGTCACTAATAAGACATTTTCCCCAAATACCATATCATTACTAACTTTCTGAAATTTTTGGCAGTCAGCATTTGAATTTAAAGGTGGACTTAGCAGTTGCTGGGGTTCTGCTGCTGGTAATTGGTTCTGGTCAGCGACAGTTTAACCAGCATGTGCTGGCTCGTGATCACTCTCTCCTCTGTCCTTCACCTTCCTATTCTTCTCCTCCTCTATCTCTTTTTCCTTCTTTTCTTCTTCCTCTGTCTTCTTATCTCCTCCCCATCCCCACTCCTCTTTGCCCTCTATCTTCCTGTCTCTTCCTCCTCCTCTCTAGATAATTTACTCTCGGAAGGCATTCAGGCTTGAAAGACACATGAGCATTATCAGCCCTGAAGCTGTGCTTCTGTCCAAGGAAGGCCTTGCTTTCTTATTCTCTGATGCCAGTTTCCAAGACCCCACACAAACGCACCCCCTCTAGCCATGGTCTTTGCACGGACAGTTGGGCATGAGCTTGTCCATGATAGCTTTTCTCTAGTGGGACTCATGGCATGCCCTGCTGTGGTGGAGACTGATTGCCTTCATTACAGTCTGTGAGCTGCTTCATACATTAGGTTTGACACATATGTGGATCATTTTCATTCCCTTCTGTCCATAATATGAATATATTTACAATAATATTTATGAAAATGTAGTCATTATTTTCTCAACTCATTCTTCAGGTTTTTTAAAAAAGACCAAATTCCAACTTTAAGATAGTCAATAAAATAAAAATACTCTGGTGTGAACTTAATCTTTTATTTGCTAAGCAAATTCTTAAGCTTTACAGTTCACAATCTGTTTTATTCATAAATTTTAAACACAAACAAAAATATCTTAGTGGATGGGTATCACGTTAGAAAACAGAAGTGAAGTGATGTGTTCATCACTACTCCTGTAGTTTCATCTTTACCGTCGCTTCCCTGTCACGTTCATTTTTAGCTTCCTGTTTAAATGTGAGAATGGATATTAAGTACCAGGAGGGTTGAAGACACAAAATGTGTCTGAGAGAGAAAGAGGGCATCTGAGCCACTACATGCTCACTCCCACGAGGAACACACATCCGTTGTTTCTGAGCTCCAAGACTTCGTGAGTAACATGCGCATGAGGCAAAGTTACACCATTGAGAGACACTGGTAAAAGATGCTCATTTGCTGGAAGTATCCTGGTGACCTTGCAGTTTCCCTAGAAGGACATTGTACCATCCCCACACTGACAAGTGGGTTTACATACCACAAAGAGGATTCTGCTTTCCTGGGACCAGAAGCCCCTGACTCTCACCCTATTTCCTGAGGTCTCCCACTGATAATCAGCACTAGTGCCTTCAGCTTTTAGATAAACCAGACCTGAGAAAACATCAGGATGAGGAAAACTCCAGATAGTGCAAAGACATGGGGGAGGGGCTCAGGTGGGGTGGAGGAGGCCACACCTCCTTGGCATGGATTACTTCCAAATCCCAAGTCTCAGTGGCAACAGAGACTGACAATAGAAAGGGTGAACGCAGTCTGGTGTAGTTACACAAGGATATCAGCAAAGAGAATGGATGCACTACAGCCATATGCAAATGGATGGCCTTCAACTCCAAGTGACAGAGGCTGGTACAAGAGCGCTCGAGAGATTTTTCATGAAGAAAAAGTCCCCAACAGGCAAAGTGACACATTAAGGCTTAAGTTTGTGAAAATTCTTTGAGGACTTATGATATGAACTCTTCCCTCCCTCCCTTTCTCCCTCCCTCTGCCTCACACTACTTTTTGTGAGACAGAGTTTCATTCTATAGCTCAAGTTGGTCTAAAACTCACAGCAATCCTCCTGCATCAGCTTCTCTAGTGCTGCAACTACAGGTATGATGTCCTTCTAATTAATACACACACACACACACACACACATATACACATATACACACACATACATATATATGTATATATAACATAAGTATATTTCAGTAAAAAAGAAAAACAAAAAACCAAATACAGCAATCAGGGTGTAGAAGCAGGGAAAGCCGGATCCACTGTGAACCCGGGAATAAAGGTCAGGAATCTTGGTCAGGAGAATCTTGGTCAGGAGGGTGATTCCTGGCCATGTGTGATTTTGTGCTTCAGATTCTTTTCTCTCCCCAGCCCTCCCTCCCGTTATCCAGACTTTGATTCAGGGTTCAGATTAAAGACCACCTCCTCCAGGAAAATGTGTAAGCTCCCGTCTGCTGTAGATCAGCCCATGGACCCTCTGCTCACTGTTGTCTGACTACCCTGGACTCCGTTATATCTGTGACCACACTGTAATTATATAACGATCTGGGTGATTGTCACACACCTTTCTGAGCAGATTATTTCATCCCAGGTCCTACATTAACTTTCACATTTCCTAACATACAAAAAATTTCTGGCAGCATTAACAGAATAGATGGGTGGCTAACACTGTCTTTCTCTCTTTGGCTTTCTTCCTGCAGACTTGTTTTACGAAGGTTTCCATCTCATAGAAAACTCTGACTGGAATTCAGCACTAAAACCATCTGGTCCTGGGCTTTTTTTAGTGGGGAGACTTTTAATGAGTGCTGCTATTACCTGAGGGGTTATGGGACTATTTAGATGGTTTATTTGCTCCTGGTTTAACTTTGGTATCTGGTATCTGTCTAGGAAATTGTCCATTTCATCCAGGTTTTCCAGTTTTGTTGAGTATAGGCCTTTGTAGTAGGATCTGATGATTTTTTGAATTTCTTCAGTTTCTGTTGTTATGTCTCCGTTTTCAGTTCTGATTTTATTAATTTGGATACTGTCTCTGTGCCCTCTGGTTAATCTGGCTAACGGTTTATCTACCTTGTTGATTTTCTCAAATAACCAGCTCCTGGTTTTATTGATATTTTGTATTGTTCTTTCTGTTTCCATTTGGTTGATTTCAGCCCTGAGTTTGATTATTTCCTGCCTTCTACTCCTCCTGGGTATATTTGCTTCTTTTTGTTCTAGAGCTTTTAGTTGCGCAGTCAAGTTGTTAGTGTGTGCTCTCTCCAGTTTCTTTTTGTAGGCACTTAGAGCTATGAGTTTTCCTCTTAGCACGGCCTTCGTGGAGTCCCACAAGTTTTGGTATGATGTGTCCTCATTTTCATTGAATTCTAAAAAGTCTTTAATTTCTTTCTTTATTTCTTCCTTGACCAAGTCATCATTGAGTAGAGAGTTGTTCAATTTCCATGTGTACATGGGTTTTCCATTGGTTTTGTCAGTATTAGTCTGTGGTGATCTGATAAGATGCAAGGGATTATTTCAATCTTTTTGTATCTGTAGAGGCCTGTTTTGTGACCAATTATATGGTCTATTTTGGAGAAGGTACCATGAGGTGCTGAGAAAAAGGTATATTCTTTTGTTTTAGGATGAAATGTTCTATAGATGTCTGTTAAGTCCATTTGGTTCATAACTTCTGTTAATGTCAAAGTGTTTCGGTTTAGTTTCTGTTTCCATGATCTGTCCATTGCTGAGAGTGGGGTGTGGAAATCCCCCACTCTTATTGTGTGAAGTGTAATGTGTGTTTTGAGCTTTAGTAAAGTTTCTTTTATGTATGTAGGTGCCCTTGCATCAGACCTTCAAGGAAGACCTAATACCAATTCTCTTCAAACTATTCCACAAAATAGAAACAGAAGGAAAACTACCCAGTTTGTTCTATGAAGCTACAATTACACTCATACCCAAACCCCACAAGGACCCGACAAAGAAAGAGAACTTCAGACCAATCTCCCTTATGAACATCGATGCAAAAATACTCAATAAAATTCTAGCAAACCGAATCCAAGAACACATCAAAGCAATCATCCATCATGATCAAGTAGGTTTTATCCCAGGAATGCAGGGATGCTTCAATATTCAGAAATCCATCAATGTAATCCACTATATAAACAAACTCAAAGAAAAAAAACCACATGATCATCTCACTAGATGCTGAGAAAGCATTTGACAAAATTCAACATCCCTTCATGATAAAAGTCTTGGAAAGATCAGGAATTCAAGGCCCCTACCTAAACATAGTAAAAGCAATTTACAGCAAACCAGTAGCCAACATCAAGCTAAATGGAGAGAAACTTGAAGCAATCCCACTAAGATCAGGGACTAGACAAGGCTGCCCACTCTCCCCCTACCTATTCAATATAGTACTGGAAGTCCTAGCCAGAGCAATTAGACAACAAAAAGAAGTCAAAGGGATACAAATAGGAAAAGAAGAAGTCAAAATAGCGCTATTTGCAGATGATATGATAGTATACTTAAGTGACCCCCAAACTTCCACCAGAGAACTCCTAAACCTGATAAACAACTTCAGCAAAGTGGCTGGTTATAAAATCAATTCAAACAAATCAGTAGCCTTCCTCTACATGAAAGATAAACAGACTGAAAAAGAAATTAGGGAAATGACACCCTTTACAATAGTTGCAAATAATATAAAATACCTTGGTGTGAATCTAACCAAGCAAATGAAAGACCTGTATGACAAGAACTTCAAGTCCCTGAAGAAAGAAATCAAAGAAGATCTCAGAAGATGGAAAGATCTCCCATGCTCATGGATTGGCAGGATTAATATAATAAAAATGGCCATCTTGCCAAAAGCAATCTACAGATTCAATGCAATCCCCATTAAAATCCCAACTCAATTCTTCACAGAGTTAGAAAAGGAAATTCTCAAATTCATTTGGAATAACAAAAAACCCAGGATAGTGAAAACTACTCTCAACAATAAAAGAACTTCTGGAGGAATCACCATCCCTAACCTCAAGCTGTACTACAGAGCAATAGTGATAAAAACTACATGGTATTGGTACAGAGACAGGCAGGAAGATCAATGGAATAGAATTGAAGACCCAGAAATGAACCCACACTCCTATGGTCACTTGATCTTTGACAAAGGAGCTAAAAGTGTCCAGTGGAAAAAGGACAGCATTTTCAACAAATGGTGCTGGTTCAACTGGAAGACAACATGTAGAAGAATGAAAATTGATCCATTCTTATCCCCTTGTACAAAGCTCAAGTCTAAGTGGATAAAGGACCTCCACATAAAACCAGATACACTGAAACTAATAGAAGAGAAGGTGGGGAAAAGCCTCGAATACTTGGGCACAGGGGAAAAGTTCCTGAACAGAACTCCAATGGCATATGCTCTAAGATCGAGAATTGACAAATGGGACTTCATAAAATTGCAAAGTTTCTGTAAGGCAAAGGACACTGTCAATAGGACAAAACGACAACCAACAAATTGGGAAAAGATCTTTACCAATCCTTCATCTGATAGAGGGCTAATATCCAATATATACAAAGAACTCAAGAAATTAGACTCCAGACAACCAAATTACCCTATTAAAAAATGGGGTATAGAGCTTAACAAAGAATTTTCAACGGAAGAAACTCGAATGGCCGAGAAGCATCTAAAGAAATGTTCAGCATCCTTAGTCGTCAGGGAAATGCAAATCAAAACAACCCTGAGATTCCATCTCACACCAGTCAGAATGGCTAAGATTAAAAACTCAGGTGATAGTAGATGCTGGCGAGGGTGTGGAGAAAGAGGAACACTCCTCCATTGTTGGTGGGACTGCAAGATGGTGCAACCACTTTGGAAATCAGTCTGGCGGTTCCTCAGAAAATTGGACATAGCATTACCCGAGGATCCAGCTATACCACTCCTAGGCATATACCCAGAAGATGCTCGAACATATAATAAGGACATATGCTCAACTATGTTCATAGCAGCCTTATTTATAATAGCCAGGAGCTGGAAAGAACCCAGATGTCCTTCAACTGAGGAATGGATTAAAAAAATGTGGTATATTTACACAATGGAGTATTACTCAGCTATTAAAAACAATGAATTCGAGAGGTTCCTAGGTAAATGGATGGAAATAGAAATTATCATCCTGAGTGAGGTAAGCCAATCACAAAAGAACACACATGGTATTCACTCACTGATTATTGGATATTAGCCCAGAACCTTGAAATGCCCAAGATGCAACTCACAGGCCACATGAAACTCATAAAGAAGGAAGACCAAGTGAGGGTGATTCGGTCCTTCTTAGAAGGAGCAACAAAATACTCAAGGGAGCAAATGTGGAGACAAAGTGAGGGACAGAAACTGAAGGAGGGGCTGTCTGAAGACCACTCCACCTGAGTATCTATCCCATGTGCAGTCACCAAAGGTAGATGCTGATGTGGACGTCAGGAAGTGCATGCTGATAAGAACCTGATATGGATGTCTCCTCAGGTCTTCAAGAGTCTGACATATTCAGAGGCAGATGCTCACAACTAGCCATTGAACTGATCATGGGTTTCTCAATGGAGGAGTTAGAGTGAAGACTGAAGGAGCTGAAAGGATTTGTGGCACCATGAGGAGAGCAACAATACCAACCAACCACAGCTCCCAGGGTCTAAACCACCAGCCTGGGAGCACTTAGGGAGGGATCCAGGGCTTTAGCTGAATATGTAAGAGTGGAGGGCCCTGCTGGGCATAGGTGGAAGTAGAGAACCTTGACCTCATGAAGGCTGGACCCCCCAGGGGGTGGGAATTTTGAGGGTGAGGAGGTGGGAGTGGGGGGGTAGGTAGAGGTTACATCCACAGAGAAGAGGGAGGAGGGTTGAGGGGATTGGGGGTTCCGAGGGGGTGGTGGGGGATGGGGTAAGGGGACAACATATGAAATGTAAATAAAACATACAATAAAATAAATTAAAAAAAAAAGAAAACTCTGACTGGAAAGTGGAAACAGCATCAATTCTGTTTTGGGCCCTAGTCTTTTTTTTTTTTAAATAAGCATATTTTAATAATTTCTCTGGCATACATGATTCGTTTTCATCTTAATGTTAAACAATGCAAAGTGAATCACAGACATTTTAGGTAGATATGGCTGTTAGCTCTGCTGCATACCATGGATTCTTTTGCAGATTATGCAGCCAGATAGTTCCTTCTTCCTTTTGGCTTTTTTTATTGTTGGATATTTTATTTATTTACAATTCAGATGTCATCGCCTTTCCCCATTTCCCCTCCCTAGAAACCCCCTATCCCATCCCCCCTCCTACTTTTTGCTTTTATACCATTTTGATTACATGCATGTATTTAGGTTAGTTCTAGGTTGAGTATCTAGCAATACAATAGATGCAAATAGTCAAGGAACAAGCAAGACAACAAACACAAACAGTCAAAGAACAAGCAAGGCATTAAACCCAATTATGTGAACACTCCTGTGATCATTGTTGCTAAGGGTTTATCAGAATGACCAAAATATCTGAGCCAACTTCCCTGTCCTAGCCCAAAGTAATTTTTATGTCTGGAGCCTACTTCTTTGTTCTAGCCTAAGATTTAGACTTCTACCTGAAATTACTTCTTTATTCTAGCCTGATGATTTGCTGAAGGATGCAGAGATAGGCAGGAGGATCACGAGTTCGAGACCAGCCTGGTCTACTACACATTTTAGGAGTGCCAGTGGCACAGTCAGTTAGTGCATCGTACTTATATGGACCCTAGTCTTAACCCTTTGTCTCCACCACTTTTTTGTACAAAGATGGACCAAGAGATTGATAAAAACTATCAGTACATTCTAAAATTCTCTCTTTGCTTCTGCAAGAATTAAGCTGGTCTCACATCTCTAGGCTGATTCTCTGACGTGGGCAATGTCATGTACTCTGTGGGTGCATATTTATTCTCCCTTTTGACAGACATGGTAAACAGCAAGAAAGTGACCATCAGTGCTGTTGTTACAAACTGACCTGCCTCATCTGACCTCATTCATATCTTAACATTTTAATTCAAGTATAGAAGTCAGAAAAAACACAGAGCAAAAATAAAGAAGTCAATAAAAACACTGAACATTAAGAATAAGATGATCAGGACCAGAGAGATTGCTCAGTGGTTAAGAACACTGACTGCTCTTCCAGAGGTCCTGAGTTCAATTCCTAGCAACCACATGGTGGCTCATAACCATCTGTAATGGAATCTGATGCCCTCTTCTGGTGTGTCTGATACACCAGTGTACTCATATACATACAGCAAATAAAACCTTAAAAATCAAACTGCCTTCTCCATAAAATACAAAAGCAAAAACAAAAAACAAAAAGAAAGAATAAGATGATCTAAGCAAAATACCAGCATTATACATGGCACATAAAATGTCAGCAAGCAGAAGTAACTAGTATGAAATTAATAACCAACTTAGGCTATAAAATCATAAATTCAAAAGAAAAGCCATTTTTTTCCATAAGAGGAAGAACTTTCTGGAATTTTCTGGTACGTATCCAACTAGTTAGTTATTCATTCTCAATTTTTTTGGAGCTCTCTAGTTGTCTTTAAGATTTGTTTTTATTTGTGTTTGTGCACACGCATGTACATGTGTGTGTGTTAGTTAGTTTTGTCAACTTGACACAGGCTAGAGTCATTTGGGAATAGGGAACTTGAGCTGAAAGAATGCCACCAGATTGGCCAGTGGGCAAGCCTTGGCTCATTTTTTTGATTTATGGTTGACATGGGAGAGCCTAGTTCATTGTGGGTAGTTCTGGGCTGGTGGTCTTTGATGCTGTAAGAAAGCAGGCTCAGCAGGCCAGGAGGAACAGGCCATTAAGCCCTGTTCTTCCCAAGCCCCTGCTTCATAAAGTACCTGCTTCAGGATCCTGATTCCCTTCATGATGGACTGTGATTGGGTCATGCAAGCTGGAAAACAACATGTCCTCTCCAGTTACTTTTGGCGTTTTGTTGTAGTGAGAGAAACCATAACCAAGACTGTATACACATAAGTGTCAAAGTGTGTGGAGGCCAGAATAGAGTGTCAGATCCCCCGGATCTGGAGGTACAGGCAGTCGTGAGTGAGCTACCTGATGTGCATGCGGGGAGTTGATTGTAGGCCCTCTGGGAGAGCAGCAATCACACTTAACCATTGAGCTGTCTTTCCAGCCCCAAGTACATCCTTGAGGAAGAAAAATCTAAGTCTCTGGTGTATGTAGAAGCTCAAGTCTGTGACCTTAGTGCTCAGAAGGATCTCAAGGTTGAGTTAGCCTGGGCTACACAGATCCTGTCTCTAAATCCATCTACCCATTCATCCATCCACCCATCCATGCATCCATGCCTGTATCCATCCATCTATCCACCCATGCATTCATCAATCCATCAATCAAAAATTTAAAACAATCTAGACCAGCAGATCTTCATGATGATGAGCACAGAAGCAAGGTTCCAAACCCCTGTCTAATTTGGTCAAATTGTCCAGTTAATTCAGTCCCATCATTTACTGATCTAACACACTATTCATCCAGGAACCTGGACCCCATCTGTCTGACGGGGCATATAAGACTATCCTTGGCCATCTGTGTAGTTTATGAAGCTATAGACTAAGCAGATAGACTGATGTCAGAAAACTTAAAGACTAGGAAACATGCAATGACATCTTTGCTTTAGATCCAACTAGAAATAGGACTCAGATTCCCTTGTCTTGTGAAAGAGCAAGGTGATTTCACAACCCCAATAAGACGGGAGCATTTGATTGCACACCACGCTCCTAGATGGCAAATTAAAATTCAAATGAACCGTTAGGAAGATCCCAAGTCTTTCAGATCACTATCTGCTGAAAAAGATCTCCCAGAGTCCACATGACACCTGCAAGAGGCTTCACTGCCCATTACAGGGGCTTTTTTTTTTTTCATCATCTATTCTCAGAGCAGCTTTTTGAAAATTCAGTCCCTTTTACAAAGTGCTACACAGCTCAGGGTACCTTGGGAGCCATGTATAGAACCACTTCATGAGCTTCAAAGCAGATTCCATCCCACATTGTCAATCTCGGCAACACAGTCAAGAAAAAAATCCACGGCCATTTCTAGAGAAAAGACAAACACTTACCTGCTCCCACGCCTTGTCCACAGGCACTTGACTGGATAAAGATGCATAATACCAGGAAAATGGAGATTTGGAGGAGATTTCCCATGTCTCTTGTCTCACCCAGGGTTTGAGGTCTTCTTGCTAATGTCTAGAACTAAAGAGACCAGAATGTTTCATGATACTCAGTTGGGGAAGGCCCCCATTAATTATTAACCTTAAAACACGTTACCTAGTATTTGAACACTTTCTTTGCCTCCCCCAGTCCAAATCTAGCAAAATCTAGATTGACCTACAGAAGCACTTGATACATTTTGGAAATAAAACACCTCACCAGGTCGTCTTTCCTCTTGGGCCAAGCTCATAGTTCAGACTCAATCAATTGAAAGTTAGTGTGTTGTGTTAGGACATTTGACCAAAGGTCAGCTAGGTGACCTCTGTATTATTGTCAACATTGTCTCTAAAGCACTTGAAGGGGAGGAGGTGTCATGGTCCTGGTCTTTCTAGTGGCATGTTGACCCCAAAGAGAGATAAAAGCTCCCACCCCCATGGACTCTGCTTCCTGTTGAGTTCAGCCCTGTTTCGGCACCTGTGGTATAATTGTGCTGGAGCGGCATTTCTATAGCTGAAAGAGGAGCTGGAATTGGTGAGCTCAGGTTGAGAAGGAACTGGGCGAGAAGCGAAGACCAGAGTCTTGCTGAAGGCCCCGCTGAGAGGTACCCGAGGATAAACTCACTCACTGAGTTAATCAATGTCCAGTAGAGACTGGAGGCCTATGAAGCAAGGCCACTCAGCAAAAGCATGCAGGGAGGAGGCTGGGATGCGCAGCTCTTGCAAGAGTTCTTGGCTCTCTAGTGCGATTTAAATTTTTTTATTGATTTAGTATGGACACAGTGAACACATGGATAAATGCTGTGTGTTGAACACCGCTGTGTACCAGGTGCTGTTGTTGGCTTTAAAGATAATTAAGTTAATAAAGTAGGCAAGTCCTGCATCCCTGCTGCAGTTTGTGTGCCATAGGGGATGTGTGTGTGTGTGTGTGTGTGTGCGAGGACTGTACATAGAAAGCAGAGATACATGTGTGAGAACTATTTGGCTGGGAACATAGCTCAGTTGGTAGAGTGCTTGCCTAGCAGGCATGAAGCCCCAGGCTGGATCGCTAATACAGTCGCTTTGGTGGCACACGCCTATAGCCCCAGCACTCAGGAGAAGGCAGGGGTGTCAGGAGCTCAAGGTCACTTCTGCCTACACAGTGAGTTCGAAGTCAGCCTGTGCTAGATGATACCTGGTATCATAGAATAAAAATAAAGAAATAACAAGGATAATGAAGAAGGCAGTAGTTTTAAAAGAGTAGTCAGAGTGAATCTTGCTCAGAAATTGAACTTGAACCCAAGAATTGAGGGACGTGAAAGGGTCAGTTGGAGAAAGAGTTTCAGACAGTTAGGGCAAAGGTCCTGAGGTTGGAACATGTCTGGTGTGTTCTAAGAACAGAAAGATGGTCAGTGAGCAGGGAGACTCCTCCGAAGCTTTTACATGAGAGACTCAGACACTCAGAACAAAAGAGCAAAGAATTTGATCTGTGTTGTTTTGTCTGTAAGCAAGGGTAAAGAGGCGAGCTGACTGAAGAGTGATTGAGCCAGGGAGCTTTGATGGTGGCTGGTGGATGTAACCGTGGACCTGGATGGGGGCTGGGCTTTTGGTTTTGGAAGTGGAACTACTAGACTCCTTGGATTGCTAGGAGGGAGGAGGTAAGAAGAGAGTGAAGAATGACTTTGAGGCCTTTGGTTTCAGCAAATAGTAGAGGAATGGAGTTACCATCCACGGAGACAGGGATGCTATGAGTGAAAGGAGTCTGGTGTGTGTGGGGATGATGAGCAATTCAGATTTTGCTCTGTGGCATCTGAGGTGGCTCTTAGACACTCCAGTGGATGGTGGAAATGGTTAGCAAACAGATAAAGTGCCAATTGTTCTCTGCTAATGACTGACTTAAAAGCTCTCTGGAAGAGCTGGGGAAACAGCTCCGGGAGGAAACCGCTTGCAATGCAAACACCAGGACCTGAGTTTGAGCCTCTAAATCTACATTTTAAAAGAGCCAAACTTGAGCATGTTCTTGTAATCCCGGTGCCTGGGAGGCAGAGCCAGGCTGATCAATGCGACTTGTTGGGAAGCCAGCCTTGCAGAATTAGAAAGCTGTGGGTCCCAGTGAGACACGGGGAGAGTGAGAGAAAGACAACGGATGCCAGCATTTGGCTCCCACAAGCCTCCGTGCAGGAAGCTGTGAATGGTCTTGATCCCAACCCCAAACCTGTGTGCTCTGTGGCTGATCTTCCTTCCTGAAACATGGAGGCCAGCCAGATTCCCAAGGAAGGACTATGCTTCTGGATATTGAGTTGTCTCCTTACTGATTTTCATGGTTAACTTTCACTTTTTTCACACTAAGCATTCAAATCTTCAAACCCCTAAGACCATTTGACCTCTGCTCTGTTTTCCACCACCCTCCTCTCCTCTCTTCTTTTCTGGATAGTGCAGCAATCACTCCCACCCCCTACCTCACTCTGCAGGTTAACTTACCAAATACAGTGAGCCAGTCTGCCTCCTGGCTCTGCTTTCTGTGCAGAATGTTACATAACACCAGCAGCATCTATTGTCTTATCTTTAAGGTGGGGATAGCACGGCCTGAGATAATATTTTAAGATACTCACTTACTGGATAAGGTAAAATAAATCTACGTAGCGTTTGTCTTCCTAAACCATGAGATCCCATATAGGGAACCACTAACTGACCAAGGCCAGCAAAGGACTAAATCTCTTTTTTAATCATTTGAATTTCATATATAAAATGATATGCATATAATATATATTACATATAATGCATTTAATCAAATATACCCCCTTTCCCTCTCCTTCAATCTCTACAGCCACCATTACTTCCTAACTGCATGTGCTCTTTCTTAAACCCTCTCTAAGTCTATTTAGTGCTGTCTATATACGCACAAATGTTAGACATTCTACTGGAGCAAGGGGATCTTTCTGGGGCTACATCCCCAAAGAAAACTGATTTTCTCTCCTTCAGCAGCCATCAGCTGCAAATAGCTCCACAGACATCACTGGCTGCTGCTGTTGCTCTTGGTTATCCACCAGCACTTGATTCTGTTACTGGTGGTACTACATACTTGTGTCCTAGGACATGGAGAAACCAAACTGGACTAAAATGTTTTAAAGGGAGACAAGGGGATCTTCCACCTTCCCATCACTGAAAGACAGCATCCAAAACTTAGATGTGTGGGGAAATGGAGACTTGCCCCTGGATTTGAGAGCAGAGGGGATAGTCCCTTGCTTTGTAGAAACCCTGGGAGCTGGTAAGACCCTAGATAGAAAATGTTCTCCGTGTGCCATCATGCAGAAGGCCATTCCTGGCTTCAGATGAGCTCTAGACAGTAAATGTGCTTGTGCATCAGTATTTGTGGACTAAGAGTCACACCGCTATAGACAAGTCCATGATGAGTGTTGGAGATATATATGTAGGGTGGGTGCTTTGTTCATAAAAGAGGTACAGTAAATAATGGTGACCGATTTTGGAAGCAACATGATCCATAGTCAAAAGCCAAGGATGAGAATCAGGTCTGGGTTCAAATCCTTGGTCTTGTACTTACTAGCTGAGTGCCCTTGGGTAGCGTTCTGAACTCTAGTTATCTTCAGCTATACAGCGGGACTAATGTCTCTCTAATCTGATTAAGTGATGAAGTGCGTGCGAGGTACTCAGCAGCACTAGTAATAATAGCAATGACAGCATTAGTGTGTGTGTGTGTGAGAGAGAGAGAAGAGAGGGAGAGGGAGAGGGAGAGGGAGAGATTGAGGATAGAGGTTGCTATTGGATTTTTTTAACACACTCTTTACCTTACATATTTATTGATTTTTGGACAGGGTCTCCCATTGGACCTGTAGCTCATAGATTCAGCAAGACTGGATGGCCACCAAGCTTCAGAAAATCACACCTCCACCTCCCTAATGCTGGGATTACAGGCTTTTTATTTTTTTCTAACATGGGTGCTGGAGATCTGAACTCAGGCCCTTATGCTTGAATGGTTGTATCTTAATGTCTTGGCCATCTCCCTAGCTCCTATTATTTTAAAAATGCTTTTAAAATCACCCAGAGGATCAAGAGTAAAAATATCATAGTGCTACAAAATGAACATGAAAGGGGCAGGAAAACAATGGCTCCAACATCCAACTGCTCCCATGGCCACAGACACCAGAGAGAACACAGAGAAAGGACAAGCTATGGGCTCATCCCAGGAACAGGACAAACTTCTCCTGAGCTGGAGTAAGAGCTACTACAGCCCAGACACTGACTCAGAGAGCTGCTTCGATGCACAGTCAGTGGATGAAACCAGCTGAGCCTCTGAGTTCTCTTTGTGCAATATTAGGAGATTTATTTTTAACGTGCTTATACTGCTCTGACAGGTAAGCAAATAAATGTCCACATGCTGGGGGGGGGTGTCCAAAATAATCTATGAAGACAGTTGCAAGAGGATGATGTGCCTGTGTTAGAAAAACAGAACCACTCCTGGACCTTCAGGGCCCGACTATAATGTCTTAGATGCTTTCAATGTATACAGTCAATAGATCCACTCAGCTCTTTCCATGCCTAGGAAAAGATAGCCAGCCTTCCTTCCTTCCTTTCTCCCTGCCTCCCTCTCTCTCCCTCCCTCCCTTCCTCCCTCCCTTCTTTCCTCCTCATCCTCTTCCTTTTCTCCTCCTCTCCTTTCTACCTGACTCTGGGTCTCCTATGTCAGGCTATAGCTTGAACAGATGACTTGAACCTCTTACCTTCATACCTCAACCTTCCAAGTGCCAGGGTTACAAGTGAGTGGCATCATGCCACGTTTATGTCCCACTGGACCAAGAACTCAGAGTGTCACGAATTCTCCACCTGGCCTCTATCCACTGAGTTCCCTCTTCAGTCCTCCCTAGCAGTTTCCTGCCAGCTTTTCCCATGAGCTGCAGTAGCAGTGGGTCCCTAAGAGGCTACCACCACCATCTTCTTTTTCTAACACAGTTCTTCAAAGACCATTTCTAATTTGGGCAACACTGCACTCTGGTTTGTAAAATAATGTTTTTATCATTAGGCTTTTAAAATGTTCCCAATTCTAGCTGCCTTTTAATTTGAAGAGCTTCTTAAAGAAATGCTAATTTCAAGAGTCTGGTGTTTGGTGACCTGAAATTAATCTTTTCCTTTAGAATCACAGTGATAAGAAAACTAATCAGGAGGCAAGAAATAAATAGTCTGTGAGTCTGAAGAGGAATAAACCCCAGAGGAGGGAAGGCAGTTGAACTTTGTTCAGCTACAAGGGAAACCCGTGTACCATGTTCACTTGTGTGCGTGTGAATACACGTGTGTGAATTCAACCTTAGATGTGGCTCCTCTGCACTCTACATTTGTGTTTTGAGACAGTCTCTCACCAAACCTGAATTGGCTAGGCTGCTTAGTCAGAGAGCCTCGGGGATTCTCCTGCCTCTATTGCTCTGGCACAGGGACTGCAAGCATGAACCTCCCACCCCTGGTTTTTTTATGTGAGTTGTAGAGCTTGAACCCATTCCTTGTGTTAGAGTCAAGTACTTGATTGACCAAGCAGTCTTCCCAGCCTGACTGTACCCTCTCCCTTTCTTGTCTGGTTCCTGGTTGCCTGGGATGATCTTGGGAGTAAATGACCAAGCTTTTATTGGGTCACTGATTGATCTGGGTGAACATTCTCATATTATGTGAGCAAAAACAAGCAAAGGGCAGCCAAACACACAGGAAAACCTCATCGGTGGCATTGGCAGGGAACCCGGCCTCACTTGAAAAAGAACTGAACTGGAATTTGCCCCTTCCCTTATCAATGTTAGGAAACAAAGAAAAGGAGAGTAAATAAATGGTGGTGAGGGGCATGCATGCATAGCCTGTTTTAGAGTACTTAAAAGAATGAGGTGGGATGAGCATTCAAACTTTTTTTTATATATTTGTTAATTTGTAAATGTGTAGATACATATGGGTACCCATGGTGCATGTGGAGAGGTCAGAGGTCAACTTGTGAGAGTTAGTTCTCTCCTTTTCCCCTTTGGGTTCTGTTGGTTGAATTTATGTCACTAGGCTTGGTGTCCAGTTATCTTTGCCTTGTGAGCCATCTCAGAGCCCTCACCATTTTGAGCATTTTAAGCAGCTATTTATTCACCTAAGGGGTTCATCCTGGTGAGTAGGCATGACTTCATATCAGCTGTCTTCTAATTGGTTGTGTGAGCTGAGGTGAATTCTGTAACTCCCCCCACCCCCGCGCCTTAGCACTGAAGGAGGGGAGGGCTAAGATCCCTCCCTAAGCTCATTTGCAGACCTTCTAGTCTGGGTCAGATCGCTGACTCCTCCTATCAGGATTCTAGCCATGAAACAACTAGGAAAAAAAAAAAAGCAACCCAGAAGAACAGCTCCAACCTTCAAAGTTCCAGGAGTTTGTTTTTGGGTTTAGATCAGTGGCTCTGAACCTGTTGGTTGTGACCCATTGAGGGGATCACATATCAGATATCAACATTAGGATTCATAACAGCAGCAAGATTACAATTATGCTGTAGCAATGAAACCAGTCTTATGATTGGAGATCACCACAAATGAGGAACTGTACTACAGGGTGGCAGCATTAGGAAGGGGGAAAACCACTGCCATAGATCCTAGGTGCTAGAGATGCCTTTTATGACTTCCACAGCCCCAGGAGAATGGAAAGCCTCTCCCCCTCTTCGCTCTTTGTGTTACACTTAGAAGCAAAGGGGAGTAGATGGTGTCCCCACTGCTTTGAGCAGTGATGATTGCTGCCCCCTAGGGCTTTCTGAGTTCTTTTAAGGAGAGAGGGTGCAATGTAGAATTTGTGGCACACCTTCTCTGTGTTTTCTATCTACAAGGGCTGGTTGTGCTTGGGGTACTGGGTCCTTCAGAGACCAGCTGAGGCATCGGTAGCAAGGATGGGGGAAAACCAAGAGAACAGCTTGAGCAGGAAGCCAGCATGGAGCCCTCTCTTCCTAGGCTCCAGTGCTCCTAACCACCAGGCATTCATTCCAGGGAGTTTGACTTCACTCTAAGTGTCAAACAGAAATGACCCATGCCTTTCTAGGACAGCTGGTCTTCATGCCATGCGACTCAGGTCCTCACAAAGGCCTTTTAGGATTAGTACCTGCAATTCATGGCTGCAAGAAGCTGGGAATTGGCTCCCATTTGTTCCCTTTTATTCTCAGCAATCAATTTCAAGTCAGTAGTTGATCTCCAGGGATGCTTAATACCAGAGGCTAACAATTTAGGGGACAACTTCTGAATTGTTTGCACAATGCCAGACTCTATGTGAGTACATCTGAGCTTCAGGAAGAGTCCCTGGCTGCAGGCATTATTACCCTTCTATAGATGGGCAAAGATGAAAGGCAAACAGATTACAGAATTACCCAAATCCTCACGGTAGTCAGAGGGGGAAAGGGATTTGAACTATGTAGGTTTGATTTTAAAGTTCATACAATGAAAACACTTTTGTTAAATAGAGAAGGGATTATTTGTGAGATTTCTGCTAAATAGAGTAGGGATTATTTGTGAGATTTCCACACATCTAAGGTCTTAAAAATGGAATTGTGCCTTTTGTAATACACACACACACACACACACACATACACACACACACACACACACACACACACACAGAGGCACACAGATGTGAGTGTACACACACATTTGAGCACATGCATATATCAGATGCATTTTTAAAAAAATTTTTATTGGATATTTTATTTATTTACATTTCTGATATCATCCCCTTTCCCCATTTCCCCTCCCTAGAACCCCTTATCCCATCCCCCCTCCTCCTTTATGCTTTTATACCATTTTGATTATATGCATGTATTAAGGTCAGTTCTAGGTTGAGAGTCTAGCAATACAATAGATGCAAATAGTCAAGGAACAAGCAAGACAATAAACACAAATAGTCAAAGAACAAGCAAGGCATTAAACCCAATTACATGAACACTCCTGTGATCACCGTTTCTAAGTGCTTATCAGGATGACCAAAATATACTTCCCTGTCCTAGTCCAAAGTCATTTTCATGTGTGAAACCTACCTCCTCATTCCAGCTTAAAATTTAGATTCCTGCCTGAGATTACTTCTTTGTTCTAGCCTAAGATTTAGATTCCTACCTGAAATTATTTCTTTGTTCTAGCCTAATGTCAGATTCCTGCCTGAAGCCTACTTCCTTGTCCTTGGCTAATGTCATATTCCTGCCAAGCAGCCCATTTCCTTATCCTTGGCTTATGTCAGATTTTTGCCAAGCAGCCCCAAATGCTCTCCGCCTCTCCCCCTTTTTTATTTCATTAACAAGACTGAGCCTGTCTTAGGTTGTTTTTGACAAGAATTCCTTCCTTACCTGTCATGGAATATGCACTATCAAAAGCAATGCACTTAACAGATGCATTCTTGTAAAGACAAGTTCTATAGCCTTTTCTCAACTATTTAAGAGAGATATGTCCTGTAATTGCACAGGAGACCAGCTGATGGTAGAAAAATATGCAGATATTATAGGTAGTAGGATGGAATTATATGTAATAAAATGTTCAACAGGAAGTAGACATAATGAGGCAGTGCTGCAGAACACCTGTTTGAATGCCATCATTTGGCATCTGATTTCCTGTGAAACCATTGGGAGAAATCATACCTGGAGACCTTTGAAAAGCAAGGGTTGGCAAGATGGCTCAATAGAGAGAAGCAATTGCTGTCAAGCCTTATGCCATGAATTTAATCCCCAGGACCCATATAGTAAAAGGAGAGAAATAACTCATACAAGTTCACACATGCTGTGGCCCATTCCTGGATTGTGCTTAGCTAGCTTTCTTAAAAGGCTCAGGGCTACTTGCCTAGGGATGGTGGTGCTTATAGTTGGCTGAGTCCCCCACCCCCATTGATGAAAAATATCAAGACAGTCCTCCATAGACCCCAAAAGCCAATCTGTTTTAGGCAATTCTTAATAGAGGCTCTCTTCTCAGACAACTCTAGGCTGTGTTGCATTGTCTACTGAAGCTAATTAGGACAATCCCAACCTCTAGTATTTACATTTTTATTTTGGAGTAAATCTTGTTAACTATTGTCAACCAGCTAACTCTAAACTTAAATGAATCATTTGATCGTGTTCTATAGTTTATGATCTGAGAAAACAATTATTTTTTGGGAGTGGAAACCACCCTCAAGCCTCCCCCCCAGTGTTGCTAGGATAAGGCACGAAGGCTTGTGTGTGACTCACCAGAGTGATGTAATATAGGACTTTCCTACCAGTCTATTCTTGGTCTCTCAGACACTGGGTACTGTGTCCCACAGAGAGAATGTAGACTGTGTGTACCCTGTTGCTATCATGTTTCCAACACTAGAGAGAACTGTTTGCTGGACCCTATCCAACGCCCCGCCCCAAGAGGAATTGGCATGAAGCTACTTTGATGATTCATCTTGACTGTCAATTTGACTGGGTCGAGAAGCACCTAGGGCATTAGTAAGGCCCACTTCTGGGTGTCTGTGAGGGCATTTTCTGAGGCCATTAACTAAAGGGGAAGACCCACCCTGAATATGAGCTGTGGCTGGAGCCACAGAGGGAGTGGATTCAAAGGGAAAGGAGTACTTACTAACACAGACTTTCCCCATTCTGCTTCCAGGACAGCATTTGCTGAACAACTTTGTCCCTCCACACCCTTTCAGAATGATACTCTGCCTCAGTGCAGTGCCAGGGACAATAAACAGGCTAAGCATGCGCTTTAACTCCTAAAACCATGAGCCAAGTCAAACATTTCCTCATTTTAAATTGTTTCTCTTGGATACCTGTCACAATATCAAAAATCTAATATATCTGCTTCTGGGAAGTTTGTGTTTTCTCTTTGGGTTAGGTAGAACAGGATTTCTTCAATCTCAGAAGAGAATTCTTAGCAGGGTGCCTACGTGGATTGACCTATCAGACTCAGTTTCAAGGTGGGATGTGTGGAACTGGGGGATGATTTCTGCAGAAGCTTGACAGCTGTTGGGAAGAAGATGGCTTACTCTACCTGACCATAGATAGGAAATAGACTCTAGCTCCAGGCCACGTTCAGAGATAGGTCACAAGCCATCTTTGGGGGAGAAGTCAAGGCAAGACTTCAAGCGGCTACTGAGAATACATCTAAAGTCAAGAGCAGAGAGGGTAAACACATCTTTGCTGTCTGCTTGCTATCTTTCTTCATTCTCATGAAGTTCAGGAACCCCTGCCTAGGGAATGATGCTGCCCACCTTGGGATGAATCTTCCCACATCAATCAACTCTTAAGATACTCCCTGCCCTAAGACATGCACACAAGGCTAATTGGATCCAGGCTATCTCTTAATTGAGACCCTCTTCTCAGGTGGTTTTATTTGGTGGTGGTACACTGGCATTTAATACTAAGCAGCACATAAGGTATGAAAGTGTGTGTGTGTGTGTGTGTGTAGCATTCCCTGTCTGACCCTGTGACAGTTGACAGTTTACCTCAGACAACTGACACTCCATTTTGTGGCTCCCCTTTTCCCTGCTGCTCCCTCTCCGTGTTTTAATGTCCCCTCCAGTTCCCTTATTTTCCTCCAAGGGAAATCTGCTTTGTCTTGCTTTATCCCTGCAGACACCTGAGGACAGAGGTCTGGGGCGTAGATGAGATTACTCCAGAAGGCATTTTAGCATTTAGAAATCAAGGATGCTGAGGGACCTTTTTGATTTTGCTGAATTATTTCTTGAGTGTGAATTCTTAGTGGTGACATTTTTGGTAAATGGGCGAGGTCAGGCTTACCAGTGAATATATGGGGCAACTTCTCTCTTGGGAGACGCTAGCGTTTGGTGTTCCCCGTTGTTCTTTTAGAATATGTCGATCATCCTCTTCAGCTGTTCTCATTTACATGCCTGTGACTTTACTGAGAATTCATAAGTCTGCACTATGTTTATTACTAATTGTATTTCCCTTATGGGGATGGTCCTGTTTTTTGTGTTCTTTTGTGATCTTGACATTTATTCTACAAATTTAAATTAGCTATTTATGATCTTTATAGTGTTTGATAGAAATATTTCCCTCTTTTAAAAAGTCTTTAGTAGTGCTAATTTTTACAGTACCACCATTTCAATTACTTCCCAGCTAAGAAAGTTAAAATCCCTCTAAGGCTGGTAAACAGGTTTTTTCAATTTTGTGTAGCTTCACTCATAATTAGGTTTTTTAAAAATATAAATCTTTATCTCAATTCTTATTTTGGTGAGTGCTCTGTTTTCCATAACATTTTCTATTACAAAATCATTAAGTGCTTATTATTGAAAAAATGGGGAATGTAAAGAACAGAAAGAAAACATAAGTGGGCCAGTAATTTTACATCTCAAATGAACACTTTGGATACTTTGATGAAGATACATCAAAATGACTATATATATATATATTAATGCAAGCATTATGCTGACGACTCCACACAGGTCTATAAGTCGAGTGCATCTCCTCTGTCCCCGCTCTCCTTTTCTCACCTTATCTCTTCTGGTATTAGACCCTTCCTTGTCCCAGACACTGTTATTCTATTTCCATTTTCAATAAACAAATGAATACCATCCTTTAAGCTTGTTTAAAGTATCAGAAATATTCAGAAGTACCAATATTCCATAACTATAAAAGAGTGTATAAACTTGTTAGCATTGCACATACTGACAATTTATTAACAAGATATTTATTAGTATCTTTTACTTTATGTGTATGGGTGTTTTGCCTATTTGTTTGTTTCTGTACCATATGCATGACGGGTTCCTGTGGAGGCCAGAAGGTGTCAAATCATCTGGGACTGGAGTTACAGATGGTTGTGAGCCACCAGGTAGGTGCTGGAAACTGAACTCAGCTCCTATGAACGAGCAGACAGTGTTCTTAACCACTGAGCCATTTCTCCAGCTCTAGCATAAACACTTTCAAGAATAACAACTATAAACTGTTGAATTCTGTAGATGGACCACAATTCACTCAATCACCTACTGTTTTCAGTGTCAAGATAACACTGCTGTGAACAAAGATGCTGTATACACAAATGATGGCCTGTATTTTTAATTGCTTCTTTCATGTAGTCTTACAGAATCAACTCTTGTGACAGTTTTCACGCCTATGTATCTACATTTACTCTATTTTTCACATTGAATTGATCTAATATCCTCTCCAGTTCCTACTGTCCTTTGGCCCTCTCTCTCTCACTTCTTTTTCTGTAAAACTATTCTGATACACACACACACACACACACACACACACACACACACACACACACACACACACACACAGAGGCTGGGAGTGTAAGAATCTAGATGTTGCTCAGGCCACAACACCTGCACACCCCCCTCACAGATTCTGACAGGCTTCTTCTGAGAAGAATCTGTGAACTTCTAACTAAAAGACTTCCAAGTGCCAGGATTCCCCCCTCACCTGGGAAAGTGAGTTTCCACTGAATGGGGTACTGCTGGCACCACATTCTACTCCCAACTCCTTTCCCTGACTTCTGCATGGGAAGTTAAGAAAGCCTGGTGCAGGCTCGTGCTGTAAAACCACCTCATCTCCAAAAGGAAGGAGACTCCCATTTCTGCCACAGGGACCTCATTTCCCACTTTCAAAAGCCCCCGGAACCCTGCTTTCTGGCTATTTATGGTGTCAATACCTTCTCTTAATTTCTTTCTTTCTTTTTTTTTCTATTTTTTTCCATTTAATCTCTCTCTCTTTTTTATTGGATACTTTCTTTCTCTACATTTCAAATGTTATCCCCTTTCCTGGCTCCCCCTGCCCCAGAATTCCCCTATACCATCCCCCTCCCCCTGCTTCTATGAGGGTGGCCCCCCCACCTCGCCACCCTAGCATTCCC
This sequence comes from Grammomys surdaster, assembly GCF_004785775.1. Taxonomy (NCBI): domain Eukaryota; kingdom Metazoa; phylum Chordata; class Mammalia; order Rodentia; family Muridae; genus Grammomys; species Grammomys surdaster. The sequence goes on from NW_021604651.1 coordinate 6,657,448, forward strand.
CAGGTGGGCATTCTTTGGACAGCCTTTCCTTCAGTCTCTGCTCCACACTTTGTCTCCGTATTTGCTCCCATGAGTATTTTGTTACCCTTTCTAAGAAGGACAGAAGCACCCACACTTTGGTCTTCCTTCTTCTTGAGCTTCATGTGGTCTGTGAATTGTATCTTGGGTATTCCGAGCTTTGGGGCTAATATCCACTTATCAGTGAGTACATGCCCTGTGTATTCTTTTGTGATTGGGTTACCTTACTCAGGATGATATTTTCTAGTTCCATCCATTTACCTAAGAATTTCACGAAGTCATTGTTTTTAATAGCTGAGAAGTATTCCATTGTGTAAATGTACCACATTTCCTGTATCCATTCCTCTGTTGAAGGACATTTGGGTTCTTTCCAGCTTCTGGCTATTATAAATAAGGCTGCTATGAACATAGTGGAGCATGTGTCCTTGTTATATGTTGGAACATCTTTTGAGTATATGCCCAGGAGTGGTATAGCTGGGTCCTCAGGTAGTACTATGTCCAATTTTCGGAGGAACTGCCACACTGATTTCCAAAGTGGTTGTACCAACTTGCAATCCCACCAACAATGGAAGAGTGTTCCTCTTTCTCCAAATCCTAGCCAGCATCTGCTGTCACCTGAGTTTTTGATCTTAGCCATTTTGACTGGTGTGAGGTAGAATCTCAGAGTTGTTTTGATTTGCATTTCCCTGACGACTAAGGATGCTGAACATTTCTTTAGGTGCTTCTTGGCCATTCAGTATTTGTCAGTTGAGAATTCTTTGTTTAGCTTTGTACCCCATTTTTAAATAGGGTTATTTGATTCTCTGGAGCCTAACTTCTTGAGTTCTTTATATATATTGGATATTAGCCCTCTATTGGATATAGGATTGGTAAGATCTTTTCCTAATCTGTTGGTTTCATCCTATTGACAGTGTCCTTTGCCTTACAAAAGCTTTGCAATTTTATGAGGTCCCATTTGTTAACTCTTGATCTTAGAGAATAAGCCATTGGTGTTCTGTTCAGGAAATTTTCCCCTGTACCCATGTGTTTGAGGCTCTTCCCCACTTTCTCCTCTTTTAGTTTCAGTGTATCTGGTCTTATGTGAAGGTCTTTGATCCACAGACAAACATGGATGAGAACAGTAGACATCAAACTTAGGGTAGCGATGCCTCCAAGGGAGGAAAGCAGACCAGGTTAGGGGAGAAATGCAGGATACAGAGGTATGCTACTTACAAAACTAGGGAGCAGAAAGGGGCATGTTATGGTTGATGTGCTGAGAAGCAGATTGTCTTTATGAGTATTCACTATGCTTAGGGATATGTTTGGTTATTAAATTCTTTAAAAATTTGTACCCAAATTTTAAAAACATAAATGAGTATGTAAAATGTAAGGGCTGTAATAAATTCAATTTTCAATAAAATCTGAGGGCTGTAGTAAATTCAGTTTTAGCGCATTTGGGGAAAAACACAAAATATGTATACACTATTGTCACATTAATTTAGCTAATGGCAGCAAGAGTTAAGGTATAGGACAGAGGGGGGAAATTCAGCCACTCACTGCTGATGGGAACTTTAAATAAATTTAGTTTATCTGACAATTTACATGTGAAACATCTCAGATTGCGGATTCATACTTGAGTGACACTGAGATGAACTGTTGAATTTCTCGGGAGCAAAGAACCTATTACAAAAGTTATTGACTTGAGTTGGAATTTTGATGGAGATTGCATTGAATCTGTAGATTGCTTTTGGCAAGATGGCCATTTTTACTATATTAATCCTGCCAATCCATGAGCATGGGAGATCTTTCCATCTTCTGAGATCATCTTCAATTTCTTTCTTCAGAGACTTGAAGTTCTTGTCATACAGATCTTTCACTTGCTTGGTTAGAGTCACACCAAGGTATTTTATATTATTTGTGACTATTGTGAAGGGTGTCATTTCACTAATTTCTTTCTCAGACTGTTTATCCTTTGAGTAGAGGAAGGCTAATGATTTATTTGAGTTAATTTTATATCCAGCCACTTTGCTGAAGTTGTTTATCAGGTTTAGGAGTTCTCTGGTGGAATTTTTAAGTGTACTATCATATCATTTGCAAATAGTGATATTTTGACTTCTTCCTTTCCTATTTGTATCCCTTTGACTTCCTTTTGTTGTCTAATTGCTCTAGCTAAGACTTCAAGTACTATATTGAATAGATAGGGAGAGAGTGGGCAGTCTTGTCTAGTCCCTGATTTTAATGGAATTTCTTCAAGTTTCTCTCCATTTAGTTTGATGTTGGCTACTGTTTTGCTGTACATTGCTTTTACTGTGTTTAGGTTTGGACCTTGAATTCCTGATCCTTCCAAGACTTTTAACATGAAGGGATGTTGAATTCTGCCAAATGCTTTTTCAGTATCTAATGAAATGATCATGTGGTTTTTTTCTAAGTTTGTTTATGAAGTGGATTACACTGATGAATTTCTGTATATTGAACCATCCCTGTATTCCTGGGGTGAAGCCTACTTGATCGTGGTAAATGATTGTTTTGATGTGTTCTTGGATTCAGTTTGCAAGAATTTTATTGATTATTTTTGCATTGATCTTTATAAGGGAGATTGGTCTGAAGTTTTCTTTCTTTGTTAGGTCTTTGTGTGGTTTAGATATAAGCATAATTGTGGCTTCATAGAATGAATTGGGTAGTGTTCCTTTTGTTTCTACTATGTGGAACAGTTTGAACAGTATTGGTATATTGGTATTAGGTCTTCTTAGAAGGTCTGATAGAATTCTGCACTAAACCCATCTGGTCCTGGGCTTTTCTTGGTTGGGAGACTTTTAATGACTGCTCATAGAGTTAGAAAGAGCAATTCTCAAATTAATTTGGAGTGACAAAAAACCCAGGATAACAAATACTATTCTCAACAATAAAAGAACTTCTGGGGAAATCACCTCAAGCTGTATTACAGAGAAATAGTGACTAAAATGGCATGGTATTGGTACAGAGACAGGCAGGTAGCTCAATAAAATAAAGCTGAAGACCCAGAAATGAACCCATACACCTATGGTCACTTGATCTTTGACAAAGTAGCTAAAACCATCCAGTGGAAAGACAGCATTTTCAACAAATGGTGCTGATTCAACTGGATGTCAGCATGTAAAAGAATGCAAAGCAACCCATTCTTTATCTCCTTGGAGGCATCGCTACCCTAAGTTTGATGTCTACTGTTCTCATCCATGTTTGTCTGTGCTCCCGATAGATAATGTAGCTATAATGATGTCTACCATTATTTTGTGTGACTTAAAACTTTCATACTCCACACATGATTTGAGCATGAAAGGTCCCTCACAGGTTCACATATTTAAATCTTTTGACCACAAGTGCTGGTGATGGTTTAGTGGTTTTAGGGGTTTGTGCACCTGAAAAGGTGAGGCAGCACAGGAGGACGTGAGACAATGTAGAATGGGCCTTGGGCATCACAGGTCCTTTGATCAGTACTTGATGTGAATCAACGTTGTGATAGATACATGCAAGTCAGCCTGCCTCAGCCACGTGCCATGCCATGTGCCATAGCACGCCGTGTGCCAGGCCACATGCTGTGTGCCGAGCCATGCCATGTACTGGGCCACGTGCTGTGCAGTCCCTTACACAAAACTCCCAGGGGACACGAAGGTATCCTCCCTTCAGTTGTATTTGTTCCACATTGTGTCACAGTAGCTAGAGAAATAACTAATTTGATCTCTCTCTCTCTCTCTCTCTCTCTCTCTCTCTCTCTCTCTCTGCAGTCTTCTTTCTCCATTTAGCACTTTATTTTTGAGAAGCTGTCATAAATGGCCCCACCATGTGAGTTTATCACAGTTTGTTCCTTGGACTGATGGATGCTATGTTGTTAATTTATTTTGTTATTGTGCTGATGTGAACAATATTGCTGTGGGCATTCATTATCTGAGGGGGAGTGGGGGAGGGAGAGATAGAAGGGAGAGAAGGAGGAGGAAGAAGGGGAGGAGGGGGGGAGGGAGGGAGGGAGGGAGGGAGGGAGAGAGAGAGAGAGAGAGAGAGAGAGAGAGAGAGAGAGAGAGAGAGAGATTCTAGTATTCCCTCCCAGGAGTAAAATTCCCGAGCTGTGAGATATGCATCTCATAATGTTCATAGATGTTGACAATTTATCCTCCAATGTGGTTATGACAATGAACACATCATTAATAAAACGTGAATGTTCTTCCAATTTTTCCACATTACTGCCCCACTTCCTGGTGTCAAATGATACCATTTCCATCAATTTGATGGATGGAAAATGGTAGCTCGTTTTTGTTTTCAGCTTTCTGGTTAGAGGTGGGGTTGGATGTCTCTCTGTGTGGGTTACTGGCCATTCAAATTCCCTCTGTAAACAGCTCACCTCTCTTCCTTCTCTTTCTGCTGGCCGGTGGGTATTTTCTTTACTGATGTTTAGTCCTTTGTCGTTATCTGCAGGTTAGGTATCTCCTCCCACTCTACAGTTCATCTCACCCATTTGCCTCTCGTACTTTTGATAGATACAGTTTTGATTTCCCCACACCTCACAGTCAGATTTATAATCTTTTCTTTTGGTAACATCTTTAGTGTCTCTATTTCTTCAATTTATTCTTTTAAGTTTCACACAAGAAGCAATTCTTGAATCAAAGCTATTCTTTGAGTGGTTGTGATCCTGAGCTATTGTTAAGGTGGTTGTGATCCTGGCATTACTAGAATTTACCTTCTGTTGGTCATTACACACTGTCATTTAGCAGTCTACACGTGCCGTGATGTAATTTTTCTGCCTATGTGTGTGAGCAAGCACCTCCTGGCTTCCAAGTCCTTAACAGAGATCAGAGATCAGATTGCTCTGTTTTCTTTGTTTTTATATCCATATGTTAATGTAGTCACCTACTCCATAACTCATCTGGGACGTTCTTCGATGCCTGACCCTTTTCTTATTTTTAGAATTGTCATTGTGCCTATTTGTCATTGTATGTCTGTGCATGTGCATGCATGTGCATTTGTGATTGTGTTTGTGGGTGTTTTCTCAGGTTGGTGGGTGAAGGTGAGACTTTTTTTTCCCCAGAACAGACTGGGCGTCAGGTCATTTTTATAATAATTTGGGCCTGATTCTTTGGAAAGAATCTGTTCACAAATATGTAGAAATACTGCTGAGTAAAATTTTAAAGATTTAATTTGAATATGTGTGTGTGTTATGTGGTGTGTGTGTGATGTGTGTGTAAAGTGTGTGTGGTGTGGTGTGAATGGGTGTGGTATGTGTGTGATGTGTATGTTTTGTGTGTGGTGTGATATGTGTGTAAAATATGCATAGTGTGTGGTGTGGTCTGCGTGTGCATGTGCGTGTGCATGTGTGTGTGTGTGTGTGTGCAGCAGTACTGTGAGTCCCAGTACCTGTGAAAGTCAGAAGGGAGGAGTAGATGCTCTGGAGCTGGAGTTGTAAGTGACTGTGAGCCACCAGGAATGGATTGCAAGAGCAGCAAGTGTGCTTCACCCTAGCTATCTCCAGTCTAAGTGAGTGTATTTACATCACAGTATCCCTTTCAGCAGATGGGATATTTAGTATGGGCTACTTTTGCATCTTTGTGATAAACACATCCAACAGAAAGGACTGAAGGAGGAAGGAATTAGCTTGGTTCATGGTTTCATGGGTTCAGCCTATGGCTGATTTCCCCCTTGGGCTTGTACAAGGTGTTGTGGGGTGGGAGCTTGTGGTGGAGGTGGGCTGATCAGATCATGATCAACAGGAATTGGAGTCTGGCAGAAAGTAGGCAGGGATAACATCCTGCAATTGCTTGCCAGTGACCTATTTTTTCCCATTAGTCTCCAGCTTCTAGAAGTTTCTAGACTCTCACAAAATAGTGTCCTCATCTGGGAATAAAGCAGTAGTGTCTGTGGGGCATCCCATTCTATGGCTGTACATGCTCCTGTAGCAGAGTTCTCAGTCTCTTCCTGCATTCTTTTCTGTTCTCTGCATCTTTCCAACTTTTATTTTGTGTTGTGCTTCTGGCTTAAAGCATTTTAAATTGATTATCATAAATTGCACAGTGTACCCATACTTAAAAAATTTTTTGCATGAATGTTTTCAATTTTGTGGATATATTCCCTTTCATTTTAAAAACATTTTCTCTATTATATCTTTTTTAAGGATTTTTTGAGGTTGATTTTATGAGTATGCGTATGTGTATGCATATGTGTGTCTCTGTGCTCATTAGTGTAGTTATCTGAGGAGGCTGAAGAGAGTGTCAGGTCCCAAGGAGCTGGAGTTACAGGTGATTGTGAGTCACCCAATATGGGTGCTGGGACTAGAACCTGGGTCCTCTACAAGAGTGGTACTTGCTCTTAAGCACTGAGCCAGTTCTTCAGCCCTTTATCTGATTATCTGTTCAGAAAATGAACATTTAAACTTATGTATTTATACTAATTTTCTTTTATACAAATTATTTCTATTTTTATTCTTTGCTATTTTCTACTTCCATATTGGCTTTTCTCATGAGATCTTAAGTCAGAATTTAGTTCATTTTTTTCGTACATCTAGAACTAAAACTGTGGATCTACATCTCTAGCTCCCAGCACTGCTCTGACCCCACCCCTGGCGTTTAATTCCCACGTAGCCCCATTGCTTAGAGTTTCTATTATAATTGTTGGCAGCTGATACCCGTGCAATCCTTTTTTGCACAAATTTTAGAAATGCTGAAAGATGAACAAACCTACAGTCTCTGCCTAGACCACCTCTTACCTTCTACCCCGTTGCTTTACTGTCCACTTTGCTTCTACATATATAAAAATTTCCAAACCACTTGAATATAAGTTCATATGTCACAAACCATTTGAGAATAAGTTTATATCTAAATACCTAAGTACTTCAAGATACATTTCCAGAGATAGAAAAATCAAGAAATTTAGTGGTGGTGGGGGGAATGGAAAGATAGCCCAGTGGTTAAGAACACACATAGTGCTTTTGCAGGGCACCAAGTTCAGTTCCCAGCACCCATGCTGGGCAGCTCACAGCCACCTGTAACTTAAGCTCCAGGGAATCTGACACCTTCTTCTGGCCTTGTCTTAGGGTTTCTACTGCTCTGGTAAAACAATATGACCAAAAGCAACTTGTGCAAAAAAGGGTTTGTTTCAGCTTATAGTTCCATGTCACAGTTTATCACTGAAGGGAGTCAGGGCAAGAATTCAAGGCAGGAACCTGGAGTCAGGAACTGAAGCAGAGACCATGGAGTAACCAGAATGCTGATTACTGATGTGTCCTTCACAGCTTGTTCAGTTTGCTGTCTTATATACCCAAGGGTAACCTGCTGAGGGGTGATACCACCTATAATGATACCTTCTATATTAATTATTAATCAGAAGAAATGCCAATAGGCAAATCTTGTGGAAGCATTTTTTTCAATTGTTTCCTGTTACCAAATGACTCTAGCTTGTGTCGAGAAGACATAAAACCAAACCAAACAGTCCTGAAGGACACCTGTGCATATGCACATGCACATACACAATTAAAAATAAAAATAAAATCTTTTTAAAAATCCTCTTTTTATAGGATATCAACTTTATCAATGATTTTATTTTCATGGTAAGAGTTTCCTCAATAAACCTTTGTATATTATCATTTCTGCATCTTTTTGTTTTTGTTGTTGTTGCTATTGTTGCTATAGATACCTGTTTGCAAAGCAACACACACACATTGTTGGGTCTTATGTATTACCAATTAGAGTATTTGTTGTGGGATGGAGATGTAGCTTGGAGGACAGCACTTGCCCATCACACAGAAGTCTGACCCCAACACATCAAAAGTCAAAGAATATAAATAGAATATAACAAAACAGACCAGTTTTTAAAAGATGACTATATGGAGTCCTTCCAGAGACAATGATACAAGATAATACCTCAGCTACTAGCTGTGGATTTTCTAAGTCTTTTAGTTATTCTTCGAGCAAACTTCCTGTTCCCTCACCTGTCAAATTATGTAGATGTACATGCCAACCTCTTAGAGACTTAGCAAAGGCTAAACAAGAGCTGAAACAGTTTGGAATGTAAGTAGAGGAAAACACAGCAAGCCAGCTATCTGTAAAACTCCACTACTTAGTATCACAGACTTCACTGGAACATCACTCAGAGCAAGTATCTTGGAAGTAACATATAAAGCAAGTAGGTCACACAAAGATTTAGGTTCAACATGAGGCTTTAAAGTTGGATAGTGTCTCCCATGTGAGATCATGGGGAAAACTTACAATAAAGGTTGCTGGGAAGCAGGGATCCAAAACCCTTTGCATATTCTCTGGGTGCAGGTCAATCTACCATCCCACACTGGCTGCACCGTGGAGCTTCGCAGTTTGACTTGAATCTAGCCGTGCCAGGAATCCCTGCTTTAAACTTACATTTAGTGATCTAAATACAGAGCCTATACAAATGGGTTATTTGCTTTTGCATTGGATGTTGAAGCTGTAGGCCACAGGGTGCCTCAGTTCTTGTCTTCAGGCAAGGGAAAAGGAAAGTAAGGCAAACAAACCAAGCCATGATTGCTAGTCTACTTCCTGAGTGGTAGAACTCACATAGCCAATGAGAAGCTATGTGGAATGACACAGCATTGGACTTCTTCCCAGTGCTTCTTGTGGGCAATATTTCTGGGACTGTTGCTTCCACTCAAATTGCAGTTCAAATCTGATGTATAGTCACTTCTATTCTCAGGGTCAAATGAGGCAGAGAGGAATAGCTAAAAAAAAAAAAAAGTCTGTGGTTTAAATTAGAGTCCATTTTTAACTTTTCAAAATGTTCTTGGTATTTTAGAATCTGGATAACCTTCAATTAGACAATGCTACATCACTAGACCAAGGAGTAACAGTCTATCAGATTATAATTGAACCAACTTCAGAACCAGGCATTATATCTTGAGTTGTATAAACTTAGAGTCTCTTGATAGCTTTATTCCATCACCCAGAAGATACAGGTTCACTTCCTACCTGATTCGATTGGGCAATTTTCTTAAGCTTCTCAAGGATAAACCTTTGTCTGCTCTCCTGTTAAACATAACATTACTACGTTGCTCCCCTGGAGTTCTGAGGCAGGACACCTGGAATGGGCCTTGAACCTGTGTTCTCAATATGAGCTTTGGAAATGTCACAGTGACAGAGAATACAGTCTCTGCTTTCAGAAGCAGACAGTCCTCGGCTTACATCCTGGGTTTTTCATTTCCTATTTGTGTGGTCCTGCACAGACAACTTGACCTTTCACAGCTCCATCTGCAAGAAGCAGAGATAAAAATGTTTTCCTGAAGGTCTTGAGAGGATCAAAATGACTCTTTGTAAACCTGATTTCCTCAGTACTTACTGTTAAGCCACTTCTTCCTGTCTGGGCTGATTTGATGATTAGTTTCAGAAGTACTTAACATATGAGCATAACACCTCTTGTCCACCCGACACACATGTGGGGTAGTCTGAAAAATGTTATTATTTGAAGGACTCATGGCTGTTTGGGGCCCATGGGGTACCTCCCTGTTAGAGTGATTTGTCTGTATGGCACCTCCAGGCATTGAAAGGGTACTCATGTTTCTTCTGTAATTACAGCTAACTTCTCTTCATTTCTTGGTTCCTGCTGTGTCATTATACTTAATTCTACCCAAAATTCTCTTTTTCTCTGTGTGTACACATGTGTACATGTGTACACGCCTGTGTGCATGTCAGTGCATGTGCAAGTGTCCTCTTGTATGCAGAAGCCAGGGAACCACCTCAGCTCTTTCCATAAACACTGCCTGCTATGTTTTTGAGACAAGGTCTCTGACTTGGCCTGAAATCCCCCAATTAGGCTAGGGTGACTGGGTAATTAGCCCCAGGGATCCTCTGTTTCTGCCTTTCCTTTGTTAAGCCTTGCTGGCTTACAAGTATCCCATCTCTTTTATGTGGGTGTTGTTGGTGGATTCAGGTTCTTGTGCCTGGATAGCAAATGCTTTGCTGCCAGAACAATTTCCCAGCCTCAGACATTTCAGTTTTCTTGAAACTACTTCTGCATTTATATTCTTCTTCAGCAGAATATGCAATAAAATTATTCTATTTGATTTTGCACAGAATATGTTCTAAGTGCTTTGTGTTATGCAGAGTTCTCTTCCTGGACTCCCAAATCCTTCATGCTTATTTTCCTCCCATCCTAATAGAATTCAATAGAATTTTTGTATAAGTGCACTTATATTTTCTTTATATGTAATCCTCTCCAAGAGGATGTAAAACACAGTTTAAAGACAAAGCTATGTGAAGCATGTTAAAAGAAACTTTAGGAATTGAAAATAAAGGTGAGGAAAACATAGTCTCTTCATAAATGAAATTGCTTATCAAACACATGTTGTATAGTCCTTGATAGTCTCTGGCAGTGAGTCAAATATCTGGTTCAGAACACTCTGCAGTCAAAAGATAAACTTGGTGAGCCTCAAGCCAATAACTAGGATGATTATCTACCAAACCTTAAACATGGATTTAACTTTCCCACTGACCCAGAATGTTGGCTTTTCATCCACACCAGGAACATTAAAGTAACGAAGCCTGTGCTCTCATCTGACGCTGTGGATGAAAGGACATGAGAGGGTCATGCTGCAGAGGGCATGGTAGCTGGGCACAGGAGCTGGGCCAAGGACAAGCCCATGCTCTGGCCCAAAGCAGTAGCCATGGCAACAGAAGTGATGGTTGCCCCACTCTTCCAGCAATGATGCCCATAAGAGGCATTGGCAGAGGAGGCCAGTTGTGCTTCTGAGCTAGACTCTTGCCAGGGGAAGCTTATGTAACTTTTAAGCATAATCACTGGGACAGAAAATTTGCAAACTTCTGTTATGTTATCCTTGAAGATCCAAATCCATTCAGTTGTCCAGGCTGGCCAAGTCCAGGTGTGAGTCCCTAGAACAGGCAATCTGTACCCTGCCTCAGATTCCCCCTTTTCCTCTCTACTTCTGAGTAACAGTGCTGCCCAGGAGGAAGGAGCCCAAAGGAGGATATGTGCTTTTGGAACCACCACTCACTTCAAACAGGCCTTCACTTCTCAAAGAGATGAAGCCTGTATACGAATAACAACACCCACTGGGTCCTGCCTTCAGCCTCCATGCAAAGTGGCTTTTGATTCAGACACTGACTAATGATTCTTCTGAATGAAGGAGACAACAAGAACAAAGGAGCAGGGCCACTGGGAAGGCAAGGGACTGGAAGAGGATGGACTTGACACTAGGCAACACAAAGGTAAACACAGCAGCCACACACTAAAGAGTTCTGAATGACAATGAGCTGACTCCACTTGATAACTCGTACAGAAGGTTTTCCATGCTGTTTGTGCAAATGCATGTAAGCTCCTTGGAGACTTCAGGCCTGGTTTACTAGACTTTTCTATGAAAGGAGAAAGAGTCAAATCAATGTCATAAAGGAGGGAGGGGGGGTGAATGAAGTACAGCAGCAGAAGGAGTGGGGAGCAGGAAACCTTTCAGGAAAGGAGGTGAGACTGATCAGGAGAGATGGCTGGCTCATTGCTAACCTTGTGGGTCACACGAGGGTCTATTTAAGGGAGCTAGCTCCAAGAGGTGCATCCTCTCTTCTGGTTTTAGTTCCTATAATTTCAAAAGATTTGCAAGTTGGATATAGAGACATGTGTGTGACCACAGCCATTGAGAGGCAGAGACAGGAGGATGGACGTGTGTGTGTGTGTACGAACACATACACACACACACACACACACACACACACACACACCATAGTGAGATTGATGGATCCTATGATTTCTATATTTTCAGTTCTTTGTATAACCTTTCTACTGTTTCCCATAATGACTGTATTAATTTACATCTCTACAACAACATATGAGAGTTTCCCTTTGTTCACATTCTTATCAATATAAACACTAAAAGATCTATATTCCTGTTCAGAAATAACTCATTTCTGGTTCTAATCGTAAGCAGAAATCAAATACTTAAGCAGAATCCATAGAATAACCTTCAGATAAGCATTCTAAACTTTCCCTGTAAAGGTCAATAACAGATTCTTATCTTCCCAGCTGCCCTTGCTGCTGGGATGATCATGTGACTAGGACCTGACTTCAGCCAAAGTTCAGTAAGGATATGAAATGAGAACTGAAGGCATCTTACAGCCTTGAGATGACATCTCTAAAGATGGTAGACTAGAAAGAAAGAAACAGCCTGTCCTAGGAGCTGGGAAGATGCCTTGTCATGCAAGCATGAGAACCTGAGTTCAATCCTCCAGAACACATTTTTTTAAAAAAGTGATGTGATGGCATACTCTTGTAATCCCAATGCTGGGAGGCAGAGCTAGTGACTCTGGGGGCTTGATGGCCAGCCTAGCATAATCACCAAGTCCAAGGTGGATTCAAGACCCTGTCTCAAAAAACCAAAGTGATATTGAGGCTGACCTCTGGCCTCCAAATACACATGCATATGCACAGACACACACAGACACACAGAGAGACACTAACATACACAGACATACAAATAAAGAGAAACACACAGACGCACACAGACATATGCACACAGATGCACACACACAGAAACACACACAGACACATACATTCAGACAAACACAGACATGCAAACACACAGACACACAGATACATAGACACAGAACATACACATAGACACACAGAGAGACAGACACATACACACAGACACACACAGACATACAAACCCAGAGAATCACACACAGACACATGAATACAGATGTACACACATATAAAAACACACACAGAGACACATACACTCAAACACAGACACACAAGCATGTAAACACACAGACACACAGATACATAGACACACAGAAACACACACATAGACAAACACACACAAACAGACACATACACACACAAGCACACAAACACACTCAGATGCACAGACACACAGAGACACACACATAGATGTGCACACACAGAAACAGACACATGCACACACAGACACACACAAGCACACAGAGACACAAACAGACACACACAGAAACACACACAGACACACAGAAATAGACACATACACACAGACATACACACACAAACAGACACATACACACACAGACACACACAAGCACACAAACACACTCAGATGCAGAGACACACAGAGACACACACATAGATGTGCACACACAGAAATAGACATATGCACACACAGACACACACAAGCACACAGAGACACAAACAGACACACACAGAAACACACACGGACACACAGAAACAGACACATACACACACAGAAACACTCACAGGCACACACACAGACACAAACACACATATACACATAGACACATACACACATGGTCATACACAGAGACACATACAGAGACCCAAACACATACACAGACACATAAACACACAGACACACATAGAGACATAAATACACACACAGACAAACACACAAACAGATACATACATTCATATACACTTACAGGCACACACAGAGAGACATACAGAGAGACACATACACAGACAAACACATAATACAGTTACACACACAAACACACACCACACAGAGACATATACACAGACAAACACATACAGATACACACACATACACAAGACACAGAGACACATATATAGACACATAAAAACACAGAGAGACATATACACACACAAATATACACACACACAGAAACACACACATATAGACACACAGAAACACAAAAACACAGAGAGACATACATACAGACACATACACAGACACAACACACAGACACGTACACACCACACACAGACACAAACACATATACACACACAGACACAGAGACACATATACACACAGACACACAAACACATAGATATACACAGATACACTCTTACACACATACAAAAACATACCACATACACAGGTACAACACAGACACACACACACACACACACACACACACTTTCCTAGAGATCTTGGCTCTTTTATGGCAGTTTTGAGTTGAGGCAGCACTTTGAAATTGATTATATTCATATCTCTTGTTACACATGATAATTAAATGGTTCTATTGCTTAAGTGTATACTATTTGGGCTCTCTGTCAATTAAATCTGTTTATAAACTGGGCATAGTGGTTTGTGCCTATAATCCCAGCACTTGGAAAGCTGAGGTTGGAGGATCATGATCATGAAGGACAGCCTGGACTAGTCTATAGAGTGAAACTTTAGACAAACAAAGATAAACATATCCTTACAAATTTGACCTTCCTGGCAAAAACATGTAAAAGGTGAAGTGTGGAGATGCCTGTGACAGTGAGCGTAGCAACTGGGACCATATTTTTTGTCACAGGGAAGAAAGAAATCATAGATATTCCTGAATAAGAAAACAAATTGCCTTTGAGTGACACCTGGAACAAGCGAACCTGGCTCTCGAGACTTTGATTTCAAGCTGTCCTCTGCCTCTCCATTTCGTACCACAGGAGATCCAGCCCAGTGCAGAAAGACTTACATGGTCACAGGCCAGTGTTACACTACGTTCTTCTGGGACTCTGAATGAGCCTTGGCAAGTGTCCATTTACTCATCTACCCAGAGGGCTTAACAACACCTTATGCCACTTGGTTTTATGAGGATCTATTTTTGTGGAGCATTAGAGCTTAGCTTGGTACCTTGAGGTGTCCTAAAAAGATGTTTATTGAATGATGTGCTATGCCAATCTGCCACTTCAGGGTGGTTCGTACAATATCATGAGCCTAAGGGTTGAGTTTCTGTCTCTTGACTCCATAGAGCGTAAGGGGGGCAGAATTTATTCAGTGCTGTCTTCTTGCTGGTAATGTGTTAGGTCCTGAGATTTAGGTGGAAAATTCAGCTTTTGTTTTCCATGTGTTTCCACTGATCAGGCTATGACAGGGTGTCTGTTTTGATCAGTAAGGCTGCTGGTGAGTTCTCTCTAATCTTGACTTTCTGTGATGTAGGCTGGGAAGACATCTGTTGGTGGTAACCTATCTCTGCTGTGTGAGGTGTGTTGGGTCTGTTCATCATGCTTGTGCCCAAAGCAGGCTGCCCCCTGTGAACGCCCCAGCTGCCCAGTTAGTCATCTGCCAAGGGACAGGTGGTGCTTTGGAGACATCGTAGTGTAAAATATCACACCTGGGCCTTTAAAAGCTTCCCTGTGCTACAGGAACTATAAAGTGATTTACTGCCTGTAGCCTTGCCCCTGGAAGACTTTCCCATTTTCTTACTGGATTAGTGGCTTTTCCCTTGCTGTGAGCAAATACCTGGCAATAGCAACTCAAGGAAGGGTTTGTTCTGACTCACAGCTGAGGATTCAGGCCTTGTGACAGGAGGGTCATGGAAGTGTGAACAGCTCAGATGTCAGGAAGCACAGAGGAACGGATGGTCCTGCTCAGCACACACTCCCTTATTCTGTCCAGGACTCCATGAATCACAAAATGGAGCTGCTCACATTCAGGGTGGGTCTTTTCTATTTACTTAAGCCTACCTGAAACCATTTTTATAGCCACACCCAGAGGCATGTTTCCATGGTGATTCTAAATCTGGTTAAGTTAATGGTGCTTAGCCATGACACTCATCCTTGGCACTATGTCAGAGCTTCCATTCAGGGCCATACCGATGTTTGGCCTCTCCTTATTGACATCCTTCTACTGTTGCTTGCTGTTGATGCTGGCCTGACCTAATGTCTCCCTGGGTGTGTGAGGAAGCCTTGCTTTAGGTTTCTCCATGAAGATAATTATTTTGTACTATGGTCCATCACCCAGGAGCTAGAAGTCATCAGACATCAAACCACAAGACCCGAGACTCTCTGGCCTCACTGAGGTCTACACACATGGACACCCAAGGGCAGCCACTTGTGCCACTGTCTGGGTGAGGCTGGAGCTGCCCAGCCTTCAACCCAGCTCAGCCACAGTTCTGCTGTTTTTGCATCTGCATAAAATATTATTACCTTTTAATATCATTTCATGTCTCTTTTGTATTGCGTATGATGTGGTGTGATGTATGTCCATGTGGAGGCCACTCAACCCCAAATGTTTTCTCAACCACTCTCTACCTTATGTTCTGAGACAGACTCTCCCACTGAACATGGACTTCACTGTTTTGGCTAGCCTAGCTAGCCAGTATACCCTGGGGACCCTCCTGCCTCTGCCTTCCAGGCACTGGGGTGTGTGTGGCTATGTCCCACTTTATCATGTGGGTGCTAGGGATCTGGACTCAGGTCTTGATGCTTGTGTGGCAAGCACTGTATGGAGTGAGCCATCCCCCAGCCCCATTCCTTGTGGTTTTTTTTTAAACATAAAAATGGAAAATACCAACAAATAAAAAGAGACTCTGAAAGTTAGGTGGGGTTTCAAAGGAGCTGCTAAGGTTCCAGAGGTTAAACAACCTTCAAAAAGCTCAAATCAGTCCAATATTGAGGATAGTAACACATGCAGGTACACCCCATGCCTTCTGCTCCACCCTCCAACACGGCCCCTACAACAATCAGTTGGGCTGTTTCCATGGCTCCCATGCACAGCGCTATCCCACATACATCCAGATGGTGGCCTTGAGGGGTGTCAATGCCTCATTGCCCATGCCGTGTGCTGTTCTGAGTATCACATGTGAAGTAGGGTCTGCGGAGCCACAGTGATGGATTGGGCAGTTACTTTCTTTCTGAACAGCCACTCAGCCTCGCCATCTGGTGAATCTCATAGCCAGGTGGTGAACTTGAATAACCTCATTTCCATGGAGGTAGAAGAGACCCCAGTTGGTTCTGACCTGCCATCTGTGGCCTCCTTCTCTCAGACAGAGGGATCCTGAAACTCAGAGTTGGGTTACTTCTTAATCGAGTCATTATTTGACATGAGAAACACCACTGCCTTCTGTCTGGGGAGCTCTGACTGTGGTCTCCAATGTGGAATGCACTCAGGTCAGGGTTCTGAGGGCAGATTAGAAAAGGACTTACACGGGGCTGTCATACACGTGTGGCTGTTGTGCAGTGGAAGCCCAGATTCCATGAGCCTCTGTCCTAGGAGTGCGTCCTTCATCTTTGGCTTAGAAAACATGTGACAGTCCCGTTGATTCCCAAGGGTTCAGTATGCTAGCAGCCACAGCTCAGAAAGAAGGAAGCAGAGTACAGCCGCAGACGCTTTGACAAGTGAGACATGGCTGAAGACCTGGACACCATTCAGAGAGCATCTGAGAAGGAAATGTCAGCAAACTGGGATCATTTGATAAGGGACAAAGAATGCTATAGTCTTGCTCTTATTCAACCGTGCTTCTAGAATCATCTGTACCATCTGCAGTGCTCAGTAGGAGAGGGCATCTTAGAAGGAGAGAATACCAGGTATTGCATCCCTGGCCCTCTCCAAATGTCATAGGGAGACAAACACTCGGTTCTTTGGGAGAAATCATGTATTTCCCGGTAGTGTGAAATAAAATAAAAAAATATTACTTAGGATTTTTTAAGGGCGGCTGGGAAAATGTCTCAGTCTATAAAGTGCTCGCTGTCAAAGTTTGAGGACCTGAGTTCAAATCCCCAGCATCTACATAAAAAGACAGACATGGTGGCAAATACATGTAAACTAAACTCTGGGAAGGTGCAGACAGGAGGACCTGGGGGCCCACTGGACAGGGCAGTCTAGCTGACTCAACAAATCCCAGGTTCAGTGAGAGATCCTGTCTCAAAAACTGAAGGGGAGAGTAAATGGAGAAGACACCAGATGTTGACTTTGGCCTCCGCATGCATGTGTACATGTTCATGGATGTGTGTGTGTGCATGCATATACCATACATAATATACCACACAGAACCTCCACATGCATGTGTACATGTTCATGGGTGTGTGTGTGTGCATGCATATACCATATATAATATACCATACAGAACCCAATACGTATTTATTTATTTATTTATTTATTTATTGTTTTTTTTCGAGACAGGGTTTCTCTGTGTAGCCCTGGCTGTCCTGGAACTCACTCTGTAGACCAGGCTAGCCTCGAACTCTCGAACTCAGAAATCCGCCTTCCTCTGCCTCCCAAGTACTGGGATTAAAGGCATGCGCCACCACTGCCCAGCTCCCAGTAAGTTTTTAAATGCATGTTTAATTATTTAATTTTTATGTATGTATCTGTGTGTCTATATATGTGTGTGTGTGTGTATATGTGTGTGCCTGTGTGTGTGCCTGTGTGTGTGTGTGAGTATATGTGTATGATGTATGTGCCTCTGTGTGTGTGTGTGTGTGTGAGTATATGTGTGTGATGTATGTGCCTCTGTGTGTGTGTGTGTGTGTGTGTGTGTGTGACATGAGTGCAAGTGCTCATGGAGGCCAGAAGAAGGTGTAGGCTCCCCTGGAGCTGGAGTTACAGGTGGTTGTGAACTGCTCAACATTAATGATGGGAACCAATCCAAGTCCTCTGGGAAAGCAGCAAGTGTTCCTAACCATTGAACCATCTCTCTAGCCTTTACAAGATGTTTAGAGATATTTCAGTCATTGTCATAAAGTAAGGTGGACTCACTGAAAAAATTGTTTTAGAAGAACATGTAAGCAAAAATAAGAAAAAAATATTTGGTTGACTATCTTGCTGGGTATATACATATACACATACACATACATATACGTGTGTGTGTGTGTGTGTATTTATAACCACTCACCTGTTATCTGCCCTCTTACCTATCTGTACCCAGTTGGGCCTATGCTTAAGAAGGAAGATTCCTACCACTTTCTAACATGTTATTTATTCTGACTAAACTTTACTATTCATCACAAAATAGTATCATTTTAGTGGCTGCACTGCATGCCAAGATACAGACATTCTTATGGTGGTTGGGTGTATTTTGTTGGAGTATATATCACATATTAATATCTGCAAACATTTTAAAAGATGATCATCATAAGCCAGTCTACCCCCACTCTAACCACCACAGACCATTGCACTGCTGCAGCAACAAGACTGACAGTTGCAACTCTGGCCTTTTATGAGACATGTTGATCACTTCCCATCTGATGAGGGCGTTCAGAGTATGCCACCCCCCCACTCCATGTTTCTTTGTTTGCCCAAGGGTAGAGTGCTGCCTGTGCCTTGGACAGCTCGCAGTCCGACCCTACCTACTCTTGGGGGTTGGAGGTGAGGTGGTGCAGAGTCAATGACATAGACTCCTCCGGGAGCAGGTGAGAAACACCACAGCACGCTCATCTGAGCACTGCTGCAAGTTCCTTTAATACCGTCTACCCACAACCCCAATGGTCCCAAGAAAGCATCGCTTCTGAACAGCAGTGCCTGATTGGCTGGCATTGCTTGAACTAGCAATCCTTGGTCTCTCAGGCAGTCCTCAGTTAGGTCCTCCTGCAGGAATGCTGGTGTCTCAGGCAGTTCTCAATTAGGTCCTCCTGCAGGAGATGCTTTTGCAGCTGCACTGCCCCCAGAGTTTACATAGCAGGCCCTGCTGTTCCTGCTACAGTAAAGCATCACCAACTCTCCCCACAGCCACGAACAGTAGTAAACCCTTGTACATACAAAATAAAAATACAATCCTTTTAGAAATGTCATATAAGTTTCTGCATCCAAAGACTTCTTTGGATATTTTCCTCTTCCTTCTTTTGGAGTTAAAATTACTAATAGCATTTGTAGCCTTTCCTCCTGTTTAATTGTATAGTACCTCGAATTCTTCTCTTTCCCCAGGCTTCACATAGGAGTAAAGTTATCTTGTGTCAAAAGCCAGGCATTGGCATTTTACAGTAAAGTGTCCCTTCTTGAAACATGTTCCCACATGTTTTAGATGGAGACCTACACTGAGAAGTGGGGGTTCAGAGTATGACTTAGGGTCACCTGGAGGCCTCCTGAAGCTCAGCTCGCCGAGTCCTTCACTAGAGTGGCTTAGTAAGTCTGGGCAGGTCCTATGACTTGGCATCTAGCAAGCTCCACCTGATATGCTTAGGCTATGGTCCTGAGGGACACAATTTGGGAATTATTGCTTAGTGTAACCAGGCAAAGTAGCTTTGTCCTCAGAGTCCCACCTTGCCCTCATGTAACCTCACTCAGCACGTCTGTTCAGCAGTTTGTTTAGCTCTAAATTAAAGATAAGAATATAACTTAAGAAGCCAGAGTTAAGCAGTTAAGAATGCTCATTGCTCGTCCAGAAGACCGTGTGTTTCCCAGGGTATTTATCAGCTTACAACCTCCTGTAATTCCAGCTTCAGGGATTCTGATACTCTCTACTGGCCTCCATGGCATAATACTCATGCGTGTGCACTCACACACACACACATACACACACACACACACACATGCACACACACACACAC
Source organism: Grammomys surdaster (assembly GCF_004785775.1). NCBI lineage: Eukaryota > Metazoa > Chordata > Mammalia > Rodentia > Muridae > Grammomys > Grammomys surdaster. The sequence continues at coordinate 6,677,638 of NW_021604651.1, forward strand.
ATGCACACACACACGTCACAATTAAAAACAAAATAAAGTCTTTATATAAAAAAATGCCACTACACTTAAGTTAAAGGGCTTTTGTGAGCTCTGTGCACTGTAAACCAGACAGTCATAGCTGCTGTTCCTTTTGTCCAGGTAGAGAATTGAAACATGCCCATCTGCTGCTCTTCAGAAAACCTTTGGTGTTTGGGGAGGGAGTTAGCTCTTCTTTCCAGGCATATCAGAAAAGCTCTTTCCTTGAACACGCTATCCCCTTTAAGGCAGAAAGTCCCCCGCTGTACTCCCACCCACCCCTGCTCCCCCCCCCCACCCCCATGCTGCTATTTCTCTTTAAGCAAGGGGATGCAGGGCACAGCCTGCCTTTAACCTGGATGCTCAGGAAATCCTCATAAATAACAAATGCCAACAGGCCTAATGAGAGCAGCATCCTCTCAGGCTGCAGCAGTGGCCCTTGGCTCCTCCAGCTTCCCAGGAGGGTGGAAAGTCAAAGCCAGTTCTGGCTAGTGTGGATTAGAGTTCCCAGCAGTCCAGGCACCCTGTCTTGGAATGCTTTAATCAAATGTAAGGCCACAGTTTAAAGCTGGGTTAGGATGTGGGGTGTGTGTGTGCAGAGCTGCGGAGGGGTGGGTGGAACAGGCAGGCTTCTGCAGCCAAGATTTTCTCCCCTGCATGTGGAGACTGGGGAGGGAGCTGAGTGTGCAGGCTGGCATTTCAGACAGAGCGAAAGCTCAGAGAAAAGGGTGCTGTCTAGTAACACTGTAGCATGGGCACTACCAGGTAGGGTTGGTGGGGCTGAAACGAAAGGGGGCGGGGGAAGGCAGGGTTCTGGGAGGGAAAGGTCACACAAGGCGTATTGCAGGCCTGGGAAAACAGTCTTGTCAGTCCTGTGCTTGTGTTGCAAACACAAGGACCTGAGTTTGATCTTCACAGCCCACATTAAAAAAAAAAGTTGGGTGTGATGACATGTGCTTCTGTGCCATCTCTAGGGGAAGAGTTGATATAGTTGGATATCTGGGGCTCGCTGGACAACTTGACTAGCCTCATCAACAAGTTCCAGGCCAAGGGAAGACCCTGTCTCAATAAAACCAATGTGGGCAGCATCTGAGGATTGACAGTGGAGGCTGCCCCGACCTCCCTCCCACCACAGCCACATGCATACACACACCCCTGTTATGGCATGGTGGAGGTGCAGCTGAGGGAGAGCACTATCAGCAAGGATGCTTTGGATTGAATGAAGATGGAAACCAATATGACTTAGCTTGAGTTGAAGTATTTAAGCTTGTCACAGGACCCAAGGTCAGGAGTCAGCAGTCCTGCAGGTGGAGGCCGACTCGGGGAGCAAGATGGCATCAGGGTTCATTCTGTTCTTACTGACCCTCCATTTGAGCTTTCTTTGTTTTAATGGTCCACGTGGATGAAGAAAAAAATCTTTATTTTGTAGCAGATGCCCAACATATTTGGGATTTTGCCCCCTGGAGAGAAATTACCTTAGTCTTAAAGTGTTGGAGGAGGAGACTCTGATCAACCCCTGTATGTCATGCTCCAATCAAATCTTTCCATGGTTGAGAAGCTGTTCAACATGGCTCCAGGATGTCAGATATGGATCACAGAGGGGGGTGAAGGGATTTCATTCTGAAACAGACACTTCAAATCTATATGCAGGGAGGGGGTATAACTCCTGTGTGGTTTTTGTTTGTTTGTTTTGTTTTGTTTTGTTTTTGAGATGGGGTTTCTCTGTGTAGCACTGGCTGTCCTGGAACTCACTCTGTAGACCAGGCTAGTCTTTAACTCAGAGGACCACCTGCCATCCAAATTTGGGATCAAATGCATGCACCACCACAGCTGGCTACACCTATTTGTTTTCAGGCAACAATGGAGCCCGACCAAACTTGAAGTCTGTGTGAAGTCTGTGGCAGTGGTTGTAAGGGTTTGACTCCTGGAACATAAGCTTTGACAATTTTGGAAACAATATTGAGTTCTGGAAGATGGCACCATCTATAAATAACAACGATATCAACCTGGCTAACAGCCATGGGGAAGCTGAGGAAATAGACGACAAGTTAGCAAACAGCTCTTCCATAGGCTGTGAAGAAATGGTTCCTTAAACGTGTAGTTTAAAAACATCAGACAAAGAGCTAATTAGCGGAGGTCAAAATACATGTTGACTCCCCATGTCCATGATGTAACTGCTTTCTTTGTCTCTTCTTTCTTCCAGCTTTTCCCAGTGCTTTTTACACTGCTTTTGAGAATAAACATTTTGTGTTCCATATTATATAACGAGTAACTTTTCTATCTTAAACATCTTTATCAGCACTCTGTGCTTTGGATTAAATCTGCTGTACTCTCCTTAGCACATACTCAAGATCTGATTTTAAATTTGAGACTCTGGTGTGAGTCATAGAAAAATGAGTGAGCCCAAGCAAAATTAGCTTCAAGTTTTGTTTCTTTTTGCTTATGTGTGTATGTACATGTGAGTGCCAGCGTAAAAGGAATTTGGGGGCTTTTTTATTGCCCCCTTTACCGCCCAAATAAATGACACAGAGACCTTGTTTTTGTTAGCAGCTTGTTTTTATAGCTAAGCAGATATTCATCTATTCTAACCTGCAACGACTGCCTATTTCCAAGTCACATGACCTATTAGTACTTGTCATCTTAGTCTTGCCCTGGCTGCTCCTGCTCCATCAGTGTCCTCATGGTGACTCCACTGGTGACCTACTCACAGTGAATTCACATGATGATTATCCTGCCCCTACTCCCCTGCCCTACACACAGAAGTCCCACCTTATCCTCTCCTGACCCACTATAGGCTGGCCATCTCTTTATTGACCAATCAGAGGTGATAGAAAACAATGTTTACTCAACATAGAGACAGGAAATACTTGACAATGCCAACATCCTGACTGCCACCAGATCTCCAGGCACAGTAAGCAGTATCTGAATACACAGAGCACAAAACCATCTCCCAACAGGCCAGAAGATGGTGTTGGACCCCTAAAGCTGCAGTTATACTTGGTTATAGTTGTGAGTTTTTCTCCATGTGGGTGGTGGGAACTGAACTTGGGGTCCTCTGGAAAAGCAGGAAGGACTCAAAACCACTGAGTCATCTCTCCATCCCCTCAGAGGAACTCAGAATAGAAAATGTCTCCTCCAAGTCACAAAGGTGGACATCTAAGATGTAAGGCTAGCTGCCATTGGTTTCGTTTGTTCAGACATGTGTTAGCAGTTACCCGCCTGTTGTCAGATAGCAACTAAATTTCACAGAACAATAGAACTCTTAGACGCATCACAAGACTGCATGAACATTTGTCAGGTAGGAGCCATCTCTTATATTTTGTTAACAGAGGGACTTTTCTTTCCATTTCAGCTCACCATCATGAAAATAAAGGTGGTGAAGTGGAAATGAATTATGGCGATTTTAAATCAGACCAATTTCGTGATTGGTAGGTAAGCCAGGATGGAGGCATTTACATTTCCTGGGCTTGGCTGGCTCTCTCTTTGCAAGCTGCACAGGGATCTGAGCTTTAAGTCTGGTTATAAGCTTATGCAAGCCCTTAGTCACCCTCTAGATGAAAAGCACCCCAGGCCCAAGCCTGCACATTCTGTGCTTCACTATGGATTTCTCTGGAGTAATTCAGCTAGCGTGTTATTTTTTTTTTTTTTTTGAGGGAGAAGTGATTGAGCAGATTTATTTCAAAGCACATTTACACTTGAAAACAGGGGTTTATCAGCTAAAAAGAGCTATTCTTGAAAGGCACACATGCAGAGCAAATTTAGAACAAGCAAACCATTTAGGCATGATAGCCATGAATGGCCCTGGACCTTAAAATCACTGGGGGTATATCACACAGGTACAGACTGACTCTTGACCACATAGCTTTTCACACTAGAACACAGGAAAGGAGTTCTGTTATTCCTGTGTCTCCACAGAACATTCTGAAACACTCTGGGCTGGCATCAGCATGATTATAACTATACTTGACCAAATGCAAACCCGTGGAGAAGCCTGAGCTTTCAGTTTGGTAGGAGGATGGGATCTGGGTGCAAGATGTGGGTTGGTCTCCTGCTTCTACCAGTTGCTGATATTTGAACTCAATTGGGTCTTATTTTCCTTGCCTAAAAAACGATAGAAAGTTATCATTATTATTCTTAAACTTGTAGAAATGTCAGGTACATTGATCATATTCAGTTATACTAGTCTGCATGCAGGTCACCTGGGTTTAAGTTCTCATACAGGTTGTAACATAGTAGGTCTTAGGTGTTGTCTTATGGTGTGTGTGTGTGTGTGTGTGTGTGCGTGTATGCATTCATGTGCGTGCCCTATGTCTACCAAGCTAGCTGGCCCTCAAGCTTCTGGAGCATCTTTTAGTTCTGCCTTCCATCTCACCACTGGGATTCTAGATGTGGGGCATTGAGTTGGGAATCTGAACTCTTCATGCTTTCTCAAGCCTTTGTTCTGTAGCCCTTTGGATATTGATGACAGCCATGAGAGCCCCACTTTCCTTCTCTGGCTCCAATCTGCCTAGTCCTTGTCAGTAAAAGCCCTTGCCCACTGATGAGACAAGGAGATAACTTCGGTGGATGCTCTGGTTCGGATAAATGTTCCCCTAAAAGGGCCATATATGGGAAGCTCATGGCAGTATCGGGAGGGAATGTTTGTTCTGGCTCATGGCTGTAGAGATTATGGTCCATGGTCAACTGGATCTATAGTTTCTGGGTCTTTGATGAAGCAGAGCATCATTGAAGATGGTTGACGGGGCACAGAGCTGTCCAATTCATAGTAGTGAGAGAAAGAGAGAGAGAGAGAGAGAGAGAGAGAGAGAGAGAGAGAGAGAGACAGACAGACAGACAGACAGACAGAGAGATACACAGAGAGAGAATATTCAGTGACCCATTTCCTCCAAGCAGACCCTCCCTGGAAAGTTTCCATTGCTTCTCAATAATGTCAAAAAATTACAACCCTGTAATTGGATTAAACCATTGAAAGGAGCAGAGCCATCACAGTCCAGTTGTGTCTCTATGAGCCACTCCATCAGCTTAGAACTAAGCCTTCCGTTCATGATCCGTTTGGGGGGCCTTTCACATCCAAGCTTCAATCATGGTTCTACATGGTGGGGGTGTCCTGTGAGTTGTCGATCTTGATCAGCTTCCGTCCACTTTATGCCACCAGTACCTACCCCAGGACAGTACCTACCCCAGGACAGTACCCACCCCAGGACAGTTGTGACAAAATGATCATTCCACCTCAGGACAGTTGTGACAAAATGACCATTCCACCCCAGGACAGTTGTGACAATATGATCATTTCAGGTGCTGCCAAATGTCTTCTGAGGGACAAAGTTTCCCTGGTGGAGAAACACTGTCCTAGGTATGTGGAAGGTTCCGGTTTCTGAGGCATGGCTGCTTCCGGGGATCACTGTCTACTTGGGAGTCATGACCTAGTTGTAAACAATTTGATTCTAACCTGGAAGCACACATTCAGCAGTCTATTTTTTCTGTTTCATTTTTCTTTTTGTCTGGCTGGAGATTGAACCAAAGAGAAATCTAATTTTTTATTAGAAAAAGAGGTAGATCTCCCATTGGAGGGGGTGTATGATAGAGAAGAGAAAGTACAGGCTCTCTGTCCTTTGTCCCAGATAAGTGCAATTCATGAGAAATCATTCCTTTCTAAGTATGAAAAGGTTCACTAAGGGAGGAAAATCAGCCATGTGTCTCGGCTCTCTCTATAGACTCACTCTGGCTAGCAACAAATCTTCTGTCCAATTCTGCTTCCAAATCCCACGTGAGTCCTAGAGAGTGTTGGTGAATTAAATGGTTCTCCAAACAAATTCATAATCTGTTGTTCCCTGGATGTACTTAATAGCAGATCCTAGGATTGGGAGAATCAGAGATCCAGTTGTTCTGTCTTCTCCCAGTTTTATTACTGAGCTGATTCATGCATCTGGAGTCACAGGCAACTGATCACAGGTGATTGATCACAGGCAGCAAACGCCTCTGGAGGCAGGTGCTTCTGAAGATCTTCCTCTTAGTTCTTCAACACTGGTGTCCAATGAAAGTTGACAGTTCTTCATTGAAGGATTTGTTTGATTCTTTAAGAAGTTCGCATTCCTGAAAACATTCTAAAGTCTGGGGGGAAACAAGGGACTACTTTATATGCTGGCTTCAGCAAGCTGTTTGTTCGTGGATGGCTGGATAATGCAATAAAAACTAGTCCTGGACACAGGTGACAGTCAATAGTAGTTCAGTGTGTACCGAATCTGAGAGTCAATATTAGCTTAACTGCAACAAGAGGCAAGACATAGTCAATTCGGTGTGTGTGTGGGGAACTAGGTTGGGGCGTACCATTGTCACCACCTAGAACTGTATGCTGTAGCTGCCCTGTGATCTCAAGGTCAAATTCAAAATCAGTCCCAGCCCTTCAGTTCCTAGTGTCCACTGCCGTTTGTGTAGTAAAGCAGGCATAAATTGAAAGAATGTTCTTCAGTTCTATTGAGTTAAAGTAGTGTCGGATCAGAAGTAAGCAGAGAGTGTTGGAATCCAAAACCTTATTGTATATGTGAAGAACTGAAGTTCAAGTGGAGGTATGATAAGAATGATGATGACAACAACAACACTCCCATGTGCATGTTCATTTTCTGCCAGATGCTTGGCTAATGTGCTTTCAGCATTGTCTGCTTTTCCTCCTGTGAGCCAGGCACTCTTATTATACCATCCCCAGAGATAAAGACACGATGGACCCAAAAACCCACTGCTTGTAGTAAGTCATGCTGAAAGCTGGGAGTTGCTAGGACTCATTGTCTGTACTGCTGGATGATCTCATCTGCAAACTCACCCTTTCTCTTTGTACAAGGACACCAAGCACCCCTAACTGAACCAGGTCTGGAGAAACAGTTTGCTGAGTTCAAAAGACAGCAGCCCAGGAGGGCGGTGAGTGCAGAAGAGGGGACTGTAGGATATGTGTATTATATCCACAAAGCAATGTGTGAAGAAGGTTTGTGACAGCCATGGAGTCCTATATGAGGAGGGTAAAGAAAAGGCCAGCCAGGCTGGCCATCAGTGGCACATTTATGAGATTAACTCTTTTTGAAGATTTGTTTTATTTTTAGTTATGTGTGTGTATATATACACACATATTTATATATACCCCGATTAATGCACATATATTCTAATTTATATATTTTTACTTGTGGATATTAATGGAATATTATATATACATAGGTACATATATACATAGTAATCAATATTTACACATATGTATTTTATACATTTTTGTCATGCATATTAACTATACATTATAATATCATTGTGATATTTTCATATATGCTTATAAAGTACTGTCATCATATTCATTCCCAGTTGCTCTCTCTTATTTCCCCTTCTCTCCCCTGACTCTGGTCTTCTTCCTTCTGGTCCCTCTTCTTTGATATCTCTCCTTCCTCAGGATTCTACAAATAACAGAAAACACTTGACACGTTTTTCAAGACTATCTTATTTCTCTTAACACAGTGACCTCCATTTATCTTCAGACAACATGGTTTTGTTCTTCTTTCAGGTTGAATAATATTCATACCAATTTTATTATTCATTCATCCACCATGGGCACCTAGGCTGCAGGTGCCATTATAATGACAGGTGTGTAGATATCGCTATTATGTGCCTTGATTGGTTTTTAAGTAATTCATTGTAAGCTATTCTAGACTTTGGCCTAAGTGTGTAACTCTGAGAAAGAGTAGCTGCTGAGGCTGACATTGTAAAATGCTGGAGCATTCAGTTCCCTGGGGGCCACAGACCTGGCTCTTCTGTGTGCAAGACGTGGGCTGTGGCAGACAGCGGTGCCTCTTCAACGACATCTTTAACCTTCCCAGTGACCCTGCAGAAAACGTATTTTATTTATTTAAGCAAGTCTCAGGATTCAGCATTAAGCATCACAAAACAAAACATAAACAAACAAAAAACCCCAAAAACAAACAAAAAACCCCTCTAGAACAAAAGCCTTATTTGAATTGTGGAGGAGAGTTGTACTCAGAGGAACAATGTTCAGATATTTGAAGATTTGTTTATGTGGCACACACTAATGCTGGAGCCCATGGCAATAACAGCAAAATGCAGATCTAAAAGTATAATGTTCTACTTTTTGTGAAATTACTCATCTTTTGTCAATTAATTGTTGAGGGAAATTAGGATTTACATCTCTCTTGAGAATATTAAACAGAGACTTAAATTCTTTTGTGGAGAGCTTAAAATAAGATCTTAGCCAATTAGCATCTCCTAGAAACTTTTGAGAATAATTTGAAATAAGTAAACTATCTTTTTTTTCCAGACTCATTATCTGGGTTTTTTTTTTTGATATTTTATGTATTTATCTTTCAATGTTATCTTCTCTCCCATTCTCCCCCAAAATCCCTTGTCCCGTATCCCTTCCTCCTGTTTTTATGAGGGTGTGCTCCAAACATCCTCCCAGTCCCATCTCCCTGCTCTCGAATTCCCCAACACTAGGGGATCCAAACTTTCAGGGACCATGTCCCTCCACTTTCACTGATATCTGACAAGGCCACCCTCAGTTACCTATACAGGTGGGAACATGAGTCCCTCCCTTTGTGCTCTCGGGCTGGAGGTTTAGACCTTGGGAGCTCTGGTTGGATCTTTTGATACTCCTTCTAAAAAAGACCAAAGCACCCACATTTTGGTCTTCCTTCTTCTTCTTGAGTTTCATGTGGTCTATGTGTTGTGTCTTAGGTATTGTGAGCTTTAGGATTAATATCCACTTATCAGTGAGTGCATACCATGTGTGTTCTTTTGAGATTGGGTCACCTCACTCAGGATGATATTTTTCCAGCTCCATCTATTTGCCTAAGAATTTCATGAACTCATTGTTTTTAATAGCTGAGTAGTACTCCATTGTGTAATTGTACCACATTTTCTGCATCCATTCTTCTGTTGAAGGACATCTGGGTTCTTTCCAACTTCTGGCTGTTATAAATAAGGCTGCTATGAACATAGTGGAGCATGTGTTCCTGTTGTATGTTGAAACATCTTTTGGGTATATGCCCAGGAGGTATAGCTGGGTCCTCAGGTAACACTATGTTCAATTTTCTAAGGTACCCCCAGACTGCTTTCCATAGTGGTTGTACCAGCTTACAATCCCACCAACAATGGAGGAGTGTTCCTCTTTCTCCACATCCTCACCAACATCTGCTATCACCTGTATTTTTTATCTTAGCCATTCTGACTGGTGTGAGGTGGAATCTCAGTGTTGTTTTCATTTGCATTTCCCTGATGACTAGGGATGCTGAACACTTCTTTAGGTGCTTCTCAACCATTTGAGCTTCCTCAGTTGAGAATTCTTTGTTCAGCTCTGTGCTCCATTTTTTAATAGGGTTATTTGATTGTCTAGAATCTAATTTCTTCAGTTCTTTGTACACCTTGGATATTAGCCCTCTATCAGATGTAGGGTTGGTGAAGATCTCTTCCCAATCTGTTGGTTGCTGTTTTGTCCTATTGACTGTGTCCTTTGCTTTACAGAAGAAGCTTTGCAGTTCTATGAGGTCTCATTTGTTAATTCTTGATCTTAGAGCGTAAGCCATTGGTGTTCTATTCAGGAACTTTTCTCCTGTGCCCATGTGTTCGAGGCTTTTCCCCAATTTCTCTTCTATTAGTTTCAGTGTAGCTGATTTTATGTGGAGGTCCTTGATGATCCACTTGGACTTCATTGTACAAGGAGATAAGTATGGATCAATTTTCATTCTTCTACATGTTGTCCTCCAGTTGAACCAGCACCATTTGTTGAAAATGCTGTCTTTTTTCCACTGGATGGTTTTAGCTCCTTTGTCAAAGATCAAGTGACCATAGATATGGGGGTTCATACTCATTCATATACACATATGCACACACACTTCCATACATTCTTGTTGGCCCAGACTACTTGTCTCATACTTCACATACTTACACACACACACACACACACACACACACACACACTCCTACACTTACATAAGCATATATTTATGATGAATCAAAGAAATATCCTCACAAGTAAGCTCCACAGAAAAAGCATCAGCACGGAAAGAACTTATGTTTCATTCTGGATGAAAAATAAGATTCAACTTTTATTGCTAAAGAAAGAAAAAGCGTCTACCATTTTATTACAAGATGAACTAAAAAACCTTGTGTCATAGCTTCTTCTCTTCTTAGTCTCATCTCTTTTTTCCTCAAGCTAAACTGTAATTAAGCTCTGAACCTGCAACATTGCAATCTCTCCATGATCATTGACATCCTAATTAGTTAGTTGGCCTTGAGTAAGGTTGTGTGGGAAGATTGGGCTTCTCTATGGGAGCTTTCATTCACAATACTTTGGCTATCCACTTCCTCTCCCAGGAGCGCCCACCCTCAGCTTCTATATTGGGAAAGGACTTGTCTTATATTATCTCATTAGTATGGAGTTAGTCCTTGGTGATTTTACTGCATGATGACTCAGGACACCCCACCACTTTGGGGGTTCTCTCTGTGCTGAGTTGTCAAAGTATCTTTCAGATGCTGTCTCATTCCATCCTTATAAAAGCCATACAAAACCCACACTTCCTTTGTCTCCATGGTAGCTCAGGAAATACTACAACACGTGGGAGGTTGTGAGGCTCAACAATGATGGAGGCAGGATTGGAATTTGTGTGGTTCAGGCTCTGAGGACCTGTTCTTAAGCACCATGCCGTTCTCAGTCTTCTACCCATGAAAGTACTTAGGAAATTTCACTGTTGTTTATTTGTATCTCTCCCTTTCAGTAGACAAAACGGGTTTGAGGGCAGAAATATCAATTAAACATGAGGAAGGAAGAAAAGCAAATGCATTTTCATGATGATATTCATAAGGACAAGACAATATTCAGCAAAATGCTCATATTCTCTGTATTAGTCAGGGTTATCTAGAGGAACAGAACTTAAGGAATAGACACACACACACACACACACACACACACACACACACACTATGAAAATCCCGTCTATAGGATTTATTGGAATGGCTTAAAGGCTGTGGCCCAGCTAGTACAACAATGTCTTCCAACTACCAATGGGAGATCCAAGAATCTAATAGTTATTCAGTTCACAAGGCTGGATATCTCAGCTGGTCTTCAGCATACGATAGGATCCCAAAGAAGTAGATTCTAATGCCAGTGAAGGAATGGACTTAATAGTGAAAGCAAGCAAGCAAAAAGTAAAAACTTCCTTCACTCATTTCTGTTTTATAGGTTGCCAGTAGAAGATGTGGATCTTCCTACCTCAAAAGATCTGGATTAAAGGTGCATCTTCCCACCTCAAATAGTTTAATTTAGAAAAAAAAATCCCTCACAGATATGCCCAGCCACTGGGGGTTTGTTAATTCTAGATGTAGTTAAGTTGACAACAAGAATGGCCGACTTTTCTCTAACAGAGAGGACAGGCTAAAGTTACTAGAGTTTTAAGGAAGATGTTATTCCATGAAAATATTGGGATGTTTTTGCCAATGGTGAAAAAAACTTTGATGTTCCAAGAAAGTTTAGGCCAGGGTTGCATCTATTTGAAAACTAAAGAACTAACCATGTTCATCAGTAAAAAATTGCACTCTTGAGCCAGGTGTAGTGGCACAAGTCTTTAATCTCAGCAATAATACTCCAGGCAGAGGCGGAGGCGGAGGCATACTTCTGTGATTTCAAGGCCAGCCTGGTCTATGCAAAGACTTTCAAGTCAGCCAAGGCTATCCAGTGAGACTCTGTCTCAACAAAAGCAGCAGCAACAACAACAGCAACAAAACAAAAAAGAGAATTGTCATTATAATGAATTTGTTAACCTCACATAAACTTGCTCTGTGGAGGAATACTTAAGAAGATGTGTATAAGCATCATAATGGAGCATAACAGACAATGTCTGATCCTAGCACATTAGACAATGAATCTTAAGTGTTCATGGAGTCCTTTCACAGGCTGGTAAAACTGGTGGATTCTTTCTCCATAAAAATAGACACATATGTCCTAGGAAATGACTAATGGTTCCAGATATTTCCTATTCTCCAAGTTCAGGAAACAGCTGCAGCAGAGCTGAGTCTCGGGCTTCTGTGGAGTCAGATAACCCCAGGGCTTGTGTGTCAGGCCTCCCAAGGCCTCTTTCCCCAGCACTGTTCAGGTAGAGTTGGCTGTTATGACAGGAAATGAAGATTAAAACTGCAATGAAGTCCCATGTTGCCCTAGTCAGAATGGCTGCCATGTAGAAAGCAAATGACAAATATTGGCAGGAATATGGGAGAAAAGGACTCTTATTCACTGTCGATGGCAATGTCAACTGGTGCAGCCACCTTGGAAGTCAGTGTGATAGATTCTAAAACGGCAAAGAGAACTTCCGTATGATCCAGCTGTACTACCTGAGGGTACATGACTGAAGGAAACAGTGCACCACAGAGACACATTTACACGTGCATATGTAGCTGCAGTCTTCACAAAAGCCAAGAGATGGAACAGGTCTAAATGCCATTTATCTTGTGAATGGGTAAAGAAAATTTGGTATGTATGTAAAATGGATTTTCACTCAGCAGAAGAAAAACTGAACTCATGGCATTTGCTGAAGTCATTATGTTAAGTGAAATAAGCCAGACTCAGGAAGCAAATCAGGAGAGCTGAGGGAGAGATCAAATAGAGATGGTGATGGACTATGTGTGATAGGACAGCAGAGGGGATACTAGAAGAAATGGAACCAACCAGAGGGGAAGGGGCCATGATGGAGGGCAGGAGGGAAGAAGAATAATTGAGAATAAACTATACTGGTGAGAGAGAGAGAGAGAGAGAGAGAGAGAGAGAGAGAGAGAGAGAGAG
>NW_021604651.1:6690479-6702271 GCF_004785775.1 Grammomys surdaster
AGAGAGAGAGAGAGAGAGAGAGAGAGAGAGAGAGAGAGAGAGAGAGAACAAAAGACAATTCCTTTTGTCCAAATAAAGTCACATTTTGGATATAGGAGAAAAGGACTCAAAGATGTTAGTTTAGGAGAGGATGCATCTCAGACCACAACACTGCCTCAGTTTCATTTGCTGACTTAATTCTCCCCCACCCTAGCACTGACGTGTTCACAGGTTCTGGAAATTAGGATGTAGACATCTTTAGGGGAGCAGAGGTTTTATTCAGCTACCTCACAGTAAGCTATGCTGACTCAGAGAGGTCTTCCGGGCTACTGCACAGTGAGAGATTGCTGCGCAATGAACAGCCAGAAGGAAAGTGATCCTTAGGCTGGGGTAGTGAGACGTGTACAGGAAAAGGAGCAGGCTTGCTTTGAGCTCCCCAGCATTTTCTTAGAGTATTCCCAGTGCAGAAGCAGCTTGATCTGGCTCTCCCTAGATGGTGAGCTACTAGCTGAGTTGGGCTGAGGTAGGAGGGGACCAATTAGGTGATAACCCAAGAAAGAGGATACAGGCTTAGTCAAGGTGGCAGCAGGAGAGGCTGTGATGACAGGGCTGGATTTTTCCTTGGGGTAACAAGAGTGACCTTGAGATTGTTGTCACTGTTGTTCTGTATAATGTAAAAGGAGGCTGATGTTTACTGACATGAGAAGACAGTGATGACCAACAGCACTCTTTGTTTCTGTCTCTCTCATGTGTCTCTGATGCCTCCCATTGGACACTGAGTTCAAATGTGCGAGGCTAGCTCTCTTTATGCATTTAAACTCAACATTCAAGTCTTCTGTCTATATACCTCATGGGTTTTGTTGGGAAAGTAATCCTTTTACTTGCTCACTGATCTTCAGTTAACTCATGGGCACGGATTAAATTAGTTCCATCTACAAACTTGGTCATTGCCCACCTCCAACGACCTCCAATATAGTTACAAATTAGTATGCTTATCTTTTTAAAACTTTACATGCCTGTCAGGACAAATTTACAATAGTATGATGTATTTAAATTATCCAAATTTATACCTAACACTTGAATAATTATAGTAAATTAATTTCCTCTTATCATGTTACAACTATTTGTAAATTTGAAATAACCAAATTAGAGTAATCAAAACAGGAAATGCCAATTTCTTCATCTTGGTGTACCTTTTTTTTCTTCTTTCCCATTTTGAATTGTTAAATGGAGAACTGATTCTGTTCCCTGCTTAACTTATAAGAATGTGAAGACAACCTCAGAAATAGTGCATTGGCTATTAAAACGCTATGCAAATTGAAAGTGCTGTTTTTGTTCCTGAAGCAAGCTAATCTTTGGTAAGGTCCCACTTGGGCCACTTGAAAGCCTAGGCTTTTCTTCTCCTCCCACAAACAAAAGCTTCCTCCAAAAAAGAGCAGATAATTGAAGTCGGGTTCAAATGACTCACACAGATCTATCTCTTCTCCTTCGAAGATAGACCATTGACTAGACAACAAAGGGCAAGTCAAGTGTCAGGCTCAGGGATCTGCTGGATGGGTTAGGGGTCAGAGGGCTTCTTAGGGCAGATACATCGCTAGACTTTGGTGTTTTCTGGACAACTGAATAAAGAAATAGTCCCCACCTTCCTGCCTTTGTCCATTCCAGTGCTTCCTTGTGGTCCATATGAAGATAGTGTTAGGTAGAAAAATAATGACAGCTGGAGGAACCGTGTCCTCATCTAGAGAGAGGTGGAGGATGTATTCTTAAGTGTTACTTTTCTTGTTCTATGACAAAATACCTAGACAATAAGCAACTTAAAGGAGGAAGGTTTTCTTTTTGGTTCACAGTTTCAGGGAATAGAGTCCACCATGGTGGGAAAAGCACAGCAAAGGGAGCAGGAAGCTGCTTGCTGGTCATATTCTTTGTGGAATCAGTAAGCAGAGCTTGAACAGGAAACAGGGTTAGTTGTAAAGCCTTAGAGCCTCCCTCTCCCAGTGTTGTCCTTCTTCCAGTGAGGTTCCATTTCCTAAACTTTCCAGACAACACCATCATCTGGAAACTAAGGGTTCAAATCCATGATTCTGTGGGTGACATTTCACACTCAGACTGCAAGAGATGAACGTTTTGCAAAGCTCCAAATGCACTTGCTTGCTTGACTATGGAAGAATAGAGTTGTCCTAGGGATCTTGAGTAGAGAGATTTCCACAACCAGCCCAGCCTCTGAGAAAGGAACATCCCTTCCACCCTCCTACCTCTACTACAGCAGTATGGGCAGGGGTGGTGAATCTCCGAAATTCTTCTGGGAATTGATTTCCATGGGACCAACCCAACCTCCATCCCACTCTCCTGGAAGAGATTATCTCCTTCCTAGCATTTATGATGTGGATACGTATTTGTAAAGGACCCCAGGCTTATGAGGGCTGGCAGCAGGCCTATAGTCAAGGCTCGGGCCTGTATTGCTTCATCTCTTGTAGTTTGTTGATTCAAGTAGAGGTGCTGAGGACTCAGCTCTGGCTGATGGAGGTTAGGGGTCTCACTCAGTGGTAGAGCACTTGCTTAGCAGGTGTGAAGTTCCTCTGTCCCATCACTCTAAGAAACACATCTGGCTACTGGAATTTGATTTGGATGTATAGCCACCATTCTGCCTAACAGAAAGGCAGTATGAGGAAGTTGCTAGAGACAGTGCACACTAGGACTAAGAGTTCAGGGTGAAGGGTGGGGGTTAGAGTGACCTTACCTATTGAGTGATCACAGAAGGCAGGTGACAGGGACATGGACCAGTATCTAGACTGATATAGGAGAAAAAACTTGTTTCTGTTGACCTTCATGGTCATGGTAGAGATAGGCAAGGGACATAGTGACAATGGCCAGTGAAGCACAATATGTGTGGGGTCTCTGAGAGGTGACAGAGAATAACAAGGAGGAAAGGCAGTGAGTGGCAGGGCTGGGACAGATAGATCTGTAGGAATGGTGCTGTGAGTGTCCCGGTGAGGTCAAAGAGGTCTGGAGCAAGTGGCTCTGGGACCTGGGTGGGCTGACCCTTAAGAGATAGGTAGCAAGTGAGAGTGTTTATCTTGGGGTTTGCTAAATTCCGTATGCAGCTGTCTTCTTTCTTTTATTCACTTTACATCCCAATCACTGCCCTCCAACATCTCACCGTCCCCCATGTTCCTTCCCCCTCTCCTCTGAGAGAGTAAAGCCCCCCCCACAAGTATTCCCCCATCCTAGTACATGAAATCTCTGCTGGGCTAGGTGTATCCTCTCCCACTGGGGCCAGACAAGGCAGCCCAGCTAGAAAAACTTAGCCCACAGACAGGCAGCAGCTTTAGGGACAGCCCCCGCTCCAATTGTTTGAGACTCACATGAAGACTGAGCTGCACATCTGCTACAGCTGTGCAAGGGGCTCTAGTCCAGCTGTGTTTGCTTTTTGGTTGGTGGTTCATCTCTGAGAGCCCCCTAGGGTCCAGGTTAGTTGACTCTGTTGGTTTTCCTATGGACTTCCTATCTCCTTTGGGACCCTAATCTTTCTCCCAACTCTTCCATAAAAGCCCCCAAGCTCCATCCAGTGATTGGCTGTGGGTCTCTGCATCTGTCTGAGTCAGCTGCTGGATAAAGCCTCTCAGAGGACAGCCATGAATTTTGCAGGCAAATGGGTGGAATTTGAGAATATCATCCTGAGTGAGATAACCCAGACCTAAAAGGACATGCATGGTAAGTACTCACTTATGAGTGAATATTAGCTATAAAATACAGGACACCCATGCTACAATCCACAGACCCAAAGAAGCTAAGCAAGAAGGAAGGCCCAGGCGAGGATGCTTGAATCTCACTTAAAAGGGGGGGGGGATAAAATACTCCCAGGAGGCAGAGAAAGGGAGGGAACTGGATAGGAGAGGGAATTAGGAAGGGGTTCAGGGTCAAGTGTGGGAAGAGACAGGGGAGATGGCCAGATGCCATGAGGATGAATGGAATCTGCCACTGATCAGGGTGAGGGGGTGGGGCCAGCTGTCTTCTGTACCAGTCTTGAAAGACAGTGTCCAGGCTGGGGAAGTGGCTCAGTCAGGCACAAGTTCAAGGACTCAAGTTTGATGCCTAGCACCCATGTGGAAACATCCTTGCAGCATTGGGAAGGCAGAGAGGCTGATCTCTGAAGTTCACTGTCCAGCCAGTCTAGATTACTTGATGAGTTCCAGGCTAAGGAAAAGTTCTGTCTCAAAAAAGCCCAAGACGAATGGTACTCAAGATTGTCCCTCTGGTCTCCAAGTACATGTGCATACATATGCACCCCTTTGAGCACTCCCATGAAACACACACACACACACACACACCACTGAGATGATGATTCAGTTTTCCCATGCATTCACACACACACACCCAACACAGCCTTATTCTCCTTGAAAATTCATACAAAGGCTACATTTATTAGAACTGACAAATCAACACGGACACACCCTTATCACTCAAGTCCACACCAGGGCTCACTCTCAGTCTTGCATACTATTTGGGTTTTAGTGATAACATATGGTCCCCACTACAGGAGCACACAGAATCATTCATTGCTCCAACACTCTTCCATCTGTGTCTATCCATCCCTCCCCAACACTTCCACTTGGCAAACACGGATCCTTTTCAGTAATTGGCTTTCCTACATTTGGGAATTTATGAATGTTTTTAAATGAAACTTGTTCCTGGTGGCTGCTCTCTGTTCTTTTATTTTCTCCCATCAAGAGATGTTATGCATTTGAAGGGGACAAACCAGAACCAATGGTACCGTTCCTCTGAGGTCCGAGACAAGGAAATCTGAGCCCATTGGTTTGTTAACCACTGGAGGTGAATCCTGGTGGAAGCTTTTGTAATTTCTGATACTTAAAAATGAATGGTGGTATGTAGTAATACTGAACACATGCTGCAAGATGTTTACGATTCCCTGGGGCCAGATAAGTAAATGTTCTCCTAACTTAAGCTGCAGGAGATAGTCAATTTCACAAAGAGACACTTTTTCCATTTATATGAGCTGCCTGTGTAAAAGAGAAAACAGGGGACTTGGAGTGAAACCATTTGTTCATGCCTGAGGTCGGGCACAGGTACTAGATGCTACCATACATATACTGATACGGGCACATGGCCAAGCTGGAGCCATAGAGTGGAGCGAGAGCTGTGGTTTCACGCCTAGGGGAACGTCATGTCCTCTTTGTTTCAGAGGGAGAAAAGCCTCCATTGAGGTCTTTACTTTCTAGAGTGTAGAAAGGGAAATGGAGAAGGGTATTGAAGATCAACTGCTTTTAAAAAATTATTTAACTTATTGATTCTTTGTGAATTTTACATCATGCACCACAATACCAATCATCTCCCTTTCCCTTCATACCTGCCCTCTGCCCTTGCTACTTCCCCCCTTAAAGGAAAAATTCTTGTTGTGGAAGCTATGGTGTGCTGCATTGTGTTCCAGAATACACCCTTCCACCACCCTTCTTTATTACCAGTGTTGCTTGCAGTGAGTCATTGGTCTGGTTTGAGGTCTCTGGCTTCTGCTGTACCACCAATGCTGGATCCTCACTGAGACTCCTCATGGATACCATGGAGATCCTGCAGCTTTGGATCTGTAGGACAGGCCCTTTCACTCTAGCAGTTCATAGATAGGGTAGTTATTAGAGAGAGAACCAACTCAAAGCCCTGGAAATAGACCTGGATGGTGGCTGAGCCGGTCAGCCTGCCAGCTCTTTCTCTACCCCACACCACCAGGGTGAGCCCTCCAGCTCTGCAGGGCTATCTCACCCCAATGCTACATCCTCCAGCACTGCAGGGATATCTCACCCAGTGCTGCAACCATCAAGGGGCAAAGCCAGCTCTCCCTCTCTCCTGCCCTTGAGGCAGATTCACCAGCACCCACACCAACAAGGCCAGCTCTGTTGTGCTGCCCTGGTGAGATGCAGAGGCCAGGCTCCCAAGCACTGCAGCTGGTGAAGTTCAGGGCCAGCTCTCCTGCCTGCCATAGGTGGCAAGGGGAAAGGGGCAGGGAGCATCTGTCCCTTGCCTACACCACCACATGGCAGACAAGTAACAGGGGAGAGACAGCTTTTTAAAAGAAAGATTTGCTTTTTTTTTTAAATTTATGTGTATGTGGGGTGAGGGGAGTGGATATGCACATGTATGTGTGAGTGTGGGTATGCACATATGTGTGTGAGTGTGGGCATACACATGTATGTGTGAGTGTAGGTATGTATATATGTGTGTGAGTGTGGGCATGCACATGTATGTGTGAGTGTAGGTATGCATATATGTGTGTGAGTGTGAGCATGCACATATGTGTGTGTGAGGGCACACATGCACTTGTAGGCGAGTGTGGGCATGCACATGTGTGTGAATGTGGTCATGCACATGTGTTCATGAATGTGGGTATGCACATGTATGTGTGAGTGTGGCATGTGTGTAAGTGAGGACATGCACATGTGTATGTGTGAGTGTGGGTTTGCACGTGTGTGTGTATGAGTGTGGGCATACTTGTGAGTGTGGGCATGCACACGTGTGCATGAGTGTGGGTATGCACATGTGTGTGTGTATGTGTGAGTGGGCATGTGCATGAGTGTGGGTATGTACTTGTGTGTGTGTGTGTGAGTGTAGGCATGCACATGTGTGCATGAGTGTGGGCATGCACATGTGTGTGAGTGTGGGCATGCACAAGTGTGTGAGTATGGGCATGCACATATGTGTGTGAATGTGGGTTTGCACATGTGTGTGAGTGTGGGCATGCACATATGTGTGTGAATGTGGGTTTGCACATGTGTATGAGTGTGGACATGCACATGTGTGTGTAAGTGCCCACTGAAATCAGATTTCCTGGAGATGGAGTTATAGGCAGATATGATTGGTCCAATGTGAATGACAGGAACTGAGCTTGGGTCCTCTGGTCTCACAGAGGACCATTGCACCGAATGGCCCACTTTCTCCAGTGGGCTTCCACCCCCTAAAGGTTCCACAACTGTCAATCCTACAATCTGGGAACCAATGAGCCTATGGGGGACATTTCACATCAAACTACAGCATACAGAATATGAGTTTATTAGGAAGCAGTGTCTTCATAGATTTAATGAAAATAAAATGAGGTTCTTAAGGTAAGCCCCAATGCTGTGCAGCCACTGTCCTTATAAAAGGGAGTGAGGATGCAGGGGCATTTAAACAAAGATAGACAGGGGACACACTGTGTGAAGCTAAAGGCAGAGTTAGAGGCGAGATAGCCACAAGGCAAACCATGCCAAACATTGCATTAGCCATGGGTGATAGCAAAGAGGTCCTAGGGCAGACTCTTCCTACAGCCCTTACTGTGACTATCCTTGCTGGCTCTTGATCTTAGATTTTCAGACTCCAGAGAAGCAAGACAAGCCTGTTGTTTAAGCTGCTCAGTATATGATATGTTGTCATACCAACCCTAGTAAACTGTTATACTTGGGAAAAAACCTGTGTGTGTGCACACATAAGCACACATGAGTACAGGTGTTCATGGAGGCCAGAAGACGGTGTCAGGTCTCCTGGAGATAGAGTTACAGGTGATTTTGAGCCACCCAATGTGGTTTTGGGGAACCAAATTTTATTCCTTTGCAAGAACAGCAAATGCTCTTATCTGCTGAGTCCTCTCCAGCCCCGACTCTTATAGTTTTATTAGGGGTCTGTTTATCAAAGGCAAGAATTTTGTTTCCTTCCTGTGTGCTTCCAGTACTTATAATAATGTCTGGTACAGACTAGTTTCTGTATCTTTCATCCAGTTTCTGAAATAAGGGACTCTTGGAGGGGACCTCTGTCATTTGACCAAGGGCACATAGAGGGACAGCAAGGCCACCATTTACTAAGCACCCCTATGTAAATGTGATGGTGTTTGCATCTCTGCCCACATGCAACCTAAGAGATAGATCTCATTTATTATTGTGGAAATCAAGACTTCCAGAGATCAAAGAATTTTTCAAGGCTGCACTTCAAGCTACTCTTAGTCTGAGGACTACAGCTGAGGCTAGTTTCCTCCAGAATCCCCAAGCTCATTAATATCCAGGGCAGCAATGGACATCAGACAGGTGGCTGGTAACAGACCACCTAGGGACAGGATCCTGCCAGCAGTGCAGAGCTTGGGCTTTGAACCCAGGAGAATCCATTCATCATGCAGTATAGATATTTCCTCTGAGTGGGAACAGCTCTGTTTAACACAGTTCATGGGTGAGGATTACTTTCAGGAGCAGGGACAGTTCAAAGCAGCTGCATCATGAGAAAGCCCACCTCAACACTGTGACAGCTCACAAAAGTCGTGCTGGTGAAAGTTTCTGCACAACTTGCAGGCAGATCAGCCCTCTGAGAACCTCTCTGCAGCGTGGCTGTCAGAATCTTCCTCTGTAGTTGCTTTGCTGCTTCTATTACTTTGGAGTGTGTGGTGGTTTGAATATACTTGGCCCATGGGAAGTGGTGCTATTTGGAGGCATGGCCTTGTTGTAGGGGTGGGATTTGAGGTTCTAAACTTAAGCTCTGCCCTGGGCAGATCCTCCTGGCTACCTGTGAAAGATAGTCTCTCTTTCTGACTGTCTTTGGATAAAGATGTAGAACTCCCAGCTCCTGCAGCATCAGCCTGTGTGATGTCATGCTTCCCATAATAATGATAATGGAACCTCTGAACTTTTAAGCTAGCCCCAATTAAATGTTGTTCTTTATAAGAGTTTGCCTTGGTCACAGTATCTCGTCATAGCAATGAAACACTAATACTGGGAAGAACTCTTGAGAATTTTGTAACTTTCAGCTTTCCCAGACATGTGAAGTTTTGTCTACAAAATCTCACAAGCTTCCCACTCCTTCACACAGAAGGGCCCTGCCCTCTGTGGGTGGTGCTGTCCCTGGGCAGGTGGTCCTGGGATGTATGAGAAAGCAACTAAGCAAACCAGGAGGAATGAATCAATAAGCAGCATCCTCCATGGCTTCTGCTTCAGTTCCTGCCCCCGGGTTCCTGCCTTGACTTCCCTCAATGGACTGTGTGACTCGGGATATGTCAGCCAAATAAATCTTTTTCTTTCCAAGTTGCCCTTGGCTGTGGCCTTTCCCCACACACACATAACAATAGAAAGCAATATATATATATATATATATATATATATATATATCTCAAGAAAGTCACCACAGACCTGTCTGCTGCCCTGTCTGTTGGAGGCATTTTGTTAATTGAGGATTCTCCTTCCTAGATGATCCTATCTTGTGTCAAATTGACAAAAATTCGATCAGCACAGGAAACTTCCGGGTTAGGGTACAGTGATCTCCCTAGGTTAGCTGGGAACTATTAAACCAGCAGGTGGAGAGGGAGCCCTTGGGCCTGCCAAGATTCTGTTCTAACACTGCAGTGATTACACTATCAGAACTTTTAGGGGGGGAGCCTGGGCCCTGGCAGCCCTAACAACTAGGCACATCTGCCCCTGCTGCTGTTACCACAGGCTGACTTAGTGAACATAATAGTGAAACACAGAAAAGGGAGATTTATACATTAGAAGGCAAAACAAACAAACAAACAACAAAAACAAAAAAGCAAAACAACCAAAGAGATGCAGGGATCTCCCTTCAAGTTCATCTTTAGATCATAAAAGGAAACTTGGAGTTAAAATAGAGGGCAAGATGTTTGTACAAGTAAGTAGTCATGGTCAAGGTGAGGTCCTGCCCATTATCATGGCCTCAGCTGGTCTCAGCTAGAAGCTGTCTGACAAGCTGTCAATCTTTTGGAGACAAGAACCCAATTGGCTCGTCCGGCTGGTACCACCAAGCTTCCAGGATTTCCATTGTCCTAGAATGGAAATCCTGGGGAAATTCCAGTTTCTTGGAGTTCATTGTCTCAGTAGCTTGATAGTCAAAAGTTGAGGCACAAGTACCTCTATGGAACAATTTCTTCTGGATGCTTACAGCTGTATTGTGGGACCGTGATAGGACGGGTTGGGTTTTGGTAGAAGTGCTGGCTGGAAATAGCCTGGAGACCCAACAGGTGTGCATGCCTGTGAGGGACGGGCATCTATTCCGTCAGGCTCCCAGATTCCAGGCTCCTGACACGTGGTGAAGATCATCATTGACTCACACTTTTAGGGCAATGCTCCTACGAATCCCTCCACAGGCATGACTACAGGCCTCAGCTTCAAGAGATTTACATACTAATGAGATACCTGAAGGCCAGAATTAAGCATTCTTCCCCAGACCCTCCCCCCTTCTCCCTCCCTATTTAACTCAGTTCTGCCCTGAGTTTCAGGGGGTTAGGGGGTGAACTTACAGATTCAACTATCATCCACCATGAAAATAAAGCTTTGAAAACCCACGGACTTTCGCGTGTCTTCTGGGCCTACTGTGGGGTGCCTCGGAGGTCTTTAACAACTATGTTGGCTGTAGCTGCAGCTGCTTAATCTCTCGCCTGGAGAGCTGCCAAGCCAAGCGAGTATAGTAACTGAGTCTCTTCCTGCGGGGACAGTCGGGGCTTCCCTCTTCCCCCTTGTTCCTCTCGGGGTGCGGCTCGATCTCAGTGCCCACACGCCCCTCATCTCACTTCGGAGGCAGCCTCCCAGCAACATCTGGGAGCCCCAGAACGGTGGCCCCCAGCCTCCCGGCCAACTCTAGACCCCCCCCCCCCCCACACACACCCCGCGAACTCCAGGCTGAGTTCCCTCCCCCTTCCCCGCCTGGGCACAAGCCTCGCACCTGCCTGGTTCGAACTTCCCCTGCGTGCTCCTGCTGCCCAGAGTCACGATCCCAGCTGACTGGGGCAGGAGACACGCGGGAACCACAACTGCCCTGTAGGAATCCATGCCTGTGACCATGTGTGAGCTAAAATCATTCCCCACACTGTGGTTGTTTTGTTTTGATGGCCTCAGGACCACACACCAGCTATAACGCAGACTCTAGCCTTTTCTGCTTCAGGTTCTGAGGGTGGTGGGATCAGAAGAGGTGGTTCCGAAGCAGCCAGTCAGAAAAATCGCACGAAGAGAAACAGACCCTGAAACTGCAGCCCTCTGGAAAATGCAGCCACATGAGCCTCTTGAACATCACTGGGTTGAGAGTTCCAGAATGATTTCTAGTGAATAGAACCACCGATGGTCAAAACTACGAGACAGTGAACTTCAAGAAATTGGACTTTCCCCAGAACTTCCATTTTAGGACAATGAGAAGGCTGGAAGCTTGGTGCTAGCTAGAGGAGCCCACTCAGATCTTGTGTTTGTGATGTCCAAGGTTGGATGTTGGGCTTGTCAGATGATACACTTCAGGAAGTTGTCTGTTTCTCCAGCTCAGATGTGGCCTGGGTGTTTACTGGCTGTCCACTATTTGTGGGACTCTATGCTCCCAAGCAAGAGTGGGTCGGGAACCAGGGAAGAGTAGAAGGAGCAAGCTGCCATCTCAGTCTACATTCATGCCTCCCTCTGTGGTCCATGCACATCAAAGGCATGCTAATGCAAGGAAGCACACAGTTTTCAAGGTCTGCCTCCCTGGGTGGTGCTTCCTTTTATGCTATGAAACAACATGGCAAAGAGAAACCTGTGGCTTTGTATTGGCCTCCTGTGGTGCAAAGTCCCAGAGATGTGAAGTGTCACACAGAGTCTTCTCACAGAGGATATGAGATGAAAGAAAGACTGGACAATAGGTGCTGGCCCCTTGTAGAAGGACAGTAGGTGCTGAGGGTAACTAAGGATCCCCTTCAGGGCTGACCACAAGTTAAATGATTTTATCAAAAGCAGCCCTGCAGTTCTAGAAGCCTGGAGGCTTTGTTTTCTTGTGACAAGGAAGTGCAAGGCTGCATAGAATCTCCATGGCAAAACTCCAACCAG
>NW_021604651.1:6702371-6704454 GCF_004785775.1 Grammomys surdaster
TCTCTCTCTCTCTCTCTCTCTCTCTCTCTCTCTCTCTCTCTCGTGTGTGTGTGTGTGTGTGTGTGTGTGTGTGTTTGTGTGGGATTTCAGTGGTATATTGGGGCAAGCCTGGATCCTGGAACTTAAGAACCCTAAACCTAACTGATAAGCTAGTAAGCCATTTTATAGGAAAAACCTTCTCCTCCTCCTCTTCATCCTCCTCCTCTTCATCCTTCTTCTCCTCCTCTTCCCCCCTCTTTTCCCCTCAGCCTCCCCTGTCCTCCTCCTATCTTCCTCCTATCCTCCTCCTCCTCTTCTTCCTCCTCCTCCTCCTCCTCCTCTTCTTCCTCCTCCTCTTCTTCCCCCTCCCCCTCCTCCTCTTCTTCCTCTTCTTCCTCCTCTTCTTTCTCCTCCTCCTTCTTCTTTTATCCCATAGATTCATTCACAGTTTTGGGTTAGCCATATTGTCATGTGTTGTCTGGGCTCATTGAGAGGTTGGCTCTGGAATTGTCCCCACCTCTATTTAGACCCAAGCATGATTGTCTGGAGATTCCTTGTCTGGGATGGACACACCACCTAACTGTTACGGGGAAGAAAGAATATCAAAATAGCTCGAGGGTAAAACCACTATACCCCTGAGAAAAGCAGAAGGTAAGCCATTTCCAGTGAAGGTTGTCATTGTTAATCCCCAAATACAGCAGTGCCTGCAGTGGAAAGGAGAAGCTAGAAAACTTCTCCACAGAGAAAAGGCTTAATGGGATCATTGCTGCCTGCTCCAACTTCCCCAAAGTTTCTCTGCTGGATCTGTAGGAGCCCAATTCAATACCATCTCTACCTAATGTTATGTGCTTTCAGTTGGAAGCTTCACCCTGCTCTCCACAAGATCCTCCATATTGGGAACTCCAGCTGACTGTATCAGCAGGATTTCCCTAGATGGTTTTTGAGGGATGTTTTAAGCACCTGATTTGACAATATGTATTTTCCTCTGTCTCTGTCTCTCCTTCTCTGCATCCATCTTTTTCATGTGTGTGAATGCACCATTGTTTTGTACCATAAATAAAAGCTTTACTGATCATTTTGGATGAATGACAGACTGGTATACGCTCAATTTATTGTTTCACACACTCAAGACCCTTGGGAGGAGAGAAAAAGCTAAGCTATTGTCAATGGGCAGTAGGTGGGAAGTGGGAAGGACTTCTAAAGTTTAGCAAAGCTGCTGAGATCAAAATCAGTGTCCTAGAAGCAGATCTTGTAGATTCAGGATGGAAAGGGACCATTCAGAGTTGGAGATCTTATAGAGTCTAGATCACTTTTAGAACTATCATGTGCTTCCTGATGGGTCACTGTGGTTTCTCTCTGTCACTGTCCACCACAGTTCAGTGCTCCTCTACTGTCCTGTCTGCTTAAGTGATCTTTGTCACAGAGATGCTCTTGAAATAGATTTGGGTTGAAGAAGTGGACCAAGACTTTCCTGGAAAACCTGGGAATCATGATCATTGTCCTCTCAAGCTTTATAATAGGGAGTCATAGGCCATATGTCATCCAACCTACGAAAAAGGTCCCTGGGACTCCCAATCTGAAGCTGGTTTGGAGTATTCAGGCCTTGCATGACTCTCCACGACTCCTTCAAAGATCCTGTGGTGACCACCTAAGCACTGAGTTCCCCAGCGTCTGCCCCTCCTATAGCCTTCCACCAAGTGCTACTGACTCAGAACCTGGAAGTTCAGGAGAGTAGAGAGGCGAGGCTCAGGCTTCCATCTCGCTGAAGACGCCATTGGAACCTCGTACTAGATCACCACGACCACAGTTCTCGTGGAATCGGATCCTTCCTCCTGGGCTGAAGCTGAAACAGAATTACTCCAAAGTGGCAAAACAGCTAAAGAGTAAAAACACCATAACTCTTCAAACCTGTAGTTTCCTTGATGCCATATGCCTGTCTTCCTACTCTTTATTTTCTTCCTCTTCTTCTTCATCACTGCCACCACCACCATCATCACTACCACCACCACCACCATCACCACCATCACCACCACCACCACCACCACCATCACCATCACCACCACCACCATCACCACCACCACCACCACCATCACCACCACCACCA
>NW_021604651.1:6704554-6707253 GCF_004785775.1 Grammomys surdaster
CACCACCATCACCACCACCACCACCACCATCACCACCACCACCATCACCACCATTACCACCATCATCACCACCATCATCACCACCACCACCATCACCACCATCATCACCACCACCACCACCATCACCATCACCATCACCACCACCACCATCACCACCACCACCACCACCACCACCATCACCACCACCACCATCACCACCATCACCACCACCACCACCACCACCACCATCACCATCATCATCACCATCGTCATCATCATCTTGTGTCATCTTTCCAAAGAAAGGATTTCTGTGGGCCCGAGGTCCAGGAAAGCTTAAAAACCTCCAGAAAAGGTCAAAGAAGGCCATTCCCATAGGGATACCAGAAACTTAATTTCTGCAACAGCCCATGGCCACCACAGTTCTGCCAGCTTGCACTACCTTGCCAGATATCGCCAGAGATCATATGCATGCCCCATTTTTCTTTCTTTTCCTTGCTATATGCTTCATAAGATCACTCATTCCAAACAGAAAACATCGCCGGCATAGATCATTCTTTAGACCCTAAAGAACAATGCCAACTGTGATCTTTGATCATTGTTGAGAACAGAGACCAAGGTGGTATAGCACTGGCTTCCTAGCCTTTTTTGTGTCCACCGAAAGACCTCTGTAAAGCACTAATACAGATGTCATTACCAATAAACAACACTATGGATACCAATGTAAATGCCTGCTACACCTGGCTTCATGCTCTAGGTCACAGTCCAGATGTGG
The DNA here is from genome assembly GCF_004785775.1 of Grammomys surdaster. NCBI lineage: Eukaryota > Metazoa > Chordata > Mammalia > Rodentia > Muridae > Grammomys > Grammomys surdaster. Next base: position 6,705,306 of record NW_021604651.1, read on the forward strand.
GTGGTAAGATTCTACACGAAGCTACTCTCTACCTATATGTACAGGTGCATCAGAGCAGATGAGCGCATATTCAGACTTGGGTCCCAGGTCACCCAAGACAGCAGATTGGATATATGTAATGTAAAGTTTTGAAAAGTCTCTGTTGCTAGGCATTTGGGGTAAAAATGCTGATATTAAAAAGAGTTCTAGCTTTTCCACATACTTCTCAGGATGGTCTCAGATCAGATAAGTCAGTGTTTGCAGGGGGTCTTTAATGGTGGCATGTCTAAAATCTCAAGGGTGCCCTCCTTTGATGAGCTCTGTGTAAACTGTAGTTGGGGTTGGGGATGGGGAGGAATTCTTCAGAACACAAGCAGAGTTCTACATTCTGGCACCTATGGAATTCAGGAGCATCCCCTTTGCGCCTATGGGATGTGGCTAACCTTGGGAGCCTGATCTGCTGCTTCTGTCTGCCTGGTGTGGTGGATAATCCTGTCTTTGTTTCCTAGGCAGCATGAAGCCCTGGCATTGAGATCTGGTATAAGCCTCTTGTCAGACACAGCGGAGTAGCCCTCTCAGCCCCAGGCCTAAGTCTATGACCTGCCACTAGCAGGAACAGCCTCCCAATCTGGCCTCTTTCCACTTGTTAAAAAGAAAGAAGAGCACACAACACACTGCAAACTACACCTCTGTCGCTGTGCCTTACTGGCCTTGAGACTGATCAGGATGCTCTCTCTTCTTGGTGACATTGTGCTGAGGTTTGAAGACTGTTGAGTCTATTCAATACAGCCATGTTTGTCTTTGCTGCTGGCCAAAGATGTGGATGAAAATCCACAAGGCAGAGTCATCATCCCTGTACCTCCTGATTCTCACTCCCTAACTGGAAGCTGAAGAGGTCTCTAATACCCATAGCTTCTAAGTTTTACTCCAGATGCAGCTACTTTACTTGATGTTCCTTGTCTGTAAGGTGGACCTGCTGATGCCATGGTCTTTCTCACTAACTGGTGTTTTAGGGAAAATGGGTACTTCAGAAATCAACAGCTCTTATTCTTATTCCACTTCCTATTTTTAAATCTAAGCAAGGGTCAAAGGGCCTGCCATTTCCATCACACTGACCCTTTCTGATTATATGCAAAAATATGTAATATATAAATAATATATAAATACATATTTTATAACAATATGTAAATATATAAACAAAATAAGATATAAACATATAGTATGTAAATATATAATTAAAGCTATATCGTGTATTAACATGTAATAATTAAAACTATTTATTTAATAATTTGTGTCTATGAGTATTTGGCTGCATGCCTGTATGTCAGCATCTGTATAGGCCAAAAGAGAATGTTAGATTCCCCTGGATCTGAAGCTCAAAATGGTTATAAGCTGCCATGTAGGTGCAGGAACCTGAACTCAGGCCCCTGGAGGAACAGTCAGTACTCGTAACTGCTGAGCCGTCGCTCCAGCCCACTCCCTTCCTATTTTCTTCAGCGGAAGCATGCAGATGATTTCTTCCTCTTTAATTGTTTCTCTCAGACTTCTGCTGCAGCAATGGGAAATTAGGAACACAGAGGGGAGGCTACAGTCTTGTTCTTGCCTTTTTATAATGAAACCTGGGGAGAGGTATCAGGGTTTTCTGTCTGTGGAGGAATTTCCCCAGATGTTTCCAACCCCCCCCCCCAAAAAAAAATGAGCACGTGAGCTGTTCTGTGTGCCCACTTTCTCCCTGACATCAGATTCCTAGAAGTGGACAACCATCATCTCTCAGAGAGCTGGAGATAGGGGATGAAAGAGGGAGATGAAGATAGAAAGAGAAAGAAAAAGAGACAGTGAGATACACAGAGAGACAGAGAAATACAGAGAGATACAGAGACACAGACAAAGACACAGACACACAGACACACACACACAGAGAGAGAGAGAGAGAGAGAGAGAGAGAGAGAGAGAGAGAGAGAGAGAGAGA
>NW_021604651.1:6707263-6733301 GCF_004785775.1 Grammomys surdaster
AGAGAGAGAGAGAGAGAGAGAGAGAGAGAGAGAGAGAGAGAGAGAGAAACAGAGAGACAGAGACAGAGAGAGAGATCTTTGGACCATTAGAGGAAACCACAGCTGAGTTTGACTAGTGCCATTTGGGGAAGAGCAGTGAGCAGGGATGATGGATGTTCTTTTAATAACCTGACATTAAGGTTCCAGAAAAATGTCTGTAGCCTTATTTCTCATATTTTTAAGTTTGTATTTTTGGCTCACTCTGCATGCTAATCTCCTGACTTTATATGAACACAAAGCTTTCGCTTGGCTTCTGCTCACTCTGGGATCTTTGCTGGCTGTTAGTTTGGAATATCTTCAGTTGTGAAAAACATTTTATTGAGGTTACACTCAAATGATTCTTGGAAAGCTCCGAGGTTAAGAGCCAGGAGGAGGGACCAAAGCTGAGCCTTACAGATGGACCAGGGGTTCCAATGCTCTGGGAAACTCTGGAGTGCAGGAATTCTGGGCTTCTGTGGATACTTCAGCATCCTATTCAGATCCATTATCTGTTTATTCATGCATAGGCTCATCCAGTAAACTGTCCTGAGTGCCTCTTATGGGCCTCTTGAAGCAGAAAAGCTCTGCTTTCCCAGATACAGGGAGTTGAGGGAAATGGTGTGGGCAGCTACGTTATTTTTACTAAATGTCAGGGTAAATACACATAAGCTGACTAAATTGTGTGTGTGTGTGTGTGTGTTTGCACACATGTGCACACATGTGCTCATGTCCAAGCATATACCTGGTATAGAAGATTCTTAGAGAATGTCACCGTGATGGATAATCTTTAGACTCATCTGACTGAATTTGGAACCACTTAGGAGACACACCTCAGTGTGTGATGAGTCTGACGTGAATGTTCTTGAATGTAATGGGGCTCTAGGCTGACTGAAAGTGGGGAAGGGTCTAATCCAGCAAAGCACTAACATCTATCCCCCTGCTTCCAGACTGGAGGTGCATCGTGACAGGCTGCCTCACGTTCCTGCCTCCATAGCCAGAGTCATCCCTGCTGCCATGCCTTCTCCCCATGACAGATGATGCCTTCCAACAGAACAACTCCCTCCTTCTTTAAGTGTTTCTTTTTATCAGTTATTCTGCCACAGTAACAAAGAGAGAAAACATAGCGGGAGTTCTGGAGGGTGAAAACAACGTAGCCCAGCGTTTCTTCAATTCCAGTTTGTGCATGAACAACCTGATCCGGAGATGTTGGTTTTGTTGTTATTTATTATTTATTTGTGTGTAGTGCATGCATAGAAGTCAACTTTCAAGAGTTAGTTCTCTCCTACCATGTTCAGGAACTGAATCAGGTAGTCAGGCTTGACAGTAAGTACCTTTGCCTGCTGAGCCATCTTGGCAACCCAAGCAGCAGTTCTAACCAGCTCATGACAACCAGTGGATGTCAACATAGTGATGTTCTAGAACTCCAAGAGGCAAAGGAACAGAGACCAGGTGGTTTCAAAATCTTAGAGAACAGACCTTAGACACGTATGACCAAGTATGAGTATAAACATTCAAAAATGAAACCTGCAAGAGGGCAACCTTTATAGAAGTGAGGGAGGGATGGGACTTTGCTCAGGAGGGTTTTTCTCCCTCCAGACTCACACAGCCTCAGGGAAACACCAGGCTGCCTCCACCTTCTACCCAGAGCTGTACAGTCTAACACTGAGCACAGCTGCATTCATTGCTTCAAATGGGGCCAGGGTGACTGAGGAGTGGGAGGGCGGCTGAGGAGTGGAAGGGTGACTGAGGAGTGGGATTCTTTATTTGATTTAGATGAAAAGCTGAAGCAGTATCAGACATGCTTTTTTTGTTTTGTTTTTTTTCTGCAACTTTAGGGTAGGGGCTGGAGATATGGCCCAACGGGTGAAGATAATTGGGTACAAAACTTCTCCAGGAAAGCAGAAATCATCTCTCTCCATATATTTTTTCCTTACACTGCTGAACCCTTGATGTAAGAATCATTTACAGAGAAGTACATGAGAAGTACAGAGAAGACACTCTGTTCTGTGAATGAAGATTTTGAGGTGGCCATTTAATTTCATGAATTCTTCTCTGTCATAACCATGCTCCTCACAAGCCCCTCTGTGCAGATATGTTATCTATTCTCTTAGAATGAATTATAACATCATTGCTTAAAAGGACATGGGCCACTTTATTGCTGTTAAGCATTGCCAAGTTAGTCTCAGAAAAGACTGAACTAATTTGCAGTACTCTCAGCATTGGCATTCGGTGCAGAACGTGGATCTTCTGGTGCCAGCTTTGAAAGGCATGCAGAGAGAACATTTATGGTTTGGGTGAGTTACTTAGCCTGCAGAGACTCAAACTATTTGAACTGTAAAACAGAGATAACTGTGTGAGGCTGGAAATGAACTGAGTAAAAGCCAAAAATATTTGCATGATAAACGAAGTTTACATACATGATTTTACTTAAAAAGGGCTGTAATGGAAGAGGTAGAGATAGCTCAGTGGTAAAGCGTTTGCCAAGCAAGAGTAAAGACCTGAGTTTGAACCCCAGAACCCACAGAAAAAGCCAAGCACAATCATGTGCACTTATAACCCCAGAACAGGGGAGGAGGAGACAGGAGGGCCCATTGGCCAAGCAATCTAGGGGAACTGGCAAGTCCTGGGTTTAGTGAAGACAATGTCTTAGAAATGAAGTGGAGAGCAACTGAGAAGACACCAGCTGTTCCTCTCTGTGCTCCACACAGATGCACATACAAACATGTGCACACACTAAATAAAAATAGAAAGAATGGAAATCATAGTTCTTCCTTACAGCGGTCGGGATGTGAGTAGTGGTCTCTGCAGATGCACGATTTGACTCAGATGGCGACTTTGGAGGGGTGGGCACAGAAGAAACCTCAGTCATATATTGGGCTCCTGCCAGTGATGCTTAAACTGCTAAAATCTGAGGTGGTTGGGAGAGGGAACTAGCCTATTATTTTTCTGCACTTGATTCTTGTGCTATGAAGATTTACTTTTAAATAGTTCTGGGAGCTAACATCTCATGTGTGTCTAAGAATTTAATCCCAGGAATATTTTATTATAAAATGAGTTATGCTTCCTAGCAAACAAACAAAAAAAAAGAGTGCTGAATAAAAATTCTCTTGGGTGATGATTTGACAGGTTCAGGGGTGGGGTGGGGCAGGGCGGCTCTAACTTGCCTGAGAGAGCAGGAGGGAAACTCCATATATGGATATTATTTTAAGGGCTCACTGGAGCATGCCATGTTCCACGGACCCTATGTGACCATAAACTGAAGTCTCTGAAACAGTGAGCCCAAACAGGCATTCTGCTCTAAAAGAAGAGGGGGAAAGAGGCTGAACACCGTGGCTGGGTTCACATCTGCCTTGCTCAGACCTTTTGGCAGAATTATTAGAGAAGTGGATGGACGGGTTTGAGATGTACACGTTTCCTTATTCAGTATATCTACAGAAGGTGAGTGAGCTACTGTCTATCACCTATGTATTATTAATCTACATCTGCTATTTTATTTACTTATCATTTCTCTAATAGATACATCTATATATCTAATAGGTAAATATTTCCCATATATCTATTAACCTACTATATATCTGCTATATTATCTATCATCTATCAACCTATCATCTATCTGAAGAGCTAGCTACTATCTACTTATGTATGTGTGTGTGTATGTATGTATGTTTGTATGTATGTATGTATGTGTGTGTATGTATGTATGTATGTTTGTATGTATGTATGTATGTATGTATGTATGTATGTATGTGTGTGTATGTATCAATCTACTATCCTATCTATCTATCTATCTATCTATCTATCTATCTATCTATCTGGTATCAATCATCTTCATCCACAGCAATTTGATGAGGAAAGAAATTGAGAGGAGTCTGGTCTTATCCCCATTCTGAAGGTCCATCTTTGGGAGAAGGTCAAAAATGGTTATGCCTGCTTTAGGCTAGCTCTGTGTCATGAGCAAAGACAAAGCTGTGATCTTGAAAAGGCAAAACACTTAGACTGCAGCTGAAGTGTGAGGCTGTCTGGTGTCTGACAGGTTCTCGTTTGCTGGATTTGTGCAGCTACAGAGGGCAGAAAGGCTGCTTGCCTTCCCCAGTATCCCAGCTCAGGGCAGAAGCACTGTGGGAAGCTACAGAGGAGATTTCTGGGTGAGAGAGTCCAATCTAGATAATTGTGTTGTTCCCCTTCATTTACTGATCACATGACTTTAAATCTGTCCTGCGGTAACATACCTCTTACTGGGAAGAGAGAAGGAGAGAGATGAGGTGGCACTATTTAATAGCCACGTGGAGTGCCAGGAAGCCTTACAAAGACGACTTGCTCTTGTCTAAACCACACATAGCAGGCAGGTCATCTTCAGCTTGTACAGAGTTCTTCACCTAACTCCACGCGTCTCCACGTTCCACCCGAAGATTGGCAGAGACTGCTTGCCCAAACACACAGGCCGTCTGCAGCAGAGCTGAGGGAGCTGCGATGGTTAATCTCGATTGTCTACTATGTGAACAAACCTCTGGGCGTGTCTGTAAGAGACTATCCAGACAGGTTTCACTGCTATAGGAAGACGGCCCCTCCTCCAACCACAGCGGAACCATCCCGTGGCCCGGGGGCTTGGACTGAATAAAAAGGAGAAAGTGAGCTGAGCGCCATCAGTCATCTGCTTTCCTCCGGCAGATGCTCTGTGATCAACCACTCAAGCTCCTGCTGCCTGGCTGTCTCCACCACGATGGGACTGTACCCTCAAACTATGAGCCACAATAAACCCTTCCTTCCTGACTTCGCTGTTGTCATAGAAACAGGAAATGCAACTAGTACAAAGAGGAAAGCTGAAATCTCAGCTGAGCCATCCTTACTGAAAGGTTATTAACCCCTCTTGCTTCCATTACAGAGGAGAGAGGTGGCCCCTTTAGCCTAATTCTCAGGGTACTGTGGTGAGTAGACAAAACCCAGGGCTGGGAGACAGAGATCCAGATCAGGCCCTAGGTTCTGCAGCTCACTGTGTGACTTTGGTCAAGTCACTTGGTCTTGCTGAGCCTCAAATTCTTTTCTATAAAATAAGAAGATTGGGACCAACTATCTCTAAGCATTTTTGCTCTCAGTATCAAGGCTTTTTAGGATCAGGGAGAATTGAAGAGGGCTGTACTCTCTCCTTTCCAGACAGCTTTGTAACTGTACTTAGCATTTGGCCCTGAGTTTGAGAAACAAATCTAGAATCGGCTTGATTTGTGACAGACCCGTGGGCTTCCTGTTCTGTCTGTCACAGGGTTCCGGATGGTCACTCCCATCTCCAGGAATATAGGTGCCTTGTGGATAAAGGACAAAGTCCTGGTGACAGGAGGAACAGTGACTATTGTCACTGGATTCTCAGCATCCAGTTCCCCTACACTTCTGGACTGTGAGTCATGCTTGGTGGCCCTGATGCCTGGCAGTGGGCCACACCCAACTTCTTGAGTGTGTCAACACCAGGATGGGGTAAATCATGAGAGGTCCATTTTTAGCTAAGAATGAAAAATGAAGTCACTGGTATAGCAACAGAAGATGCCAGCTGGGGACACAGATGGGAGGTGACCATGTGTGGAAGGGTGGGGCAGTCATCCTGATGAGCCAATCCCCAGGAGGCTTGGAGCTGCTGGAGTTGAAGGAATTTTGGCAGCATGTTGGGAGTGGGACCACACAAGAGGTCTTAGGGGAGGGGCCACAACAGGCCTGTCCTTTTCCAAATCGCAGACCCCAGTGGGGGCTCTAAGCATCTACGTGCCCCAGGGAAATGGGAAGGGGGTGCTGCAGTCTCAAATGCATGGACTTTGCCATCTTCTGCTCTATTTTATTTTCGGAGCAGAGCAAACAGGGAGGGGAAGATTTATCGCCTGTCTGCTCAGCCTCCTCTCTTTTTCTCCCACTCTGGGCTGGACCAACATGTCTCTGAGGCCTTTACATTTCCACCATCCTGTAGTTCCTTGCTAATTTCAAAAATAACACATTCTGGGGGAACAGAGCATGTGAGAAAATTGCTGATATTTTAAAGATGAAGTAGCACCATTTCAGTATAAAAGGGGGAGATCACACTTCTATTCCATGGCTTTTATCTGGATGTTGATCCTGACACAGTCTTTAACCTCACACCTGTTTCCTCATTTGTGAAGTGACTGAGGTAATGTTGCCTAACTCAGGGGCTCCAGGAGGATTAACTGGATTGTGAGGATCTGGGCTTGCTTAGCACTGCTGGCCAATAAACCCAGTGCAGCTAGGATACAGGAGCTGATGGACTCAGCTCTCTTAAGGAGACAGTGGGAGCTGGGGGGCTACCTTCCCCTGCTTTCCTGGCGATCCTGGGAGTGTTCCCCTAGATACCTCAGGATGAGCTCTGGGGTAGATCTCAAAGGAAGGAATCCTCCTTGGGGTTTGGCTGGCTTTAGCTACTTCCTTCTCTGACTCAGTGTGTGGTCATGTGTGTGCAGGTGTACATGTGTGTGCAGGTGCACATGTGTGTGCAGGTACACATGTGTGTGCAGGTACACATGTGTGTGCAGGTGCACATGTGTGGGCAGGTGCACATGTGTGTGCAGGTGCACATGTGTTGCAGGTGCACATGTGTGTGCAGGTGCACATGTGTGGGCAGGTGCACATGTGTGTGCAGGTGTACATGTGTGTGCAGGTGCACATGTGTTGCAGGTGCACATGTGGTCAGGTGCACATGTGTGGGCAGGTGCACATGTGTGGGCAGGTGCACATGTGTTGCAGGTGCACATGTGTGTGCAGGTGCACATGTGTGGGCAGGTGCACATGTGTGGGCAGGTGCACATGTGTGGGCAGGTATGCATGTGTGTGCAGGTACACATGTGTGTGTATGCACAGCAGGAGAGGCAGGCAACAGCCTTAGGTGGTGTTCCTCAGGACATCGTCCACTTATTTTTTTTTTTTTAAAGACAGAGTCTCTTATTGGCCTGAAGCTCACCAAGTAGGACGGGGTGGGTGGCTGGCCAGTAAGTTCTCATGGATCTGCCTGCCTCTGCCTCCCTAGTACTGGAATTACAAGTGTACTCCACCATGCTCAGCTTTTTAAAAAATCTTGGTTCTGAGGGTGGGTCAAGTTCTTGTACTTGACAGGCAGGCACTTCACCAACTGAGCCATCTCCCCAACTCGAAGCTGTCCTTTTCTTCATCTGACCTTGCATGTGTGCTATACCAGGAGTAAGGACAACTTCAGAAAGCACACCAGGACTCAGAGAGGGAAGCACTGCTTGCTCATTCATTCATTCATTCATTCATCCAGCCAGCAGAGACCTTGTGCCTGTCTGTGCTTGTCTGTGCACTCAGGGCTCCATTGAACCTGGACTTTGCCTTCTGTTATGTGGAGTGGGCTGGGGACAGCTTTCAGTCAGCCCCCACGTCCTTCTCTCTTACTCTTCCTTCTCCATAGCTCACCACACAGTTGAGTCTTACTTGAAGATGACCTGTATACCCTCGGGCCTTCCTCACATTGGTTGAAACTCCAAGAATAGATGAGATTGTTAAAACTCAGTGTATACACAGGAGAGAGTCTCTGTCTCTACAGTTAGAGATGTCGAGGAACACATGTTTGAGGATTCGGGGTCCAGGAAGCATGGGAAGGGCTAGGGTGTTTTCTGGTAGGCAGGGATGTTGGGTGGATGGCAGGGAGGTCCAGTTTAGGCTACTGGACGGATGTGCTTCTCTGATGGAGGGATGCTCCAAGCAGACAGTCATTGTCAGGCTGCATGTAGGGTAGTGAGCAGGGAGTCATGGCTGTTGTCAGGATCAGAGAATTTTCAGAAATTAGTACTTGAGTCCTGGCAACCAAGCTGGTATCTGCTCAAACCGAGGCAGCTTATATTCCTAAAAGCTGGAACAGGGAGGGACTCCATTTCCCTATCAAAAGGGGGCCCAGCTGCAGGTCCAGCACAGAGTTCCCTGGAAGAAGCTGGGGACTGGGCTGGCTCTGATGTTTCCAGAGCAACCTAAACACAAGAGTGTTTCAGAAGTGATCTATTGACTGGATTGTTCTTCTCACTTGGCAGAAACACAGTGATCATCTTCTAGGATTGCTACAGGCCAGCTACGGAGAGAACAATCCATTTGGAGACAAACACACATGCTCGAGTTCCTTCAAGAATATTTCATGGCTGAAAGACGTCTGTGTCTTTGAGTTACCTGGTCCTGACCACAACACTGTGCATGAGGAGTACAACGTCACATTCTCTCTATATTATAGATGAGGCTGCTGTTGGCCAAGATCCAGGGAAATTATCTATAGCCTGGTTGTTGCTATGGTTCCCCAGGACCCTTTTCTCTCTTATTTGAGAATGAGTACTCTACTCTCAAACAAAAATTGTTTGGATTTTTAAAAACCGATTTATTATTTGTATGTGCATGTGTGTATGTGTGTGCACATAAATACAGGTACCTGCAGAAGCCAGGGAGGGTGTTATATTGTCTAAAGCTGGAGTTATGGGTGATTGTGTGCTTTTCCATATTGGTGCTGGGAACCAAACTCCAGTCCTCTAGGAAAGCAGCAAGCACTCCTAACTGCTGAGCCAACTCTCCAGTCCCTGGTGTGTATCTTGAACACCTTCCAAAGGGCCCACGTGTTAAAGGCTATGTCACCTGTAGGGGTGTTGGGAGGTAATGGAAGCTTTAGGAGGTGGGGCCTAGTTGAAGAGAATTAGGTTATTGGGGGCATACCCTTGAAGTGAGTAGCAGGACCTCAGCTCCCGCCCCTTTCCTGGCTACCACAATGTGAACAGATGTGAGCAGTATCCTTCAAAACATGTTCCCGCCATGATATTCTTTCTGCCTCTCCCACAAGCTCAAAGGACCATAGCAAGGCAGCCAGGACTGACATCTGGAAACATGATCTGACACAACCTTCCTTTCTTTCAAACTAATTTTCCTGGGTATTTCATTACAGTGATGACTAATGATGGATTTGGAGCCAAAATCTTGTCTGTGTCCCCTATCAATTTGTGCAATCTTGGGAAAGTTGTTTAATATCTTCAATTTTCATTCTCTCTGTAGTTACTTGGCGTATTCTTTTTGATTGTTATTGTGTGTGGTATATGCAATGTGTACACACATGAGTGTGGGTACACTTATGTGTGTATGTTTGCATATGTGTGTGCATGTATGTGTATATGTGTGTATGTGTATATATGTGTATATGTGTTTATATATGTATATGTGTATGTGTATATATATGCACATATGTGTTTATATATGTATGTGTGTATATATATATGTGTATATGTGTGTACATGTGTGCATATGTGTGTATATATGTATGTGTATATATATATGTGTGTGTATGTATATGTGTGTATATGTGTGTAGCTATGTATGTGTGTATGTATGTGTGTATCATGTGTATGTGTATGTATATGTATGTGTATATGTGTGTCTGTGTATGTATGTGTGCATATGTGTGTATGTGTATATAAGTGTGTATGTGTGTTTGTGTGTGTGTATGTGTGTATAAGTGTGTATGTGTGTTTGTGTGTGTGTGTCTGTGTATGTATGTATGTATATGTGTGTATGTATGTGTGTATATGTGTGTGTAGATCTGACAGCAATGTTGAATGTCTTGTCCTGTCACACCCACCTTATTTTTTGAGACAGTGTGTCTCACTGAACCTGAACTTCACTTTTCTGCTTGGACTGGCTGATCAGACAACGTCCAGGTTCTGCCTGTCTCTGCCTCCCTCACTGGGCTCACAGTGCTTGGGTACTGGCTTTACACGTGTGGTGGAGCTCCTACCTTGGGTCTTTATGCTTGTGTGACAAGCATTATATTCACTGAGCCATCTTATCAACCCCTCTTTGCTTATTAGCTGCCAGCACTGGCTTTAGTCTTGGAAAGACATTTTATTTCTTCTTTTTGCTTCCCTTCTGTCAAAGCTACTTGGAGATAATTTGTGATTAGTGTGAATGTGTTCAAAGCCACTTTCTCTGCTACACTGCAGCCTCCATGAGGGCAGGAGTTACACTGGTAACCAACTCCTGCAATGGTGCTATAGAACCACAGTACTTTCACAGAAATGTTTTAACTTCAGTTTCCCTTTATATCAGTAGAAGATATACTGGATTCTATATTAAGTCCAACCTAGACTGAATTTATCTCTATACTAATATAAATATACATATCTTGAGTATGGAAAGGGAACTAAGCAAGAGTGTGTAGTGCCCACAGAAGTTCTAATGTAGCCTTGAATCTGTGTCTTATGGACACCTGTGTCTGTCCCCATTCGGTCATTTATAACTTCTCATGCGAGTTAGACATTTAACCAATGAGTGTCAAATGAGAGGAAGGATGGAGGTGGTAAGGGGCATTCCCAACAAGTCTGAGAATCTCCTCTGGTTAGAGAGTAAATTCATCTCTTTGGGAAGATTTTAAAAAGAGGTCTAGAAAAAAAAAAAAAAAACAGGAGCTAGCCTTTTCCTATGACTTCAGCCTGGGTTATTTATTACCCACCCTTGCTCTAAGACTATGCAACCCAGCCACTGACGCTTTGAAAGCTCTGCCCAGCCCTCCTTATAGTAGAAATGTTGGTACATCCTCAGACAGTCTCCATTCCAGAACACTTTAATACATTCAGGAATGGACACTGCTCCCTTGGCTTACAAAAGCTGAGAACGCCCTCATCTACCCACCATCCTGACACCAACAGTTAATGCCATCAAGAAGTTGGGAACTTTATTCAGCTTTTACAAGAGATGGCTGAAAATTTTGAGGTCAAAATGTGCCATGCCCCATGTCCATAGTCTGGTGGGCCTCCTGAGTTGTCTACTGAGCAAGTGGAATTTTGAAAAATAGGGAAAAAAATAAAGAAAAATGACACTTAGAAAATTATTGACAATTCTCAACCAACTCCAGTTTCTTGGAGGAAGACAAGAGAATGAGAAAACCAGCCCCAACTAGCCTGAAGTTTCAGCAAAAATCACTGTGCTTTGGTACAGAGAGCAAGGCAGGAGACTGATTTTTTCATCATTATCCAGAATAAGCCACATCAAACAGAATGGTCACAGAACACACAAGGACAGCTAGAAACCTTTGGCCTCACATCTTGTGTGTGAAAGAGACTTAACCCAGTGTGCATCTTCCTTCTCTGAGATTCTTGGGACTAGAAGTATTTTGATTTGGGAACATTTTTGCATACATAATGAGACATCTTCTGGATGAGATCCAAAGCTAAGTATGAAATTCATTTATGTTTGATAGGCATCTTACAAACTCAGCTTGCAGGTGTGTCTCCATTGTATTTGTAGTGAGCCTGTGTTTTCCCTGTGACATGTCTTTGAGGTCAGAGGTCAGAGGTGAAATTGTTTTCCTTGTATGTCCTAACAGCACTCACAAAGTTTGGGCTTTCAGAGCATCTCCAATTTCTGAGTTTTGGATTCAACCTATATAGAAAATGAAAACAATATGCTCCACTGTTTATTCAGTCTCTTGTACTGTCCTAGAGTCAGTTATAAAAGTAGCTGCACAGATGTTATCTTACTCAAAGTGCCTTATCTATGTTCTATTTCCCTAGCTTCTTCTGCAGAGGAACGTCAATCATGCAGCTTTGCAGGCTACTATTGGCCAAGAACTCTGATGGGAGGCAGGGTGGCTTACAAGCTTTAGTAAGACATGATGTCAACATTCAGGAGCCCACAAGGAGATGGATATGCAAACAGATAACTGTAATGTGTTCTAGAATAAGCCATAGCAGACTCCATGCAAGCTGCGTGGAGTTCAGAGGAAGGAGTAATTTGTGTGTCTGCCAGGTCAGGGAAGGCCTCCTAGGGGCGTGGCACATGAGATAATGTTATACAGACGGAAGAGTCCAGATGATTCCCATAGTCCATTTAGACATTTAGATTCATGGGGGGGGGGGCGGCGCAAGCGGGGGAGAGAGAGAGAGAGAGAGAGAGAGAGAGAGAGCACAGAGATGAGAGGGTGGGGGAGAAGATTCATTGTGAGAAAGCCTGGATAGGACATGTGTATTTCTGAACAATCTAGACCAAAGGTTTGGAGCTTCTTCCTGTGCACCTAAACCCCATAGACCACATTGAGTCTGGCCTATTAACACTTGTTGGGACTAGAAAAGTATCATATTAAGGTGTGACTCAGTTTTTGTTGTGATATTGAGGAATCTACCTTGAGAAAAAAAAAAGAGCCCTTCCATGGAAGATTTGGTTGAGTACCACATATTCATATCCTGATGGCTCAGCAAGTTAGACTACACTCTGCTGTTGTGGAGAACCTGAGTTCTGTTTCCAGCACCCATTGGGTGTCTCACACTTCCTGTAACCCCAGCTCTATGGGTCAATGTTCTCTTCTGGACTCCATGAGCACCTGCACTCAAACTTTCATACATAGACATTTAGGGGACAGTTATCCGAACCAGAGCAGCCATCAAAGTTACATCCCTGGCTTTTAATAACTTGTGAAGAGGAAGGAGATCCTTGGCAAGAGCCAAGCTAATGCGTGTGGCTGGAGTCCGTTCACTGAAAAGGACCGAGAAGAGGAAAGTTCAAGGGGCTGGGAAACGATGTCTGCTATTGAGTGTCTGAAGGGCTACACATTAGAGGGATAGAGAGATGGCCCAGTAGAAAAAGAGCTTACTCAGAGAACATGAGGACATGAGTTCATATTCTCAGAGACCACACAGAGCTGGGTGCTATAAGAACATGCATGTAATCCCAGTGGTGGGGTGGGAGACAGAGACAGAAGAAGCTTGGGGACCAGTAAGGCTAGTGCTTGCAGCAGGAAACAGCAATGAGCAAGGCTGTTCTCAGACTACTGTTATCATGCTGTGGTAGGCACATGGTTGGTTGCACCTCCGCAGACAACCTGGTACACGCCTATACGCCAGCATGAACATACATGCTCACACACATGCGTGTGCACACGCACACACACATACACACACATACACACACACACAAACACACACACACGCATATTAAGGGGAAAATCTCTCCCTAGAGGAGCAGTTCGCAAGGAGCAGATTTTATTATAGCATGTCTGCCTTCCCATGACTTAACACAATCTACAAATGCAATTCACTACAAGAAACTGTGAACTCCCCATTTCCAGGTCTGAGCAGGAAGGATCCCATTGTGACCATTGTGTGGGGACAAAGTGATAATTTAAAACTTCAAAATTGTCTTCCGGTCTGGGCCCCGAGCAGATCCCGGGCAGCAGCTCTGCACCCAATCTCACAAATCCCAGAGAAGTGGGCCTCCCAGGAGCTCTAACCTGGGCAGTATCTTAGGTAAGGAGACAGCAACACCCGCTCCAAACAGGGAGTAACTGGGACACACTGGGACCCAGGAATTCACTCCTGGCCCAGAGCACTGGTTACTTCCTGTCTGCACCCAAGCACTGAGCAGATCTTAGGCCCCAGCTCTAACCCCAGTAGTAACACCCACCCCACACAGTTCTGACACAACCAAGATAATAAGAAAGACAGGTTCCAGTCAGAGACAGGGCAGGTAGCACTAAGGTGATCCAGATGACAAAAGGCAAGCGCAAGAACATAAGTATCAGCAACCCAGGGTACTTGGCATCATTAGAACCTAGTTCTCCCACACTAGAAAGTCCTGAATTTCCCATATCACCAGGAAAGCAAGACTCAGATTTAAAACCACTTCTAATGATGATGATAGAGGACTTTAAGAAGGACATAAATAACACTCTCAAAGAATTTGAGGAGAACACAGGTAAACAGATAGAAGCCCTTAAAGAGGAAACACAAAAATCCCTTAAATTATTACAAGAAAACACCAAACAGGTGAAGGAATTGAACAAAACCATCGAAGACATAAAAATGGAAGTAGAAACAATAAAGAAATCACAAAGGGAGACTATCCTGGAGATAGAAAACCTAGGAAAGAAATCAGGAGTCATAGATGAAAGCATCACCAACAGAATACAAGAGATAAAAGAGAGAATCTCAGGTGCAAAAGATACCATAGAAAATATTGACACAACTGTCAAAGAAAACCCAAAATGCAAAAAGTTCTTAACACAAAACATCCAGGAAATCCAGGACACAATGAGAAGACTAAACCTAAGAATAATAGGTATAGATGAGCGTGAAGATTCCCAACTTAAAGGGCCAATAAACACCTTCAACAAAATTATAGAAGAAAACGTTCCTAACCTAAAGAACGAGATGCCCATAAACATACAAGAAGCCTAGAGAACGCCAAATAGGCTAGACCAGAAAAGAAATACCTCCTGTCAGATAACAATCAAAACACCAAATGCACAAAACAAAGAATATTAAAAGCAGTAAGGGAAAAAGGCCAAGTAACATATAAAGGCAGACCTATCAGAATTACACCAGACTTCTCAACAGATACTATAAAATTGACAAGATCCTGGACAGATGTCATACAGACCCTAAGCGAACACAAATGCCAGCCCAGGCTACTATATCTAGCAAAACTCTCAATTACCATAGATGGAGAAACCAAGATAGTCCATGACAAATCCAAATTTACACAATATATTCCCACAAACCCAGCATTACAAAGAATAATAGTGGGAAAGCTCCAATCTAAGGAGGGAAATTATACCCTAGAAAGAACAAGAAAGTAATCATCTTCCAACAAATCCAAAAGAAGATATCCACACAAAGATAATTCCATGTCTAATAACAAAAATAACAAGAAGAAACAATCACTGTTCCTTAAGATCTCTTAACATCAATGGACTTAATTCCCCAATAAAAAGACATAGGCTAACGAACTGGATACATAAACAGGGCCCAGCATTTTGCTGCATACAGGAAACCCACCTCAGTGACAAAGACAGACAGTACCTTAGAGTAAAAGGCTGGAAAACAATTTTTCAAGCAAATGGTCCTAAGAAACAAGCTGGAGTAGCCATTCTACAGCCTGAGAACACAAAGGGAGGGACTCATGGCTCCACCTGTATAGGTAGTTGAGGGTGGCCTTGTCAGGCATCAGTGGAAGTAGAGGGCCTTGGTGCCTGAAAGTTTGGATCCTCTAGTGTTGGAGAATTCAAGAGCAGGGAGGCAGGAATGAGAGGATGGTGGGAGCACATAGAAACTCCCCGAATTATTTGGATTAGACATGACAGAGGCAGTCCTCCAGAAGACTAGATTCCAGAATTCAAACAAAAAAATTATCTTGATACTAAAATTTGTTTTGAGAATTGTATATTGCAGAATACACAGCCTTGATGTATCTACTCATCAAGTAAGCTGAGCAGACCTGCTTGAACCTCTGATGTCCTGGAATCTCAGCTGAATGCAGTGAAGACACAGACGTCAGAGGCTTATCAATTTACTCTCCCCCCACCCCACCCCTCTTCTAATATCTCAACGCCCATAATCAACTTGAAGAAGTTAATGAAGAGTCGGTGCCCCTATTCCCTGGGCTTGGGGACTGAGGTGGTTAATATTGGGCTGTCTTTCTAGGGAAAAGTAGTGGTTTTGTTGGAACAGGGAAGAATAGCTAGGATTTATTGCATAGCCATAACCTATTGGTAGAAATCTGTATAATTGTTATTAAGCTGAAGTAATAATTTCTTAAATGGTACAAAATTTACTTTGATTTCAAATTTAAGGTTTTCATTGGTACGAGTTTCTTATTGATATAAAAGTGAGGTTAATACTGTTACTCTCATAGGCATTGTGCCTATATAACACATTTAGGAATACAAGGCTTAGACCCAGTCCTTCTTTAACTCTTTTAACTGATTCAAGATGGTTAGCCTGGGAGTTAAGGGCCTATAGCAAATACATGGTTCTGAATTTATTGTTAGGGTGTTTTCTATATTTTATTTAGAAATAGCTGAGAGGAGTTAATAGACAACAGTTCAGATTGCCTTACATGGATAGTCGGTTTTCAAAATGCCAGAAGTCCACAGAATTGACGTTACAAACATTTCTACATTAAGGTTCATTTTGATTAGAGACCTGTCTGCTCCTGACAGCTTCCTATCTTGGATTCTAAGTAGAAATTGAGCATCTTTGGAGTCACTCCAGTTGTGGTGAGAGAGCCACTAGGTAAGAATGGCCTCCTTTCATCTACAGACAAATTACTGTCCAGAAAAAGACACACTTTCGGAATAGTCAACTGATTACATCTGCCACGACAGAGTAATCAGCCCTTAATAATTCTGCATCACTAGGTCTGTCAGATGATCCTGGGCCAGAAGGCTGAAGATCGGATGCTCCAACATTTTGTAGTTTAGGGAGTGTCCAGGTGTTCAGTAGTCTCTATAAATTGACTAAGTTTTAGAAGCTATGCTTTGTGCTTCCCATAATTTCAGTTAGTTCAGTCATTCTGGATTTCTGATGAGGTTGAAGACTTACAGTCTCATAGCCAATCCTGGCTATTTACTTTGAGGGAAAAGATTTGAGAGGATGATTTTCAGCTGGCATTCATTCTAAAGCCAAAAAAAAAAAAAAAAAAAAAAGCCAGGTTCAGAACTAAGTCTTTTAGTTAGGAGAGATGACAGAGGTTCTGGTTAGTCAACAAAATGTTGGACTGGGTATTAGGTCTATCTTGTACCTTACTGATACAAATTAGTATAGTTATGCTCTAATTGCATTTTGAGAGACAAGTTTTATCTTAACAGGAAGGGTGATATGTAGGAGGAGCTAATGTGGGAGGAGTAAGGAGAGGGAGAGGAGGAGTAAAGAGAGGAGGAGGAGCTAGGAGATGAGAAAGGGAGGGGGAACATGGAGGCAGATGTTTGAGTGTCTCTGCCAGTCAAAGATAGTTGGTATATCTAGATTGGGTATTGGGTTACACTTCTGATTGTATGGTCATCTTGTTATTGAGCATTACCAAACCTATAAAGCCTTTGATTAACATTTAAAAAAAGTTACTAATTAACAAAAAAGGTTGAGGAAGGAGGGTGATGGAATACATGTGACAGGAAATCAGATGAGGAAACTAGCTGGAGGAAGAAAGGGAAGGGGCAGAGGGAAACAAATCAGAACTCTAATGACACATGTATGAGGATGCTGTAATAAAACCCAGTACTTTGTATGTTAACTTAAAATATTAATAAAGAAAAAAAGCAAGAAGGAGGAGGGGGATAGGATAGGGGATTTCTGGGGCAAGGAATGGGGAAAGGGGATGACATCTAAAATGTAAATAAATAAAATATCCAATTTAAAAAAAAAACAACTTCCAAGTGATGTCCTATTCCATAGTGGTCAGATTTGAGGCATAGATCCTTGCCTATTTGGACATGAGGCACAGATTCTGCTCCTTTTCATTGTCTTCCCTTTTCATTGTCTTCAGCATTGACTCATCTCTGAAGCCAGTTCTTATTGATTGTTACTGGCTGAATGGAACACTGTGTGAAGAAGGTTTCCAAAGCTATGTAATGTGATAGATTGGCAATGTCTGCCCAGGACCAAGGAAAGGAGTAGCGGGGAGCCACTTTGCCTTCTTTGTATGTGTAGCCCGTAGATAATACGAGCATTGTTTACTTGGTTTAAATCTAGTTTTTCTTTGCAGTAAGCAAAAATGTTTCCCTTTACATCGTGATGAGGTTCATTGCTCTGAGATGGGTGGGTGGATGTCTCTAAGGACAAAGGGTTATGAGGACATGAAGTGATGAAGAAGAAAGCTAAGGTGCAGAACAATTTCCAGCAGGCAATGGAAAGCCGAACTTTTCCTAGGAGTGTAGGATTCTGAGTCCAGGGAAAAAGTGGCTTCATGGGCTCTTCTCTGCCTCTGAGCCTCACCTCTGGAGGAGAGTGTGGCAGGTGGACACCACCCTTCCTGCTTAGGCCTCTATAATAGGCAAGTTGGATACGGTAGTGGGGTGTATTCAGGAAGAGAGGAGACAGAAGTAGGTACCCCAAATGTCTTCATTCTTGTGTAGTATTGAAGTGTTTGAAAGTCCCTCTCTTCCTTTGGTGGCCACTATGGGATGTCAGGTAACCAGATGAGTGTCTATAAGGCCATGGAGATGTAAGATGGCATCAAGTCAATCAGGGATGGCTGCCAAGCCCCTTATTTTAGGTCTGAGTGTGTGTCCATAGAAGATGGAAAAGGGCAGAGGTGGGAGCTAGCAGGAGCCAGCAGTAGTAACTAGCACTATCAATTGCGTGCACGCCCACTGCTGTCAATGTGCAGCAGCTAGGACTCCAGCAAGTACCACCCAGATCTTGTTAGAAATGTAGTCTATCGGGCAGGAGACACACGTGTGTGCGTGTGTGCGTGTGTGTGTGTGTGCGTGTGTGCGTGTGTGTGTGTGTGTGTGTGTGTACCTACAGAGGCCAGAAGAAGATCCTGATTTGCATGTTGGAACCAAACTCCTGTCCTCTTGGAGATCAGCATATGCTCTGAACTGCTGTGTCATCTCTCTAGCCCCAACCTTGGTTTGTTTTTGAGGATAAGATTTCTCAGTCATCTGGAACTTGCCTATTAGGCTAGAAGTTGTTCCTCAAAACCACATCTACCTTATTTTTTATCTTTAAAATAATTTTGGCACATGGTCTTTCACTAGACTGGAACCTGCTGATTCCATTAGACTGGCTGGTTGGAGAGTCCCAAGGATCCAGTGTTAGAATCTCAAGTTCTTGCCACCCACCGTGCCCTATTCTATTTAAATGTGGATTCTGAGGCTCAAACTCAGGCTGACATTTTGACCATCAGAGCTGTCTCTGTAGCCATGATCTTAACTTATAAAATTGTAAATAAATCATAGAGGTAGTGCTGAGTGCGGGTCAGAACGGGTGTGTGGAGTTATGGAATGTGCTGGTGCCTGAACACAATCAGTTTTCAGGAATTTCCCCAGATCTCGAGCAAGGGACATCCTTAAAGAACAAGGTGTTGGGACACCTCTCTGACTGGTTCTGTGATACTGTTGGGTTTTTGATGCTAGGTTTTACATGCTAGGTTTTACATGCTAGGGACATGTATGGCTTCAAAGCAGTGTCCCATGTGACAGGGCATGAAGGAATCTGTTGTGTTTTATAGGCTGTTGGCTGGAAAACATCAATGACTAAAAGCCCTTACTCAATAGGATGTCAATAGAACCTGGGTTCTTGTCCCACCGTTGTGTTCCAAAGCTGATAGTCTGTCAGTCTGATAAGAATAGACTTGCCTGTAACACCAGAGAAAGGATCTTGTCATTTTTTATTTTTCTTCAGGCCTCCATGGGACCTGGATGAATGGTCCTTGTAGGGTCCTCTTATAGTCATCTCCTGAGACTTTCACAGGAACTTGTAATGAACTTCTAAGCCATGATTGGTAGGAATGTCTGCCAAGGATAAGGGACCATCTCTGGATGAGTGCCACCTTGATCCTCAGGTTGTTCTAACAGCTCCCTCTTTTCTCTTCCCTAACTTCCACACACTAGTTTAGTTCTTTCTGAGGTCCCCCTCACCCAGCATCTTACAGTATAGTTGAGAACACAGATGCCTTTATTGTATTCAATTGTGTCCCACCCAAATTGAAGTTGAAGTCTAACCACAGTTACTTAGAATGAGACCTTGTGTGAAGATAGAGTTGTTACAGCCATAACTAGTTAGCATGAGGTCATAAAGATGGGTCCTGATCCAACTTGACTGAGGATCTCATCAAATGTGTACCTCAATGGCAGACACTAGGAAGGAAGGCCATGAAACAGAAATGAAGAGATAACCATGACCAAGCCAAATGGAACCAGATTCTTCTACATAGTCCTCGTGAGGAAAGACTCCTCCTGAAACCTTGTCCTTGGACTTCTAACCTCGAGAGCAGTACATTGATGTTGTTTAAGCCACTGGATTTCTGTCTCAGAAGCCCCTGATAAGTAATAGAGATATGCAGATGCCCAAGGAGCAAAGGCAGGCCAGAGCCACTGGGGATTCTGTTGGCAAAGAAACACCTGATCTTTCAAATTCACAAACACAGTTAGAGGATGGATTACCCACCAAACTCCCCATGGCTCCTGCACTGGAGCACCCCACAATAATAATGGGAGGGACTCCTATAACAGGACATGTGAGGCTTCTGCAATAGGGGTGTGCAGCTTATTTTTCAACTTGACACATACCAGGGTCATCTGGGAAGAAGGCACCTCAAATGAGGGATCACTTCCATCAGATTGGCCTGTAAGTCTGTGGACATTTTCTTGTTTGATGATTGATGTGGGAAGGCCCAGACCACTGAGAGTGGTGCCATCCCCTAGGCAGATGGTTCTAGGATGTATAAAATTCATGCTGAGCAAGCCTTGGGAAGCAAGCCAGTAAGCAGCATTCTTCCATGGCTCTCTGCTTCAGTCCCTAACTTGCGTTCTTGCCCTGACGTCTCTCAGGATGGACTACAACTATAATCTGAAGTAAACTTTTGCCTTCTCAAGTTGCTTTTTGTCAGCATTTTATCATAGCAAGAGAAAGCAAACTGAGACAGAGAACAAATGAGGAACGCGGCAGCATCACAGCCCACAGTAGCATCACACCCTGCAGTATCATCGGAAGACAGAAAGCCCTAGGCCTCAGCAGAGCCTAGGAGGTGAGCAATGGTCTCCTGATGCCCTTGGTACGTAGGCAAGTGAGTGGCTGAGCAATGAGTTAGCTGCTGTTTCTCACAAGCATCCTAGGCTCCCATGTCTAGAAGGACGACTTGAGTGCTTGCCAAGTAAAGTGTGGCTGTGGGCAAGGTCTCCTGGGTAGGGCTACTCTCCAAAGCAGTAGTTACTAGAAGACAGTGCTGAGTCATACATAGTGAGGAGCTCAGCTCGTGAGTTGGACAGCTCAGCAAAACAAATACCATAGTTTGAATGTGCTTCACCCCCACATCCCTGCCCTGGTAAAGTTCACATGATAGATACTGGATCACAAAATTTACACCAATGGTATTTGGAGGTGGGCCATTGGAGAGGTAGTCAGGATTAGATGAGGGTCTTTAAGATGACTCAGCAGATACAAGTCTGACAACCTGAGTTCGATCCCCAGGACCCTCATAGTGGATGGAAAGATTCAATTCTTGCAAGTTGTCCTCTGACCTTTACACATATGCCATGACACGAGCACACACAACTGACTAGATAGATAGATAGATAGATAGATAGATAGATAGATAGATAGATACAATCTGAAGCCTTAAAATAATTATTATATGAGGTCCAGAAGGTGGATCCCCTAAGATGGTATCATGGAGGTCTTAAGAGAGACTTACACCGGCAAGTTTGTTCATTTGCACGATGAGATGCCCTCTCCATTATGTTCTGATACCACAAAAAGAGTCTCACTAGAGGCTGACATATTGGACTTCCTAGCCTTAAGCAACATGAGTTAAATAAACCTGTATTCTTTAGGTTACCCTGTTTTAGGCTCTTTTCTAGGGAAGTCAGTGGGCGAGCTCTGCAAAGAACTTGAAGAACTCCTTCAAGAGTGTGTATATTGACCAACTATGGTTCACCAAAGAATGAGGTTTCTGCTTTCAGAAAATCATTTTTTTCTAATTCTTAGAATCCATCAAGTACAAAATGCAGAACTTAAATAATTAAAATAAGCATAAAGCTCACAGCATAATGCTGAGCCAAATAAGCCAGACACAAGAATACACTGCATGAGTCCTCTGGTCTGAGGTTCAAGATCAAGCCAGCCCCGGGGTAACTAAAAAGTGCCTTGGGGTAAGTTCTTGGGGAGATGATGCTCTGTTCTGGCAGAGTGATATGATTTATACAAGAATATTCATCTTTCAGAACTGAACAGTGATAGTTTGCAACACTAGTATGTGAACCTTATCCTAAAAGCATGCAAAGAACACTGTAACCCCAGTCTCAAATCCCACCACTAGAAGATAGTCTGTAGGCATTTTTCATTTTCCTGTTGTCTTATTTGTTCTGGGCATTTTGCTGCAAACACATACACACACACACACACACACACACACACACACACACACACACATCCTTTTTTTGTTCCAAATCTATATGACCAAAATATTCCTTTTTATTATTAATGTTTTTGTCAGTGTCATTTTTATAATACTTTTTAAAAGTGTGTGTGTATGTGTGTGACACACATGAGGAAGCTGGAGGACAGCCTCAGGTGTATGTGTGTGTGTGTGTGTGTGAGACACACACATGGGGGAACTGGAAGACAGCCTCAGGTGTGTGTGTTTGTGTGTGTGTGTGTGTATGTGTGATACACACATGGGGAAGCTGGAGGACAGCCTTTGGTGTCATCCCCAGAAGCACCACCTCTTTTGAAACCAAGTCTCTAATTATCCTGGTAATCAGCAGTTAGACTGGACTCTCTAGCCAATGAGCCTCAGAGATCCCCCTGCCTCCACTTCCCCAATCCTGACTCTGCAAGTGTGTGCTACCTTGCATGTCCAGCATTTTAAATGGGTTCTAGAAACTGAACTCAGATCTGTTTACTTGCAAGGCAAGCACTTTACAGACAGAGACATCCTCTTGCCTGATAACCCCTCATTTTAAAGAAACTTCCTTGCCTGTGCTTTAATCTACACACAGCTCCCAGGATTGGGCATTCATGCTGCCTTGGCAAAAATAAATGACTCTGATTAGCATCTGTGCCCATACATCTATGTTTGCATTTCTGATGATTTTTCCAGAAGATTTCAGAAGAGGGTTTGCTGTATAGGGTCTGAATACTGTAAGGTTTTGTGGTGCCAGTTGCTGGCCGCCTTGTCTCCTGAAGCACAGCTGCTATGCCTTGCTCCCACATCCTTAGGAGTTTTAGGAGGGTGGCATTTTATCCTTGTGATCTATAGTTCTTTGGTTGAGCTGAACACCTCCCAATACATTTTAAAGCCATTTCCTTATCTGTGACTTGTCCACCCACACCCCTTGCTCACTTTCCAACAGTACTGAGTTCTTGATGTTTTTCTTACTGAGACAAAACTAATCCAAAGCCTGAGGTTATTAATTCCTTGAGTGTACTGGTGATAAGTGCTTACTCCTAGTGGGCTTTAGACAGAGTTGGTTTTAACTTGATCAACCAAGCATCTATCTACCTAAGCCATTTACTCTTTTATGGTTTGTTTCTCACACATTTCTCTGGTGTACACGTACCTCAGTGTATGAGGGGGGCCATTACAGGTGAAGTCAGCCCTGTGAATTCTGGCCTGTGATCCAGAGACAGGGTGGGGGGGGGGAGACACACAGGGACAGAGGCAGAGAGATACACACAGAGAGACTGAGAGAGACTTGGGGAATGGGAGATGTGAGGAAGGTTCTGAAATGAGCAGAGTGAGACCAGAGGGAGAGAGCTGTGCAGACTTGTGAGCTGAGCTAGTGTCCCAGGGCCATAGACACATGGCGCAGCTCAGCATCTGAACTGTAGCTATTCTCAGCTGGAGTGTGCTGTGAGTAGAAGCCACACACCCAGAGAAAAGCACAGCAATTAATGTGCACACCAAAAGCATATTGAAATGACCTAGTTTGGCTATATTGACTTAAATATATTACTAAAATGTTTTATTTTAGTATTTTATTCATCCTTTGAAAATTTCATACATACCTACAACATATTTTGATCATGTTTACCCCTGAGACCCTCTAACCAACCTCCTTCCCTGTTTTTTCTTTTAAAGCTATTATTATTGATAACTTCCTGAGCCAAATTACTGCTAACCATATGCACATAGGTTTTGGGTCAACTGACTGGACACTAGCAACCTTCCACCAACCATAGTACTTTCTTTCTCTCTCAACATTAGCTGTCAATAGCCCCGGATCTGCTAAGGGTGGGGTTTCAGGAGCTCTGACCCCCAAAATGAAAATCTTTAAGGTGGTTATTTAAAATCATGAACTTTCAAGGTGGCTTATATTCAATTCTTGTTGGGAAGCTCAGAAGCTGGCCAACAGTGGGTTGTCTGCACTGTGGTAAATGCTGGCATAGCTACTTTGATCTCTGTTAGCTTATATCCTCGTGAAAACTCCAGTGAGTCAGAATGTATAATCCCCACTGTGGAATTAAGGCAGAGACCTTCATGTGAGAAATACCATACCACTAATACTCCATTAGACTGTGGTCTTACGTTCCTGTTGTTTCTAGCCCAAATCAGGGGAGTTATTTAATATCTCTGAACCTCAGCTTTCACGTGGGTTCTTTAGGAATCTGACTCTGAGATGGAAGTTAGGATACAATAGTCCTTTTAGGATATTGAACTCAGTCCTTGGGTCAACACTGGTAAGGGAAAAGAGAGAGCAAGGCTAGGTAGAGGAAGAAACTGGGCTTCACCAAGAGCCCTGGAGCTAGGATGGCCCAGCACAGTAGCCCTAATCAGACTGAGAAAGCCACAGAGTTGGCATCCACACCCATCCATGTCACTGGGAGCATCTTCCCTGGAGATGTGTGTGACCCAGAATGAGGTGTCTCATTTCACCTAAGAAAGGGCAGAACAACTCTGAAGACTGTCAGTGGGCAACCTTTCCAGCAGCTGGGGAGAACCATCAGTCCTGAAAAAGAGTCTATGCTAAGGGACACAGCATCCATGATGATGATGGAAAATGACAACAGTGATTAGCCACTGAAGCATCAAATGAGGATAGATAATAGAGAATATACAATATATAAGCCCCATTATGTATGTGAGCATATATGTGTTATTATGAGGATAAAATGAAGACATGAGTAAAGAAACGACTTATGAAAGCGATGTGCTGTGGATGGCACTCACGGTAGCATGCCTGGGATGCATTGATTGATTGATGATTGATGATTGATCGATCCTCAACACTGTATACACTGGTTGTGGAGGTATAATCCCAGCACCTAAGAGGTGGAGGCAGGAGGATCAGAAGCTTAAGCTCATCCTCGGCTACACAGTGAGTTCAAGAGACACTTTCAAAAATAAAGTTATTGTGCTATGGAACTGTTATATCCACCATTCTGGAGAGTGAGGTGCCGCTGTTCTAAATCAATATAATCCTATGGAAAGAGTGAAACCAAAAGTAAAGAACGCTGACATTAGGTCATGTCCTAGTTTTATTTCTGTGTCTGTGAAAAAAAAGATACCCTGGCAAAAAAACAACCCGAGGGGAGGAAGGGTTTCTTTTAGCTTACAATCCAGTTACAGTCTGTGGCAGCAGAGGAGTCAAGGCAGGAAGTTCAACAGCTCATCCTGTCACACCCAGAGTCACGAGCAGACAGGAATGAATGCGTTACCTGTTCACTTGGCTGCTCACTGATGTTTGATCTTTCCACTCCTAACAGTGTTCAGGACTCTTGCATAGGGAATGGTGTCACCCACAGTGGACTGGGTCATCCCACATCAATTAATTAAAATAACCACCCACAGACATGTTCAGAGGCCAATCCAATGTAGACATTGGTGCTTTCCTCCTGGATGATTCTGTGATTGGCATTTTGACCTTTTCTCTCATTATAGCCCCTATTAGTCCTTTCCTTTAAAAGTGATCATGTATTAATTGTTTTAAGAAACAGATACATCGAGAACTTGCTAAGTTCTCTAGATGCTGAATGAGACAGCAGAAAGAGTCCAGGTTTGAGGAAGAGCTTGTTTGTACTTGCGTGAAGTTTCTGTTGTCTGGCTGTGTGCTGTTGGAGATGTTACCTCACCTCTCCAAGTGTCTGTGTCTCCATCTATGGAAATGTAGTGGTTCTATGGAAACCATAGGAAAGCGGTACAGAGAGCACAGGTAAAATTCTTCACGTGTCATTCAGAAGAGCTGCCCCTGCCAGGTACTGTATTGGTGGTAAGCTCTTGCCAGACACAGGTAACTGTAAGCATTTTAGCTCATTTGACATGGAGTCAGGCCCTCTCCACTTTCCCACCTCCTCTTCTGCAGTTCCCAGGGGTCGTTCTCAAGCATATCTGGGAATCTCTCTGCTTAAAAGCCACGTTGTGTGAAAAACAATATAGAAACAACCTCATTCCTCATTGAGAACCTATGATGTCCCCTGATAACTATGGAAGCTCAGAGATGTGGCAGCTGGAGCTGGGCTGGGCTGGAGCTGGAGCTGGGCTGGAGCTGGGCTGGGCTGGAGCTGTACTGGGCTGGGCTGGAGCTGGGCTGGAGCTGGGCTGGAGCTGGGCTGGAGCTGGG
>NW_021604651.1:6733401-6755496 GCF_004785775.1 Grammomys surdaster
GGGCTGGAGCTGGGCTGGGCTGGAGCTGGGCTGTACTGGGCTGGAGCTGGGCTGTACTGGGCTGGAGCTGGGCTGGGCTGGAGCTGGGCTGGGCTGTGCTGGAGCTGTGCTGGGCTGGGCTGTGCTGGGCTGGAGCTGGGCTGTACTGGGCTGGGCTGAAGCTGGGCTGGGCTGGGCTGGGCTGGGCTGGGCTGGAACCTTGGTGTGTGTCTGCGGGAAGTTGCCTCACTGGGGTTTCCAACAAGGATGAGTCTGATCTATGAGTCAGGACTTGTGGTTTGTCACAAGTCCTTAGGAAACACTATTTCCTCCTGGTACTTTTTAAATGGCATATGGACTTACTTCTGCCCCTGCCCCCCACCCCCAGGGGCTGGAAGATAGCTATGTATAGACAGAGTAGGCTCATGGAGCCCTGCGAGCCTGCAAATCTGCTGGCTGGGGCCTGTGGGAGGGATTTGCTTTTTACATCTCAGAAGGGATCCAGTGTGGTCAGGACTCAGACCAGAAGCACTAAGTGGAAGGGCTGAGCTGGTGGTGCTCCCTTGAAGCTAGGACCAGCCTGTGATGGAGAGTAGCTGCTGCAGAGGTCCAGACTAGTTAGATGTTCTGCTGCCTAAGGAACATTTCTGGTGGAAGTTTTCAGCCAGACCCAACAAAGCCAGATTCCTAAAAAGCAAGCTTGTTCAAACCAGATGGCTTCCCTAGCCTTGACAGAAGGGCTTGTGTGTGTGTGTGTGTGTGTGCGAGCGAGCGCGCGCACGTGCATGCGTTGCGGGCACATGTATGTGTAGGAAGGTGGCGTTCTCAATCTAGGCTTCTTTCTGTTTGTTTGTTTGTTTGTTTGTTCACTTACTTTTATGCCTTTAATAGTCCCTTTGTGACCCTTTCTCAGGTCAAACATGCTTTTAACCTTTCTTAAGCATTGAATCTAGGAAGGAGAGAGCATCAAGGGTCTCCTGTGTTGGAGAGCATTCAGAATCTCTTTGGTGACAAGATCTTGTGGTGGTACTTGCTTCCAAACTTATGAATACATATGTCTGTAAGACAGGGAGAACCCTATGACAGGCAGGGGAGATGGTTTTAGGCATTAGAATGCCTTCAGGACAAACATTAGGACCTGAGTTCAGATCCCTAGTACCTACACTAATCAGTGAGCTCCAGGTTCAGTGAGAACATCCAACACCTATCTCTTGCTTCTATATTCAGGCACACACACACACACACACACACACACACGCACCACACACACACGGGGGGGGGGCAGGGGAAGGAGTCCTCATGACCACTTTAAAACAGCTCCATGTTCTGCCAATGCAGAGTTCTAAGACAAAATAAGCTGGATTTGTTCAACAGTCACCTAGAAATGTAATCGTCTTAAATGCCCACACTAACACAGATGGATGTTTTGTATAGGAAGGACCATGGCTTAGTTTCATGAACTCTCCTAGGGACATTCAGATGTGACCATTGTGTGGCAACTCTCTTTCTTGCCTGGTGCATATTTTTCTGAGAAGCAGAAACCCAGTCAAGTGTTCCAACAGGAATGAAGGGGAGAAAGCCCTGGAGAGGTATCCTGGTTCACCCAGGAGGCTGGTGCATTAGGATGTCTGCAGAGCTCTGTCCAAGGAAAGATGTAGAGACCCTACTCCACACCAAACAGCTTAGACTCTCCACATATGAAAGGTGTCAGGTGGTGTGTGTTTGCATGTGTGTGTGTGTGCATGCGCAAGTGCATGTGTGCATGTGTGTACATTTCATATATACTTGTAGGTCAGAAGACAATGTGTGGAAGTGTGCTCTCTCCCTCCACCATGTAGGTCTCAGGGGTTGAACTCAGCTCCTCCTCCAGCTTGGCAGCAAGTGCTTTCACCGTCAGAGCCAACCTCACCAACCCTTCTGGAATGTTTTGAATAGACTCCCTGGGTGCTTCTAATGGGCTTGCTCAGATTCAGAACCACACCAGGTAGAGACATAGGTTGCTCCTGGACATACTGCAACAACTAACTTCTTCAGGCAGCCAGATTACCACTTTTTCCCCAACAGTAACTGCACAATAACAGGGTTTTGGGTATGTGCTGGGACCCAAAGGCCTCCTGCTTCTTCCTCTTTCTTTGGGCAAGCCTCTTACCATTTTTCTCTTTAGTTTTCTCTTCTGTAAAACAAAAACTAGTAACACCTCCCTAAGGGAGTAGTTGTGAAAATTGCAGAGATATATATAATATAGTTAGTGTTTGGCTCATAGCTCATAAGAAGCCTCATCCTTACAAAATAAGTTGTTATCTGTACATTTATATAATAATAGCTCCAAAGTAGGTTGAAATTGTCATTCCGGGGCCCCTGGATAGGCACATAGTGTACTACTTGGTTGTCTTTCACAGAAGCCCATTGGTTTTCCTCTTTGAAAATTCTTTTCTCAGCAGAGGAAGGCACATTCATGCAAATTGGTTCAGGTCTGCAGGTGCAGAGTGATCTGATCTGGAAATTAGCTTTCACTAAAAATAAACCAGCTCGATCAGTTCTGTTTCCAGCAATACAGTGAGTTAGGGGAATGCTTGCCTTCTCAACAACTGAAATGCTGGGTCTGGTGTATTGAAAAATGCACCCATCTGTGGGCTGATGTGGGCTGACATGAATGAGAGGAACCCTTGAGCTATGACCAAGAGGAGACTTAAGAGTGCTGGGAGGGAAGAGGATACCAAGATTTTTTATTTTGGAAACTTCTGCCAAGTGACAAAGCCTTAGGCTTCTATCCAGGACATCCTGTGGGATGTGAGACAGTAACCTAAGTCCAGAGGTTGACCAAGGTGACTACATCAGAGGAGAGTTTCAAAGAAGCAGATCCCAGGGATGCTTTTGGTGAACACCAAAATTGTCGCAGGAAAAGTCAGCTGGCCCCTACTCCACACAGTTACTTTGGTTCAGCACAAACTGACTCCCAGTTGCTTATCAAATTTATACCAAGGATGTGGCTCTAAAGAGCCAACTCTGAGAGGCTGGGCTGATGGGCAGTGGTTAAGAGCACTTATTGCTCTTGCAGGGGACCTTAGTTCAGTTCCCAGTACCCATCTCAGGCAGCTCACAACTGCCTTTAACTCCAGTTCCAAGGGATTCAGTGCCTTCTCAGGCCTCCATGGGTGCCCACCTGCATGTGCTCATACAGATCTACGGACACACATAAATCAAAATTAATGGATTAATTTAATTAATCAATTAATCATTAACTTAAAATGAAAATAAATTCTATTTTAAAAGAGAAAGACCTGGAAAAAAAGATAAAGGGTGACTAAGAAACCAAAGGTTGATCTCCACATACATTCGGGCACACATGTGCACACACATGTTCTATCCTCAGGGAGAATAAACTGAAACTGCCTAGTGGGCAGAATCTGGACTCAAGGTGTTCCATAACAAAGAACCTGAGGCCCCACTCCCAGGATTTGCCTTCTGTCAAGGCTGGACCAGCTTCCTGTAGTGGATAGCCCCGGCCTTGTATTTTGAGGCTAATTCCACTTTCCCCGGGAGGGGCTGCAAAGGTGAATTCCATTGAACCTTCTGCCCACCTTAATTTGTAAAATAAAGGCTAGAGCCAGTGATTGGGCAGAGAAGGAGAGGTGGAGAAATAAAGGTTTGTGGGAAGAGAAGAGGAGAGAGAGAGAGAGAGAGAGAGAGAGAGAGAGAGAGAGAGAGAGAGAGAGGAGACTATGGAGGAGGAAGACAATGGAGAAGGACGATGACGGAGAAGGAAGACTATGGAGGAGCAGGAGGTGGAAGGACAAGCGCATGACTTGGAAAACCCGCAAGTTATAATGGTCTCATAGCTGAGGAATAGAGTAGTGTCATGGTGAATCTGCCCAGTCTAGGCGTGCAGCTTATATTCATAATTATTGAGCTGTGTTTTCATTGACCAGTCTTATTTGAGTTGGAGACTTACTGCCACAGCTTCCCAAGGCTGATTTTGTAGTTGCTTCCTCTCTGTCCCAGCCCATGGTCTAAGCTCACTTACCTGTGCTCTGAACTCGGGCAAGGCAAAGAGAGTGGGTTTGTCTCTGTGTTATCCCTTGTGTGTAAATGAGGTTGCAGGTTGGGAGTCAACTGCTTTGCTTAAGGTCACTTGTCTTTGACCTTGGTGAAAGCTTTCTGGCTGCTTCCACTCTCTCCTCTTTGTACAGCAGTTCCTCTTATCCTTCCGGGGAGGGCCTCAGAGAAGAGAATATCAAAGGCCACAGGAATTAGCTTCTCAGCAGATTGAAGGACATGATTTTATAATGTTTTCTCCCACAGGTCTCAAACTCTAGCAGAAAACTAGTAGAGGATTTCCTGAAGACACACAAGGGTGTTGGAGGTCAAACTTGGGTCACTGCTGTTCCCAGTGGCCTTTAAAATAGTAACTGTGTATCTCATGGATGGCAAAGCGGGTCTCATCTTGATGCTGGGGTGTTGACTGGATTAGAGCAGTGGTTCTCAATCTGTGGGTCACGACCCTTTGGGGTGTCAAAGGACCCTTGCTACATTTTGGAAAGCTTACCTGCTCCATAATATTAGCCTCTGGTCTGTGGTTAGAGATGAAGGTGGTTGGGTGAGAGCCATGGGTGGTAGGTGGGCTCTATAGGTGGATGGGCATGCACCTGGGGGCTCCTTCTGTTGCTCGGATGTGATGGGCTGAACATGGCACTTCTATGGTCATGTCTCCAAAACCTCTTTACTCCAACCCAAGGACAAATAAACCATCAGATGAACTTCCTGCAAGAATAAGAAATCTATATATAATGACTGGACTACATCTCAAAGTCATGAAAACCAAAGAAAGATAGATAATACCTCACAAATATGAGGACGCTGTGAGGAGAGGAGAACTAGATGCAGTACAGTACTTTGGAATAGAAAGAGGCTAAAGTGGAAAAGCCAGTGAATCTCAAATAAGCATGGGTTAATAGCAATGTATCAGTTTTGTTTCTTGGCCTTGCCAAAAGTGCCAAATTGACAATGGGAGAGCTGGGTGGTGGCGCACATCTTTAATCCCAGCATTTGGAAGGCAGAGGCAGGCAGATCTCTGTAAATTCAAGGACAACCTTGAACTGGTTTACATACTGAGTTCCAGGCCAGCCAGGGCTACATAATGAAACTCTGTCTAAAAGAAACAACATAAGAGGAAGAAGTTATAGGGAGGGACCTGACAGCTCTCTGAATCTATCTATCTATCTATCTATCTATCTATCATCTATCTATCTATCTATCTATCTACCTATCTATCCTATTTATCTCTGAAAATTTGACATAAATTATAGTGTCAATATAATTCTATGAAAAAGACCCTGGGTCTAATATCAGCAGTGTGACCTGGGGTAACTTACTTTTGCTTCAGTAATTCCATGTAACCTTTCATAAAATATGGATTAATAAAATCCCCCTTTACCAAATTATAAGGATTAAGTTAGTGCATGCAAACAATTTAGACTCTAATACAATGTTGGGTGCTCAATAAACCTTAGCTCTAGACTTAATATATTTTTGTTTCATACACAATTTATTTATCATGACTGCTTGCTCAGTGTAAGATAATTCAGCATAGATCAGTGTCCAAAGTGGGGTGCAGGTCAGGTTGCACAAGATTAGCCACTAGAGGGTGAGACTAGCAAATAGACTTTTTTAAAGACTTATTTTTATTTATGGATATGTGTATATGCTACATGTCTGTCGGTGTCCACAGAGAACAGAAGAGAGGATGCTGGAGCTGGAGTTACAGCCACTTGTGAGCTGTCCAGCATTCATGCTAGGACTGGAACTGAGGTCCTCTGGCTAATGCCCTTAACCACGGAGTCATCTCCCCAGACAGGATTTCTGTTTTAATGCTGTGTTTATTTTACCTCCAGCTTTCCTGTTTTGCTGTGTGTGCTATGATGCACACCTTAAGTGGGTCAGAATATGTATGTAAATGCATCCATAAGGGAAGGTGTGCTCCACTGTTTTTATTAATAGAGTCAATGCAACATTGAAAGGCCTGAAATGTATGTTGTTACTGGGGCAGCATGTACTTATGTATCTGTGTGACCTTCTTGGGGCTCAAAGACACAGCCACTTAAGCAAACTAATTTTGCATTAAGCCCTAATGTCTGTGACATTTAAGCCTGCAGGAAAATAATACTCCAATCTTAAAAACTAAACGAGTTGAGGCTGCCTCTCTCTAATTTACTGCTAGTGTTTCATCAGAGCAGACTATTTCAATTTGTTCTACGACCAGACAGAAGCTCTCCACTTACTTTTGAGAATTTAAATTTTCCCTCTTGGCTCCCAGCACACCTTATTTATTTCTTCACAAAACTCTTCTAGTTATTTCAGGTGACATGAGTTTATGAGCCTAAAGTATTTTGTATCTAGATGATGATATT
The DNA here is from genome assembly GCF_004785775.1 of Grammomys surdaster. Classification (NCBI taxonomy): domain Eukaryota; kingdom Metazoa; phylum Chordata; class Mammalia; order Rodentia; family Muridae; genus Grammomys; species Grammomys surdaster. The sequence goes on from NW_021604651.1 coordinate 6,739,788, forward strand.
TTCAGTAAAATAGTATAGAAAATTTTGGCATTAGTTTTGAGCTGTATATGAATGTATTTACTCACAGTCATTCATTCCAGTGATGATTTAGTCTGAGCCATGTTAGAAGTCAAACTTCTTGAGACAGCCAGACCTGGGGTGGAATTCTGTCCTTAGACATTTTTTTATTTTTCATCTCCTTAAATTCATTTCCACATCATAAAATGAAGGTAATGTTGGGACTGCAGAGTTTGGGAAGGAAAGTAATGTTCCAAGTGAGGCATTTGGACCAGTGTCTGGGGCTTGATAGATGCTTATTAAATGGCATTTAGGCTAGCGAGACAGCTTGGCTGATGAAGCACTTGCCAGGCAAGACTGGAGGCCTGAGTTGCATCCCTGAATTCCATGGGAAGGTGTCAGGAGAGAACTGATTTCACAAAGTGGTTCCCTGACCCCCACAAGAGCACTGTGGAACATGCCACCTCCTGTCGAATAAATAAACAAATAAACAAATAAATAATAGCTGTAATTTGGTGAGGTGGCACATGCATGTAGTCCTAGCACCGGGAATACAGGATTGGAGGAGTCAAGAAATCTGGCCAATGAGATGATGCCTCACCTCAAAACCCCCATAACAAACAATGATAATAACAGCAACAAATTCCAGTAAAGGTATGGAGAAATGTCTTAGCAGTTAAGAGCAATTGCTACACTTTCAAAGGATCTGGGTTCAGTTACCAGCAACATCTATAACACCAATTTCTGAGGATCCAGCACCCTCTAATGGCTCCAGACATATATATAGTACACACACACACACACACACACACACACACTAAAGATAAATCTTAAAAACTCAAATAAATAATTCTGCTGTTATTATTTTACTGACATTTTGACAGCAACACAAAGAAAAACAAAAATGGATGGGAGGTTAGTGGCACACACCTTTAATCCCAGTGCTCGGGAGGCAGAGGCAGGTGGATCTCTTCAAGTTCAAGGCCAGCCTGGTCTACCGAGTGAGTTTCAGGACAGCCAGAGCTACACAGAGAAACCCTGTCTCAAAACAAACAGACAAGAAAGAAAAGTTTTTACATATAAGAAGAAGGAATAAATGTACACACACACCCTGATTAAAATGTTATTGACAGAATTAATATATACAATAATAAAGTAACGAGCCTAAACAAGCACAGGGAAGAAATCATTGCTCTCCTGGTGGGTCCTTCCCGTGCCCTCAGCCTCTAAGGAGGTCTTCTTCTTATCAGAGCTCCTGCTACAACATACTTCATTATTCAAAACGCTGCAGTGAGCCTGATATTTCTTCATTTCATCAGCTCTAGGATGCTCCACTGCTTCCTTGCTGTGGCAGATGAAGATTTACATCACCTGGACTAACAGTCCCTACCTTTTGTTTCCTGGATGTTTCGTACTTATACCTTAAAAAGACTGTTACTTGCTGAGCAGTGGTGACACACGCCTTTAATCCCAGCACTTGGGAGGCAGACCCAAAGACCACCAACAACTTGAGAATAGCCATAATAAAAATATCAGGCCCCTCCAGGGACAGAGTGACCAAAAATATGGAGACAGCCAAGGACGACATGCCCTGACAAGCCCAAACATGCCCAAATGAGAAATGGGCCACCTGGTGTTTTTCTCCCTTCCTTGGGAGGTCTGAGGTTTCATGGTCAAAAATAGCAAGTCATCCTGCCCACCAAAATGATTGCTTATGCAAATTGCTGATGTTTGACATATCCAATTATATGTAACTGTGCCAGAATTTCCAGCTTTCCCATTCCCCCCTTGTGCCTCTCCCTATAAAAGCCCTGAGTTTTCGGGGGGTTTGGTCAATTCTCTCCCCTGCGTGGGATGTGTTTCGACCCGAGGGCTCCTCGCCAGTAAACTGCCTTTTGCTAATTGCATCAAGTTGGTCTCTCGTGTCTCCTTTTGGGTGTGTGCTCATCGGGACTTCAGTCGGGGGTCCTCTTCGGGGGTCCTTTCATGTGGGGGCTCATCCGGGATTTGTGCGACCACCCAGGACACCCAAAGACCCCTTGGAGGTAGGTCGGTATGAAGGGTATGTGTCTAAGTGGGGCGCTGCTGTTCTTGCTGTCTCTGTGTTTTGGTTTCAGTTTCTGAGCAGCTGCCACTGTAGAACGTAAGGACTCAGTGGCTGCGGAGGCAGACGTGCTAAGGCCCGCAGGCTGCAGCCCTGGAGGACACTCCAAGGGCAGAAGGGAGTCAGGGAAGCCCGACTGCCCTGTTTCAGAACAAAGGAGACGGAGTGCTCCTGCTTGGGGGGAAGACATGGAGTCCTTCCCCGATGGAGGTTGCGTTTGGTTGGTTCTATAAAACCAGACGCGGACCAGATGCAGACGAGTGTGTCTGACTGCGTTAGTCTTGTGTGTTTGCATTTTTGTTGTAAGTCTGTTGAGTTTTGAAATGGGACAAACTGTGACGACACCATTATCTCTGACTTTAGAGCATTGGACTGATGTTAGGGCTAGAGGACAGGATTTGTCAGAGACTGTTAAGAAGGGACACTGGCAGACCTTTTGCTCTGCAGAGTGGCCTACCTTCAATGTAGGATGGCCCCCTGAGGGGACATTTAATTTGTCTACCATCCAAGCCGTTAAGGCAATTGTGTTTCAGGAGGGATTGGGATCGCATCCAGACCAGCAGCCCTACATTACTGGAAGATAATGTAGGGAAGATAATGTGTGGGAAGATTTAGCAAGCTACCTGCCCCCATGGGTAAAGCCATGGGTCTTTCATCGGCCCAGCTCCTGAGTCCTGACTGTTCGGGGAGAAGCGGCACAGAAGAAGAAATCGAAACCACGGAAAGATGAAGAGACCAACGCTCCGCCGAAGCCCCCTCCAAAGATATACCCCGAGATTGAGGCACCCCCTGAGTGGCCCCCTCCTCCTGCAGAATGGCTAGTTCCCGTACCCCCACCTTATCCACCTCCGCCGGCACCCCCCCAACCCCATCCCATGCCCGCACCTTCTGTGCCCCAAGCACCCATCATGGAGACAGTTGGCAGTGGGCTCTTGGTGGGGACGAGGAGCAGGAGAGGAGCTGTTTCTGTCTCAGATCCCAACTCCACGGTGGCCCTGCCTCTCAGTCTGTTGGACCCTCTCCAACTAACCTAAATCAATTACAGGTGCTGCAATATTGGCCCTTCTCTTCCTCTGACCTTTATAATTGGAAAATAACCAACTCTCCTTTTCTCAGGATCCTGCTGGACTTACAGGACTGGTAGAGTCCCTGATGTTTTCCCATCAACCTACCTGGGACGATTGCCATCAGTTCCTACAGACCCTATTTACTACTGAAGAGAAAGAGAGGATAGTCTCTGAAGCTTGGAAAAATATCGGAGATGATGAGGGGCACCTGACCCTAGATGAGACTGTAATTAAACAGAAATTTCCACTGACTCGTCCCAACTGGGATTACCACACAGCGGAAGGTAGGGAAAGGCTGTCCATGTATCGCCTGGCTCTGGTGGAGGGTCTCAGAGGGGCCATGAGAAGGCCCACCAATTTGGCTAAGGTAAGAGAGGTCATGCAGGGAGTGGATGAACCCCCCTCAGTGTTCTTAGAATGGCTCATGGAGGCCTATAGGAGATACACCCCTTTTGACCCCATGTCAGAAGGACAGCAAGCTTCTGTAATTATGGCCTTCATCAGGCAGTCTGCCCCAGATATTAGAAAGAAGCTACAATGTATTGAGGGGTTACAGGATTATACTATTAGGGATGTAGTGAAAGAGGCAGAGAAAGTTTATCATAAGAGAGAGACTGAGGAAGAGAGGAAGGAAAGGGAAAAGAAAGAAAGGAGAGAAGATGATGATAGAAGGGAAAAGAGACAGGAAAAGAATTTGACATGAATACTGGCCACAGTAGTAGGAGGAGAGAGACTAGCCAAGGTTAGACAGCTAGGGGACCTGGGCAACAGGAAAAGGCAGGGGCGAAGGGGACCCAGAAAGATGGACCGGCCACAACTAGAAAAAGACCAGTGTACATACTGCAAGGAGAAGGGCCATTGGGCTCGGGAATGCCCTAAAAAGCCAGGGGTGAGAGTACTGTCCTTGGAAGATGATGATGAAGATTAGAGGTGATGGGGCTCGGCCCCCCTCCCCGACCTTAGGGTAACTTTGAGACTGGAGGGGACCCCCATGAATTTCTTAGTCGATACAGGAGCAGAATACTCAGTACTAAAAAAAACCTCTGGGGGCAGTAAAGAACAAATGAACTCTGGTAATTGGGGCCACAGGACAAAAACAGTGTCCTTGGACCACCTCCCGGAAGGTAAACCTTGGGAAGAACCAAGTGTCCCACTCATTTTTGGTTATTCCAGAGTGCCCCTTATTGGGCAGAGACTTGTTGACAAAACTAAAGGCCCAAATTACTTTTACCTCCACTGGACCAGAATTGTCCTGGGGGACAGAGATACCCCAAGCCTTAATCCTGTCCCTCCAATTAGGAGAAGAATACCGGCTATACCAAGAAACAACAAAGCCCCCAGAAGGGATACAGAACTGGTTAACTCGATTTTCCCAATCTTGGGCCAAAACAGGGGGGATGGGGATGGCAAAACAAGCCCCCTCCTGTAGTTATTGAACTCAAATCTGGAGCTACACCTATTGGAGTTCGACAATACCCCATGAGCAAAGAAGCAAGAGAGGGCATAAGGCCCCACATTGAGAGACTGATACAGCAGGGAGTCTTAGTCCCCTGCCTGCAGGTCCCCATGGAACACTCCTTTGTTGCCAGTAAGAAAACCAGAGACTAATGATTTTCGTCCAGTCCAGAACCTTAGGGAAGTTAATAAGAGGGTAGAAGATATCCACCCTACAGTACCAAATCCCTATAACTTGCTCAGTACATTGCCACCTGAGCAGACCTGGTATACCAACCATCCTAGATTTAAAAGATGCCTTTTTCTGCCTGAGATTACATCCTAATAGCCAGCCTTTGTTCACCTTTGAATGGTGGGACCTGGAGAGCGGAAGAGTCAGACAGCTCATGTGGACGAGACTGCCTCAGGGATTCAAAAACTCTCCCACCTTGTTCGATGAGGCTTTACATCGAGACCTCGCCACCTTCCACACCAAATAGCCCCAGGTGACCCTTATACAATATGTAGATGACCTCTTGTTGGCTACAGAAACCCGTGAAGAATGTGAACATGGGATCCAGAAGGTCCTGGCCGAGTTGGGTGAGTTGGGGTATCGGGTTTCTGCTAAAAAGGCACAGCTGTGCCGGACAGAAGTGACTTATTTGGGATACATCCTGAGAGATGGACAGAGATGGCTGACTGATGGCAGGAAGCAGACTGTGATGCAGATCCCAACCCCAACCAGCCCCTGCCAGGTAAGAGAGTTCCTGGGGACAGCAGGGTTCTGTAGACTGTGGATATCAGGGTTTGCTGCTTTGGCTGTCCCACTGTATCCTCTCACCAAAGAGAAAGGGGAATTCATCTGGACCAAGGACCATCAGAAGGCCTTTGACACCCTGAAAAAGGCCCTGCTACAAGCACCTGCTCTAGCCTTGCCTGATTTGACTAAGCCATTTACCTCATACATTGATGAGCAGAGGGGAATAGCTTGAGGAGTCCTGACTCAGACCTTAGGGCCATGGAGATGCACTGTAGCTTATCTGTCTAAAAAATTAGACCCAGTGGCCAGTGGGTGGCCACCTGCCTGTGAGTGATAGCAGCAACGGCTGTGCTGGTGAAAGATGATAAGCTAACCCTGGGCCAAAATGTGAGTGTGGTGGCCCTCCATGCCCTAGAAAGCATTATCAGACAGCTGCCAGACCAGTGGATGACCAACGCCCGGATGACTCACTTGTTGAGCTTGTTGTTGACTGAATGGGTAACTTTTGCCCCTCCGGCTATCCTTAATCCTGCCACCCTGCTGCCTGAGACCACTGAGAGCCCAGTATATCGGTGCAAAGAGATACTGGCTGAAGAGGTGGGGATCTGGCCCGACCTGACTGACCAGCCATGGCCAGGAGCACCAGCCTGGTTCACTGATGGAAGCAGCTTCATGGTAGAAGGTAAGCGGAGGGCTGGGGCAGCGGTAGTGTATGGAAAGACTGTCATATGGGCCAGCAGCTTACCAGAAGGGACGTCGGCCCAGAAAGCAGAACTTGTTGCTTTAACTCAAGCTCTAAGACTGGCAGAAGGAAAAACTATTAACATTTACACTGACAGCCGGTATGCTTTTGCCACAGCCCATGTCCATGGGGCAATTTATAGACAATGTGGACTGCTGACATCTGCTGGTAAAGATATTAAAAACAAAGAAGAGATTCTCAGTTTATTAGAGGCTATCCATTTGCCCCACAAAGTGGCTATCATACACTGTCTAGGACATCAGAAAGGGACTGGCCCTATAGAAAGAGGGAACCAAATGGCAGATTATATGGCAAAAGAAGCCACACAGGGACCCATGATCCTGCCGGCCAAGGTGGGGCACAGGCCCCCAGAAAAAAATGTTGAAAAGCCAGGAAGCGTCCTCTCCAGAGAGGAGACACTGGACTACCTGACTGGTATACATCAGCTCACCTACTTTGGACCAAAAAAGATGATGAAATTAGCTAACAAATCTCCCTATCATATTCCAAGACTGCAACAGATGGCTAGAGACATAGTAAGAAGATGTAAGGCATGTGCCTTCACTAATGCTGGATCCAGCCGAGGCTTGGAAAGAAAGTGGCTGAGGGGAGATCGACCTGGGACCTATTGGGAGGTTGACTTCACTGAAGTTAGACCTGCCCGATATGGAAATAAATATCTACTAGTTTTTATAGACACTTTTTCATGGTGGGTGTAGACATTCCCCACCAAGAAAGAAACGGCCAACATGGTGGCCAAGAAGATACTGGAAGAGATTCTGCCCAGGTTCGGAGTACCTAAGGTAATTGGGTTGGACAACGGGCCTGCCTTCGTTACCCAGGTAAGCCAGGGTTTGGCCAGACAACTAGGGATCATGTGGAAATTACATTGTTCTTATAGACCCCAGAGCTCAGGGCAGGTAGAAAGAATGAATAGAACTATAAAAGAGACCTTGACAAAATTGAGCTTAGAGACTGGTGGGGGTGACTGGACAGCCTTTCTCCCTCTTGCCTTGTTCCGGGTGCAGAACACATCAGGACCTTCGGGGTTGACTCCCTTTGAGATTATGTTTGGTTCTCCTCCTCCAATATATGAAACCCTAGAGAGCTGTGCCTGCCCTGATGACAGCTCTATCCCATTATCTTCTTTCCTAGCCCTCCTGAAAGCTCTAGAGATAGTCAGAAAAGAAGTCTGGGAGCAGCTGAAGGACACCTATGCTCCTAGAGACACTGCTGTTCCTCACAAGTTTGAAGTCGGAGACGCTGTTTTAATACGGAGACATCGAGTGGGGAATCTCGAGCTGTGGTGGAAAGGATCCTACCTGGTACTGTTAACTACCCCGACTGCCGTTAAGGTGGACGGGATCCCCACCTGGGTTCACGCTTCACATGTGAAAAGGGCACCCCCGGACTCCTGACAAGATGGGTGGACTGTGGAACGGACTGATAATCCTCTTAAGCTGCGCCTACATAATAGGCACCCTCAGGTGATGGGGAGTAATCCCCACGTCCCCCAACAACTTACCTGGCAAATTATAGATGTAAAAACTGGAACAGTGCACAATGGATTGCCCCTCCAGGTACTTGGTGGCCAACCTTGTACTTCTGTTTCTGACAGATCAACTGTGCAGCCGCAAGTACTCTTCCCAATATGGTATGCAGGTTTGGGTTTTACAGCTGTCCTGATACTGATAGAGGCATGCATTGTGGAGGCCCTCAAGAATTCTTTTTTAGAAAGTGGAGTTGTGTTACCTCGAATGATGGAGATTGGAGGTGGGATAGTTCATCCACCCAAGACAGAGTGTTTTTTTTCCTTCGCTAATCCAGGGCCAAGCAGATTTGTGGAAATGGAACTGTACAAAGATAAGCCATGCTCCACGGCTGATGTAGATGTCATAAAGGTAGAATTTACTGAAAAGGGTAAGACAACTGACTTTTCTAGGTTGCATAATGGCATGAAATGGGGCCTAGTCTTTTATAAGTATGGAGGAGGGACAGGATCTGTCCTCCTCATTCACTTGAAGATAGAAGGTCTTCCTGCCCAGCTGATAGGCCCCAACCAAGTGTTACCGGAACAAAGACCACTTCCACATGATGGTCTGATAGCTCCTGTGCCACCCACGGAAGGGGTTTTTCTCGCTAGATCCCCTTTCACCACTACATCCATTCCAAGCACTGCACAAAGACTGTTGAATTTAATTCAAGGGGCTTTTACTGTGTTAAATGGCTCACAGCCTGAGATGACCAAGTCTTGCTGGCTCTGCCTTTCTTCAGGGCCCCCTATTATGAAGGCCTCACTACAACAGGGACTTTTAACACTACCACCAGCCATGAGGCCTGTGCATGGAACAGTAAGAATAGACTTACTCTCCCTGAAGTTTCAGGACAAGGACTTTGTTTGGGAAGCCCTCTGCCGCCTATAGACATTTATGCAATAAGATCCTTAAGAGTCCAAAGACTTCTGAAAATAAATATTTAGTACCAGAAATAGATAAATGGTGGGCTTGTGGGTCTGGATTATCTCTGTGCATTTCCACTGCTGTTTTTGATGAGACCAAAGATTATTGTGTGCTTGTTCAGTTAGTCCCCCGAGTATACTATCATCCTACAGGCACCCTTGAACGTGAATTTGAGTCATATCCTAGACTCTTCCGCTGAGAGCCCATTTCCTTAACCCAGCTGTCATATTGGGGCTTGGAGTGGCTGCTGGCATGGGCACAGGAACCGCTGCATTAATTCAGACCCCACACTATTTTCATGAATTGAGGGCCGCCATTGATGTAGATTTAAGAGCACTAGAACAGTCAGTATCAAAACTGGAAGAATCATTAACCTCCCTCTCTGAGGTTGTTTTGCAGAATAAAGGAGGATTAGACTTATTGTTTCTCAGAGAAGGAGGGTTATGTGTTGCCCTGAAAGAAGAATGCTGTTTTTATGTAGACCACTCAGGAGTGATTAAAGATTCTATGAGTAAACTTAGGGAAAGACTAGATAAAAGCCAGAAAGAGGGACTCAACAAGGTTGGTTCGAGTCTTGGTTCGCCCACTCTCCTTGGCTGAAGACCCTGCTCTCCGCCATAGCTGGTCCCATAATAATATTTTTTTTTTACTCCTAGTTTTTGGACCGTGTATAATAAATATTAGCTTTTGTTAAGTCCAGAATAGATACCATTCAGCTACTGGTGTTAAGACAGAAACACGAGATTTTAGGGGATGAACCCTAAGATGAACCTGTGATTTTAAGATTAAAATCATTTGAAAACAAAAAGAGTAGGGAATGTGGGAATAAAAATTAAAAACAACTCAGCAAAGACCACCAACAACTTGAGAATAGCCATAATAAAAATATCAGGCCCCTCCAGGGACAGAGTGACCAAAAATATGGAGACAGCCAAGGACGACATGCCCTGACAAGCCCAAACATGCCCAAGTGAGAAATGGGCCACTTGGTGTTTTTCTCCCTTCCTTGGGAGGTCTGAGGTTTCATGGTCAAAAATAGCAAGTCATCCTGCCCACCAAAATGATTGCTTATGCAAATTGCTGATGTTTGAAATATCCAATTATATGTAACTGTGCCAGAATTTCCAGCTTTCCCCTTCCCCCCTTGTGCCTCTCCCTATAAAAGCCCTGAGTTTTTGGGGGTCTTGGTCGATTCTCTCCCCTGTGTGGGATGTGTTTCGACCCGAGGGCTCCTCGCCAGTAAACTGCCTTTTGCTAATTGCATCAAGTTGGTCTCTCGTGTCTCCTTGGGTGCGTGCTCATCGGGACTTGAGTCGGGGGTCCTCGTCGGGGGTCCCTTCAACATCATTATGATCAATGAGTTCTTATATCCCACAAAGAACTGGAACCTTGCCAGTCTCCGGGCTTCCAGGCATTTCTCATCTCTAACTCATTTGCCTCCCACTTTTCCTACTTTCTTTTCTAGACAAAACCAATAGCCTTGTCTGGAGTTTATTAAGCTTTGCCAGCTGTGATGGCCAAACTCCAGTTTTTCTCTGGCCGGGGGTCTTCCCCACCTACTCCAACATACGCTCTCTTCCAAAAGGCCATCCTCCTGACGATTCTATACAGATCTCCACAGTTTCCTGGACCCTATGTCTTTCATTTTCTGGACTCTTCTCATCCATGTTTGATAGAGTACATCCATGAGTAATATGTTTTCAAGATGTTTTTGTTTAGATCAATCACATTTGCTCAGAAGTGTGGCGAGGTATACATCTATCTTCAAAGGCGGTGCCCCCTGAGTCCTGTTAACAGCCACTGTGCTTCAAGCAGCTTGATATCAGCAGCTTCTGCTCTTTCATGGGTAGCTGCTCTGCTCCTCACTCAATACTGGGAAGTGCTTCCTAGTTGCTTATTTGTTACTTCCATTCTGGGGAGTTTTTTCCCCTATTGTTTAAAGATGTCCCCTCTCTCCATTTTCATTTTACCATGACAGATGTTAATTGGATAACAGCCTTAATTGATAGGTACTTTATTTTTGTTAAATTGTTTCTGCAATCCTTCTGATCTATTTGTGCTTTTAGCATCCTCTTCTGGAAAACTCATTATTAAAATTTTAATTTATATTTTTAATATTTTAAACTTTCATATTTTTCTTGTAAAGGACACTTTAACCTTTGTGTTGTTTTTTCTTTTGACACAGGACTTAATGTTTGCTAGTGATTTCATATATTTTATATTTTCTGAATTAGCCTTCAATCAGTCCTCCCTCTTCTTCCTCCTCCTCCTCTTCCTCATCTTCCTCCTCCTCTTCCTCTTCTTCTCCTTCTTCTTCTCTTCTTCCTCTTCTTCCTCTTCCTCCTCTTCCTCCTCCTCCATTTTCTTCTTTTTGTTGTTGATTTTCTTATGGCATTCCTGTTAACTCTTTCATCTTTCTTTCTCCTAAGCTTCCCCCAAAAGATATCTTTCTGCTTGAATTTGTGCATACATTTTTTTCCTCTGAGAAAGGAACAGCACTGACTGTGACTCTTCTGACTCTCCCACCTCATAAGGTAAACAAGAATGATGGAGAGGACCTGGGCATTTAAAGTCTTTAAGTCCACTCTTAATTTTATCTGTGACCCAGCATATAAAATCAGTAGTACTCAGGTTCTGTAGAAGACCACCACCCCCAAGCCTGAATTACTGAAAATATCTTAAAATATGATCTTACTATGTTCACTTTCTTTCAGGATCTTTATTGAATCTTGAAAGCATCACTAAGCCCCTGATCATGGAACAAGTAAGAATAAATTCTATTGACATGGAGCCTCTGACACCTTTGACAGCTCTCACATTTATGATGGATACATATGGTTCCTACACTGTTACAATATTTGTATTCATTATTAAATAGACACACCTCTTGAATAGGAAGGCAGAAACTTAAACTCTATCTGAAAAGCCTCACAGAATTAGAATTAGTGAGAAGAAATATTGTCATGACTCTTGCATTCTCAATGTAAAAGCATTAATGGGATGTTCTTATACCTATGTGCCCATGGGGCAATAGTTTAAAGTTTGGTAGAAGCACTGGAGCTCCCAAGAGGGGTCAGCAGGTAAAGGCCATTGCCTCCAAGCATGAAAACCTGAGTCTACTTCCTAGAACCCACAAAGTAGAAGGAGAGAACAGACTCAAGAGTTGTCCTCTGATCACATGGGCAGTATGTCATGCATGCACTGGTAAACACACACATGTGTGTGTGCACATGCATACACACCCACTAATAATGATGATGATAATGATGTTAATTTTAAAAAATGTAATGGAAGCAAAACAGTAATATGGTTATGCTGGGTCATTGCCAAATCTAAAAGGAAGTATTATTACATGGGTATGCTTTACATTAAGGCCACCAAAAGATGAATTGGATCAGATCAAACTTTGGAATTGGTTTACCTGTGTTAACGTTTCATATAACTTATGCAGAGGAGGAAAAGGAAGAGGAGGAGAAAAAGAAGAAAAAGAAGAGGAAGAAGAAGAAGAAGAAGAAGAAGAAGAAGAAGAAGAAGGAGAAACAATTTAGCCCAAAGAATACTTGAAAGTGTCTAGAATATTCACCCAGTGCCTGATTCACTATGTTCATGAGCTCAGATGTCCTCACAGATTGTGACATAGTTGTATGTGATAAGCAAACAGTCTGTGCATTCAGAATCAACCAAAAAGTGAAGTGTGAGGGCACTTGCATATGCCCTCAGAGGTCAAGGAGGTCAGGGACTCACAAGGACTACCCATCCAGTGCCTGCCTAGGCTCTTTTCACTCTCTTGGTTGGCACTGACAATAAAGACTCTCAGACAGAAAGTCCCCTACTGAAGACTAACCTTTACCCTGTCTACTACACAGGTCTTCTGAGACCACCTGACCCACTTCCTACAGCTGAGGACTGGCACTGTTTAAGTCATCATGACCACACCACACTGACCTGTGGGGATATAGGATATTTAGTTGTAGCCCTGGGTTCTGGATACCTTATGAGGAGATGATGTAATAGAATAATAGGGTCCTGAGAATCTCTAAAGGACATTCAGAGAACAATCAGCTTCCCCTCACCCCCCACGATTATTCCACATCTGGACTCTGAGTTGAGCTGCACTTCCCTCAGGCAATTCCCTTGCTTAGTGAATGATTAAATGAAACTATTGATATTTCCCCCAGTGACCCACAAGTTGTCATTCCAATCATTAACTTGGCTTTTAGCTCCTCTTTGTCACCTCATCTTCTCTTTGAAGCCAGTTGTGAAAGATAAGTTCCATGAAGGTCGTCTCTCCCTTGTCTTCTGCAGAATATATAAGCATTGGCGAGGATCCATCTTGAGTTCTCTCTGAGGGCTGAGCAAGAGTACTCCCCATGCAGCATGTCCTCATCAGCCTCCTCCCAAGATATGCCAGAGCACCCTGGGTCTTCTGCACCAATCTTTCCTGCTCAAGCCTTTCACACCTCCCCACTAAGTGCAATGCAAGGTCTTGCATTGCCTGTGATACTCCGGGATGCCCCATCTACCAATTTTTAGACACAGCACCCAAGTAAAAGGCTCTATGGTTCCTTCCACACACTCTTCCCCTGGGACTTTGCACCTACCTGGGGTGGCCTGGTCTACTCTTCTCTATATATTGAAACCTTGTTGATTTTCAAGGCTAAATCAAAGCTATTACCTCCACTCAGAGACCTCTGATCTCTCAGATCTCCTAACACTGAGTGCTACTAGGCAGGAGTCTCACCTCAGAGTACTTTTCATGCTGAGTGTGGTAGTGCATGCTTTTAATCCCAGCCCTCAGGAGGCAGAAGCAGGCAGATCTCTGTGAGTTTGAGACCATCCTGACCTGTGGAGAGATTTCAAAGACAGGCAGGACCACACTCTGTTTCAAAAACAAACCAAAAGAAGAAGGAGGAAGAGGAAGAGGAGGAGGAGGAAGAAAAAGAAGAGGGAAAGGTAGAATGGGAGGAGGAGGAGGGGAAGGGGAGGGGAAGGGGAGAGAGAGAGAGAGAGGGAGAAAAGAAGGAGAAGGAGGAAGAAGAAGAGGAGGAAGAGGAGGAGGAGGAGGAGGAAGAGGAGGAGGAAGAGGAGGAGGAGGAGGAGAAGAGGGAAACTGTCCATGGCTGACTTCACAACTTCTCAGCTAACAGTGTGGAAGCTCAGAGAAGGTTACTTGTCCTTTGTGATTTATGGAACTCACTGCCTTTCCTAATATAAAACGTCTTGGGAATGGGGACCCTCCACCTCACTGAGTTTTCAGCTGATTCTGGTTCATGGAAAACTGGAGTTTTTCTGGAGGAAAAACAGCAGGCTCCTGATCAGATTTCTGCTTGTGCTCTGTCTCTCTCTCTCTGTCTCTTTGTGTCTCTGTCTCTCTCTCTCCCTCTCTTTCTCCTCTCCCCTCTTTCTGTGTCTCTGTCTCTCTTTGCCTCTGCCTGTCTCCATGTCTCTGTCCCTCCCTCCCTCCCTCCCTCCCTCCCTCCCTCCCTCCCTCCTTCCCTCCCTCCCTCCCTGTCCCTGTCCCTCTCTCTGCCTCTCAGGGCTTCTTCTCCACTGCTTCTTTCTGCTTCCTTTTAATGCTCAGTTGCCACAGGAGGCCAAGGCACGAGCTTCCCTGGTCACCAGAGCCTTCTTCTCACTTAGAGGAATCATTTCTTGTCATGTCCTCATGCCCTTCTCCAGGATGCCATACTCATCTTCCCTTCTGGAAGATCCAGTGACACGTTCAGACCACCTCAGTGCCTTGGTTAAGTACAGCCAGTTCCTCGCCTCCACTTGTCTGACGCTTCCAGCACACAGTCACCACTGTGTCTGACCTCTGAATTAGGGGCTGTCAGGCCATTGATCCATCCCTCCATTAACACATATTTATCAAGGTCTTATTACCTGTGGGGCCCAGTGGGGCTGAAATGAATGAAGAGTAATCGGCTTTGCCTTTCTGGTCCCTTCCAGTCTGGGATAATGTACTGTAAATGGCTTTGTGGTGTCATCCTGTCTGCTCGCCTAGGGAAGACTGTTAATTCCTTGCTGGCAGGAACTTTATTTTCTTGATCTCTGTGGCCTGCACATGGCTCACTATGGTATACATAGAAATGGCAGCTGCAGATAACATACAGAGACTTGTGAAATATTAACATCTTAAGGAGCATGTGCAATCATGCTTTTTTAATTGTATCCTGGCTTCATGGGGTAGACAGGATGAGACTGAAGGGTGTATGTTCTGAAAAGCTTAATGAACTCATACTTCCCAAGTCCTTATTCGGTAGAGATTGCTCAGTTCTTAGCAAGTGAAGATAAGGAAAACTGCCTTTCAAGATCTCTGCCCAGAGCAAGGGGTTATTGACATTAAACATATTACTTCTCATAAAGAACAAGTGTGCTTTAAAAGAATAATATGGAAGGGCTTCTAGTGAAAAAATAAAAATAGAAAAAGACTCCTTTCCCAATCCTTAGCATCTGTGGTGGTTAATTTATATATAAACTGAACAGGGACAAAGCATGCCCAGATTCATGGTTAACCATTGTTTCTGGTGTGTCTGTCAGGGTGTATGTGGTTAAGACTGACATTTGATTTGATGGGTTTAATGAAGATTATTGACCCAGTATGGGTAGATAGGAGCTCTAGCTGCATTTCTCTTGTATGATAAGACACCCTGAGCTGAGACCTGAGCGCATGCTCACTTGCTTGTTTGCTTGTGCTCAGCTCAATTTCTCTGCTTTTACACAATCCAGAACACCTTGCCTAGGGAATGGTGCCACCCATGGTTAAGGTTGAGGTGAATATTCTTACCTCAATTAACCCATCCAGAAATTCCCTCCAAATATACTCAGAGTTTGTTTCTATGGTGATTCTAAATCCCATCAAGTTGACAATCCAGATTGACTATCATACCTCTCTTCTTTTCTTTTGTCACTCCCATCTGTCCCCTGTGTCCCCCTAGGCAGTTTCATTTCTACTTCCATGACAGATATACAGAAATTATCTTATATATAAATCTAGGTAGGATCCACAGATCCTAGAGAGAAAACATCTGGTATCTGTCTTTCTGAGTCTGGCTTGATTCATTTAATATGATCATCTCCAGGAATGTGGAAAATACATATTCATTTCTTGTAGACAACATGACTTTATTCTTCTTTGTGGCTGAA
>NW_021604651.1:6755596-6756854 GCF_004785775.1 Grammomys surdaster
CCATATTTTCTCTATTCATTCTTCTGTTGTTGGACAGCTAGGTTGGTTTAATATTGTGTCTACCACTAGTGTCCCAAGTTGTTTGTTTTTTATGTGATTTTGATTTCAGCATTCCATTATATGAATCTTGGTACTAAACACATCGAGGGACGCTTTAAAATATCGAGAAAGAGCTTGAGTTTATATTTTTACCATTTATTTTTATTAATGATTTAGATTCTTGTTAATTTAAAATTATGTATGTTTTAGGAAGGGAGAGTTATATGTATGTGAATGCAGGTGCCTAACAGAGATGTTGGATACCCCTGGAGCTGAAACACAGGCAGCTGTGAGCCTCCTGGTATGTGCTGGGAACTGTACTTGGGTGCTCTAGAAGAATGTCAATGCTCTCAAACACTGAGCCACCTTTCAGTTCCTTATTACATTGAAATATTATGTCTTTGGGTGGGAGGGTGGAGTGAGGTATGTGCATGTCAGTGCAGGCCTATGGAGGCCAGAAAAAGGCACCAAGTCACTAAAACTAGAGTTGTAGGCTGTTCTGAGCCACTTAACATGGGTGCTAGGAATCAAACTTGTGTCCTCTGCAAGAGCTGCAAGAACTCTTCACTGTCAAGCCGTCTCACCAGTCCTTCAGATTCTAATTTAAAAGAATGGACTGGATATGTGATATCTAAGGAATAAAGGAGTCCAAGCCTCATTCCAGCAGCAGGGGCCATGCTGTGAAAAGGAGAGAGATGGACACATGCCAGTTATTCTGGATGCTTACTGGCCCTAAGAAGCTTGTGAGAGACTGGAGCTGCTGGGGCTCAGAGCCAAGGGACAGCACCCTGGCACCCTGTTGGTGGCATTAGCTGTATGTATAGTCTTAGTAGCAAAGGAGACTTCTGGGAGTCAACACAGTGGTTCTACTTTCGATTGAAGCAAAAGAGAAAAACAGTGTCAACCCCTCACCTCCATTGTCACAAGATCCCACTGTGAGAATGAGTTTCCTCCTTCTCCTGCTTCTCTGCAAGGCTACATCTTACAACGGTGAGCAAGCATCAATGCTTTGTTTATGATGGTTAAGTTTATCTATAACAAATGGCAATTATATTTACATTTGTGTAATTGGTTTTTATTGCTATAGTCACTTCATGGAATCCTCAGGGGATTGGCTCTAGAATACATCTTCTCCTCTCTTCTCTCAGGAGCTGTTTGCCTGTTTTTCTGAAAGAGAGAGAGAGAGAGAGAGAGAGAGAGAGAGAGAGAGAGAGAGAGA
>NW_021604651.1:6756864-6759714 GCF_004785775.1 Grammomys surdaster
GAGAGAGAGAGAGAGAGAGAGAGAGAGAGAGAGAGAGAGAGAGAGAGGTGGGTCAGGGTTTGTTGGTAGATTTCCTGGCCTGCTGAGGCATGAAACAATAAGAGGTCCACTTGAGGCTGATGGTGAGGGGCTAAAGATTCTATTGACCTTGATGGAAAGAGCAGGGAGGCTTCTAGGTGAGAACAGATGTCTCATGTGTATATTTTAGCAGTTGTTTCTGTTTGCAAAGCTTGTGGCTTTGCTTCTCATGGTACTGTAAAGTATAAAAAGGCTAAGAACAATAAACTTGAGGCTGATGTGGAATTGACTTGCAGCCCTCCCATATCTAACTCTTGACTTTGCATCTTCTTTCTGCCTTTTCTATAATTGTCCTCACTCCCCTCTCAGAGGACTGTTCAACTTGTGCCGTAAGGCTCCAGCACTCCTCCTGCTCTTGTTAACTTTAGTTGTCAATTTGATATGGCCTAGTGTCACCTAAGAGGAAAGCCTCTATTTGGAAATTGCCTAGATCAGATTTGCCTATGTGGGGTTGTATTGATTGTTAATTGGTGCAGAAGAGCGCAGCCCACGGTAGGTGACACCATCCCTTGACAGGTGATTCTAGCTAAGTGTGAGCTAGAGAATGATCCAGCAAGCAGCATCCCTCCATTGGACTCAGCATTGACTTCTCTCAGTAATAGACTGTGAGCTGGAAGTGTAAGATGAAATACACCCTTTCTTCCCCTAAGTTGCTTTTTGGTCAGATTAGTTTCATCAC
This sequence comes from Grammomys surdaster, assembly GCF_004785775.1. Lineage (NCBI taxonomy): Eukaryota > Metazoa > Chordata > Mammalia > Rodentia > Muridae > Grammomys > Grammomys surdaster. Next base: position 6,757,622 of record NW_021604651.1, read on the forward strand.
AGGAAGAGTGAGAGAACCAAGCCAGCTCATAATGTCTGCTTATAACTTACCCACATTCTTCCAAATACCTTGAGCCCTCTCTAAATCACTCCTAATTACAAATTCAACCACAATACACTTGTGAATAGCTGGTATCCTGCATTGTTTAGGTGGTGATGATAAGATAGGCATCTGTACCTGCTCAATATTAGGTTATTTCTATCTGAGGGTTGGCTGATCTGGCAACATAGAAGTCAAGCTTTTCACATTGTACTCCCTCTTAGCAAAAGTCTTTCATATGGTCATTTCAAAAACATTTACTGCATGAAGCGTGAATTCACTTCACACTGCTGGATGCTGGCAGTGGTAAATTGGAAACCTACTACTGTAGAAACTTCACACACACACACACACTCAAGAGATTAAATAGATTTACTGTATAATAGGGCAACAATGCCCTCCTAGATAACGCAGGATAATAAACAAAAGCCCAGTGCAAAGAAGGAATGGGTTTCCTCCTTTGGAGTTGTTGACAGGGGAAGAGTCACACAGATCTCTAAACATTAAGGCTAGTGCTAGTGCTCTTGATTACTGCCTTAGTTAGGATTTCATTGCTGTGAAGAGACACCATGACTAAGGTAACTCTTACAAAGGCAAACATTTAATTGGGGCTGGCTTACAGTTTCAGAGGTTCAGTCCATTATTATGATGGGAAGCATGGTCGCATGCAGGCAGACATGGTGCTGGAGGAGCCAAGAGTCTTAAATCTTGAGCCAAAGGCAGACAGGAGGGGACTCTCTTCTACACTGGGCAGAACTTGAGTACTAGGAGACCATCAGTGGGCACACTTCCTCCAACAAGGCCACACCTTCTAATAGTGCCACTTCCCATGGGCCAAGAATATGCAAACCACTACAGTTACCTTCTAGAACTCGACAGTAAGACTTGGTTGCTGATGACACAACACACATGAGCCACAGAACGTGAAGAAATCAAGCCTGTGCTGACCTGTCAGCTTCATCCACTATGGGGCTAGCTTTCATAACTCTGAAAGATGCTATGCACAGTACTGGAGGAGAACCAGCTGTGACTTATTTTTTTTACCTTGATTTCTTCTCCTCTCTTCCTCCTCCTTTCTTCCTCTTCATTTGCTTCTTGGAGTTCTCCCTCACTGATTTGTGATCTCAGCAAGGTGTTTTTAGTTCTGTTTGTTGTAATTTATACAAAAGTTTCATGTGTAGCAGCAGAGCCCTTTGGAATATTCAATTCACTCCATTCTCAGAAGCCACTTTTCTATCTATTTCTCAAGTGGCTTAAATTTAACGAGGTCTCTCATCCATGGGAAAACCCTTCTGGTTTTCTCCATCGTTGCTGATTTTATCCCTTTTTCATTCCTGCAGTTGTATCTTAGCATGCTCCTGAGAGGGAGGGGAAAAATGCCTGTGTGTTCAGACAAAATAATTTGCGCAACAATCCAGAACAATTTTTTTCATCTTAACTTTTTCTACATTCTGCCTTGTTCTTCAAGGGTTTTAACTGCATGCAAAAAAATTAAAAGATTAAAAATAAGTAAAAATGCAAGCTAAACTCTGAGGTAAAATATTTCCAGTTAATTAACTTCAGGGTGATGAAAATTATATTGGATGCTAGAGCCATGAGGTGGGAGTCAGGGGGAGGGTGGGGGAGCTCCCTCATAGAGGCACAGGGGAGGGGGGATGGATGGGGGGTTTGTGGAGGGGAAACCGGGAAGGGAGATAACATTTGAAGTGTAAATAAATAAAATAAGTAATGAAAATAAAAGAAAATTTTACAGACTTACCACTTTCAGAAAGTAGCCTCCAGTGGTTTTCAAAGAGTCCCCAACAAACCAAATCTAGTATTATATATGGGTCAATGTTTACATTTTTTTTTAAAAAATGTTGCTTTAACAGATAATTGTCATAGGTAACAGTTGACTTTGAAATGATCTCTATGTTCTTATAATATTAGTTTTCTGTTAAATTGGGATGTGGAACATACACATACATACATATGTGCATGCACACACATACACACACACACACACACAGAGAGAGAGAGAGAGAGAGAGAGAGAGAGAGAGAGAGAGAGAGAGA
>NW_021604651.1:6759724-6765625 GCF_004785775.1 Grammomys surdaster
GAGAGAGAGAGAGAGAGAGAGAGAGAGAGAGAGAGAGAGAGAGAGAGCAGTTTAAATGCTCAGGTGATCTACCTGTACAGACATGCCATGCATGAAGGTAGAGACAAATGGAGAAGAAAAGAAATTCATAGTCACAATTTCTTGTGACTTCCGCTTCAAGCTGATGGTTTTCTTCTTGATACTCACGGGCTTTAATAAATAATGTGCTACTATGATTTCTTTCCTTACGGTCTTTATTATTTTCTTAGGTGACTATATAAAGGAGTTGATTTCATCAAGGCGTCTTTACATGTTGTTATACTTTGACCCTCTCACTCTCTTCCCCATATTCTCATTTATTTCTAAAGATTTCTAATTTGTGTTTGAGCTAAAATCATGTGTAAATGTTGATATATTCTAGACACAATTAGTGAATTCCATAGTATCCCAGAGGAGTGCCTAAGAAAGCAGGGTACATGGTAGCATAGCCCTTTAGTTCCAGCCACTCTAGAAGCTGACAGAATAGAATCACAAGTTCAAGGACAGCCTGGGCTACCTATTGAAATCCCATCTTAAAAGGAAACCCACTAAGACTAGTTGTGTGACTATTCACAGGATAAACATATTCATATTAACATCATTCACACCAAGAAACAAAACAAAAAATATGGTTTGGGTGTTTTAATTGGATTGTTGTATACTTACAGTAAAAACAATTCTATGTGTGTATACATGCTTATACATGTATATATGTCTATATTTGCATACATATATGTATTCATGAACATATACAAGGATATTTCATGTATATATGTATATATTATATAATATACATATTCACATATATGTTTATGAATGGATAATAAAATGCACATATGCATATAGAATCATATATAGATGTGTACATATACATTTATCTATGAGTATACATGTATATGTGTTTATGTATGCATGTATAATATGCATACATGTATAAGTGTATATGTATTTACATACATGTTTACATGTGTATACAAAAAGCACTATCAATCTACTTACCTGGTTGCCAGGGGTGACTTTTCTTAGACTCACTTACTGGGTGCTGGGGAACATACACAAACGTCTCTGGTATATTAATGCTATGGACCTGACCCCTCATGATAACTGCTCACTGGCTGCAGGAGGGGCCAGGGTAACAAATGAAGGGACCCAAAAGGGAAAACTGTCCCTCTTGTTGGCTTCTCTAGTACCATCTGCTGCTAATTTGGGGGTGATTAATGAGCCTAGAGTTTCTCAGGTTTGAAAAGAGACGTGTATAGTGTGTGTGCCATGTGACTATCATACATGCATTAAAAAAACCACTCTAGCAAGGATTCATACCCATATGGAGGGATTTTAGTTTCTTCCCAGGGACTCTGCATACTTTGCTGAATATGGAACCATTTCCACTTCATTACTTATGTAAGATGGCACTTATCTTGTTTATGTTAATTGGATCTACATTTTTAATTTATCTTGGCATCACATTAGTATGTAATCCAGTGTATATTAACAGTTTGATTTCTTCTTAGTTTAGTTTTGGAAGTTGCTGTACTACTTTTTAAGATTTATTTATTAATATAAAAATGTGTCTGTATGCCTGCATAGTTTATGTGTTATGTGTGCAGTGCCCTCAGAAGCCAGAAGAGGGCATAGGATTTCCCCATAACTGGAATTACAGGTGGTTGTGAGTTGACGGATATGGATACCAGGCACCGAACCAGGTAGCACTGCAAGAGCAGTATATATTTTTAACTGCTGTGCCCTGCTGCTATATGATTTTACTGGAAAACCTTACACTCTGGAAATTGAAGAAGATTCTTCTTTGAGCCTCTGATGTGTTTTGTACACACCTAGACAACCTCACCTATCAGTTGTGTTTACATTTTCATTGACTTGTTTCATGTCTCCATATTGGGATCTTTTTGATGATGGGATCTTGTGCTGGGCTCTGTGACCGCACACAGCTGCAGAAAGATGGTGTTTAAATATTTGTTGAATGTCTAGCCTAGGATCATGCATCTAGGAATATTTCTTGAGAAAACACTCTACTCCAGAATCTTATCTGGAACAGTGAATGGATTCCAGGTCTTGAAATATTTTGTATACCATGCATAGATTTTGGGGATTTTCTCTAGGCCATTCAGTGCTTTGAGAGACGACAAAAAAGAATTGGTAAGATCATATAAATGGCTCTCATATACCATTGGCTGAGAATGGATGAAATCATCTCCAGCTTCCCATGTGCCTTTGAATTTATTCTTTGAGATAAAATTTAGCCTGAGAGGGGGCCTCTCAGCCCTATGTACTTTAGAACGTGTGTTACTTTAAAATACAGTCTTTAGAGATATAATTAAATTCACATAAGACCTCTGAGGTATATCATAGTCCATTCTGACGGAAGTTTTCATAAGAAAATGTGATTAGGGGGACGCTTAACAGGTGAGGCGAAATGCTCGCTTCTTAAGCATGAGGACCTGAATCCAGATCCACAGTACCCACCGAATGCTGGGACTGGTGGCACGTGTCTGTAACATCTGTAAAGAAGGCTGCGGAGGGAGGCAGAGATGAAAGATCGTGGGGCTCACTGAACAGACAGTATAACCCATAGGAAAACTTCAGGCTGAGTGAAGAGTCATAGAGGAAGACACCCAGTGTCAGCCTCTGGCCTCCACAGGCGCAAGCTCAGGAGCATGCGTTAGAACAAAATGTAAACAGTCTTCTGTGGATCACTGAGAGATGTCTTTCAGGTGCCACCCTTGAACTTGGACTTTGGCTTCCAGGATTATCAGAAATTTTTATCATGTAAGCCACCAAGTCTGTGTTATTTTACTATGAAAATCCAAGGAAACTAGCCTAATCAAAGGTGGTGCCTGCTCTTTCACAGGTTGACATGAAAATAGACAGGTGCAAACACCTAAATCAAGTCCCTAACATCGTAAACCTCTAGGTGCTGTGGATATGCTGTGCACCCTGAGGGCTCCTCACAGGCGGCTGCAGAAGACAGTCTTGAATATGGAGGAATTCAGCAGGATGATAAAGGCGCCAAGACAGGAAGTACATTCTTACCCCCAGAGGCATAGAAGAGCAAAGGCACACTCATTTAGGGACCATGGAGGACTGTAAGGACAAGATGCATAAAGATGGGAAGAAACAGCCGCAAGGAGGGGGCTGGGAAAGCTACCTGGTGGCGGAGGACCTGGGCTTCTTTGTGCATAGCTGCGACACTTGCCTGTAGATAGCAAAGATTATATGGGCAGTAGACTGTCACTGTCACTTCCATGCAGAGACTAGCTCTCCAGTGGGTCACCCCACACTTTCTAGTACGACCATACACCTGCCTTGCAATCATGTTCCCTGAAGTCTCATCTCTCTGGGTTCCTGTCGCTTTTCTAAGCATTCTCTGTGATCTAAGTGTGAGGAAGAGCAGTGAGGACATGAGGCCAGACAGGTGGTGAGGGGGCTGTACTGTAGGACAAATGACCATACACTGCTTCTGATTGACGTCAGAGCTATAGATGGGGCTTTAGCTGAGAGCTCCACCTTCGGTTTGAAAATTAGCCATAGAGTAGACAGATAGAAAAGTGACTGGGGACAATTAAGAGTAGAATCAGTAGTTTCTCGGAGGCCAGAAATTGCAATATCCTCTGGGTGAGGGCTTGGGACACTTCTGGTATCCTAGGAGAACTATGTGGGTTTCTCTGGTGGAACAGGCTGATGGGAGGGCAGTGAAGAGAATGGAAGTCAGCGAAGAGGACTCTGAAGCAGAGACAGTGGAGGATGCTCCTTACTAGCTGGCTTGTAGGCCAGCCTATGCTCAGCTAATTTTCTTACACAGCCCAATGCTACTTACCTAAGACTAGTGATGCCCACAGTGGGATGGGTCCCTCTATGTCAATTAACCATCATGACAACCCTCCACAGACATATCCCTCAGTTGAGACTGCATTCTTAAGTGACTCTAGGATGTATGAAGTTGACGGTTAAAGCTAACTAGGACAGTTAACTTTAGTATGTTATATGTTGCCCACCTCTGTGCTTGACCTAATGCCCTTGTGATGATCAAGTAAAATCCAACTTGGAATGTACAAACAGGCGTGAATACTACAAACCCTAAAGCCAAGAATGCTGTCAGATAATATCTGAAGTTTATAACAGAGACCTTCCCACCTCGCTCTAACCTGCCTACCTGAGTTTCCCACCTTAATTTATAAAAGTTTTTGGTCTGTAATTATAAAAGCCTCATTAAATTGTAACCACATTGTACATAATACAGGGGTAGCCTGAATCCATTTGCCTTGGTTCAAAATCACTCATATTTGCTATGACGCTCTGTATGGAATTATCTCCCTGACTGCAGAAGAGAGAACCCTTCACTAGTGAATATGGGCATGTAGGACTGTGAATTCATTTTGAGAAGTTTCTGGAGCCCAAAGATGGGCTACAACCCAAAGCTCAGTCAACTGATATCCCACCCAGACCCTGACTGACCAGAGGTGACATTTCATTAGCTGAGACGGTCTTTATAATGATCACCAGCTATTGGAAGGGATATCAAAAAATGATGGATTATCTTTCTGCTGCTTCACAAAATACTCAAGAAAATTGACTTATAAAGGAGATTTATTTGGACTCATGGCCTCAGAAGTTTTGGTCCATGAAAGTCTGGTCATGCTGCCTTGGTTTTGTGTTAGCATGGTACATAAATGACAGAATGTATACAGAAGGATGCAGCTTGCTTTGTGGTAGCTAGCAAGCACAGGGGAGCAGGAAGGGTTCAGGTCTTACTATCCCTTTCAAGAGCACAGCTTCAAGAACCCAAGATCCTTTCATGAACTCCCCCACCTTCTAAAGTGTCCCCACCTTCCAATAGCACAAAGGGTGGTGACTGGCCCTTGGCATAAGAGCCTCTATAGGGAAAATTTAAATGGTAATAAAGCTCTGTCTCTGAGATTTCCCTCATGTCCATCAAGTCTGGGATAATTGTTGTTGGGGTTTTATTGCATTTATTTAGTGTGTGTATATTTATGGGGATGGGGGCTCAGTGCTCAAATGCACATGCTTTGGCATGCTCGTGGAGACCAGAGGACAAGTTGTGGAAGTCAGTTTTCTCTCCTTCTACATGGGTCCTGGGGTCAAAATCAGGACCTTAGGCTTGGCAGCAAAAGCCTTTACCTTCCGAGCCCATCCCAGCCTGGTGTGAGTTTTCCTTCACTTTCATAGTCACGCCCACCACCCCAAACCAAGAGCTCTGCAAATGCCAAATGCAACGGTGGGTTTTTTTCTTCTTTTCCTTTTTTCTTCTTTATTCTAGATTTTGCAGAGTAGTATTTTTAAGAGAAAGTCAATTCTAATTAAAGCCATTCTCATCTAAGATTAGATCTGGGGTGAGAGGAGGTCACAGAAGCTATTCAGTCTGGGGTTGTATTTAGATAGGAAGAGAGGGGGTGAGAAAGGAGGGGGGCAGGAATGAGGAAGAGAGGAAACACATTAAGATGTCTTAGGAGATCAACTGAACTATCTCAGGATAAAGTCGACATTTTGGTGACATTTTTCTTTTAAAATTATTTTAATAGTTCCTCTAAAGAGGTTTGCTGATTAGATTTTAATTTTGTTCTTGAGAATACTTGGGTGTTCTGATTGCGCTGAAATCATATGCTATGGTGCAGGGAGGCTCAGCACACTTTGAATAGTTCTTTGCACCTCATAAGCCTCTAGGATGAAGATCCCTGATTTTATTATCAACTAGAAACTTTAACGCCCAATAATCCACACAGAGATAAAACAGGAGCTTCTGGAGATGTCCATGAAGAGGCTCCTGAGCCCTCAGAAGATCACATAGTACACCTTGCTGAGAGTTGCTTGCTGTGCCTCACCTGTCTAAAATGAGAAATGACATTCAAT
>NW_021604651.1:6765635-6786833 GCF_004785775.1 Grammomys surdaster
ACATTCAATAAGCTATGCTTGCCACAAAAAGTTCAAACATGTAGAAAGTAGAGGTCTTCCTACAATATTCCCCCAGCAAATAATTTTGAATGTATATCTTTGTGTATATTCTCCAATGTTCTTACCATGTGTATGCCACCTTTGGAAGGTAAAAACAGAGGAATGTTGAACTAAGGGTCGAATGTATCTATTTGATCATGTTTATGTGCATGTGTGTATGTGTGTGGGCATGCATGTGCCAAGGCATGTGGATCAAGGCAACATGAAAATTCACGGGAGTCAGTTTTACCACATTGGTCTCAGAGACTGAACTCAGGTCATCAGGTTTTTACCTCCTGAGCCACCTCGACATCAAAAACTGTTCTATATCTTGAAACCCACATTTCCTGTTGAAACACTGAGGGAACTGAAATTTGGAGAAGAAGATGAGATTAGAGAGAGACCAAGACCCTCCGAGCACTGGGGAAGACCGTGGGCCCTGCTGGACTCAACCTTAGGATAATTGCTAAGCTCCCAGTAGTGGGCATGTGGAGGCAGATCCTCCTTACTTTGACTGCTGCATGGCTCCCTGGCTGCTAAATACCAGATTATTGAAGATTAACTTGTGAAAGTGTCTAAACTGCTTTTCATACTGCAGGGCCATGACCTATATATATATGTGTGAATCGTATAGGACGGATTGTGTCATATGAGGTAAGTGTAGGTATCATTTGAAATGTTATTTTGGATGTGTGAGCACTGGTATATTGGTTGCTTTCATGTTGCTGTGACAAAAATACTCAAGGGGACAACTTGAAAGGAGGAAGAGTGAAGACTATAGTTCATTGTTGCTGGCCCTGTGCACCAAGGAAAAACATCAGAGCAACAGGAGCACACAGCAGAGGCCTTTCTCTGTTTCTTAGCTGACAAGAAGCAGACAGAGATGCCCACAATATCCCACCCCTGGAGATATACTTCTTCCAGCAAGCCTCACCTTCTAAAGTTTATAGAACTTTCCAAAATAGCAGCACCAGCTAGTGATCAAGTTTTCAAGGCATGAGCCTGTGAGAAAGAGACTTTTTATATTTCTGATGGTTTATGTCAATTGTCAACTTGGACGAACTTAGAATAGACCTGGAAATATATCTCTAGGCATGCCTGTGGGGGTTATCCAGGTCAGGCTAGTTGGAGTTGACAATGTGCCATGGGCAGGATGGGTTCCAGAGAACCCCATAAAGAAGAAAAGAGTCATCTGAGCAGCAACTGTCTCTCTCTGCTTCCTGACTGAGGATGCAGTGTGACCAGTCTCTCCCTGCTTCCTGACTGAGGATGCAGTGTGACCAGTTTCCTCATGTGCTCGCCTTCCACTCCACAATGAGCTTGTCCACAGACAAGTTTTTTTTTTGTCTGCACAGGTTTGTATTTTGGTATGTATTCAAAGGAGTGGGATTCTGGCTCTTATGACAGATGTATGTTTTAATAAAAGTACCAAGCTTTTTGCTAATTGTAGCTATCTCATAGTTTTGTCAGTAATATATGAGTGTTCTAATTTTTTCAATACCCTTTCACACACTGGGTATTTGGTTTATTAGTCATTGGCCATTTCGATAGCTGTTTGGGACTTCCTCACTGAAGCATCATTTCAAGTTTCCCCAGAGTCTCTTGTTTTGTGTATTTACCGACTGTGATGGTTAGCTTTAATTGTCAACAATTGACACAACCTAGACTCACCCAGAAAGTCTCAATAAGGGACTGTCTACATTGGGTTGACTTGTGAACATGTCTGTGTGAGATCATCCTAAATTGATGTGGGAAGATGCAGCCACTGTGGGTGGTACCATTCCTTAGCCAGGGAGTGTATAATTGCATATGAGTAGAGACATCAAGCTGAGCACAAGCAAACAATTACACAAGCATGGATTCATTCGCTCTCCTTCCTTGGCTGTTGATGTGACAGGACTAGCTGATTTAGTTCTTGCTGCCTTGACTTACCAGCAGGACTAAACTGTAACCTAGATGTCTGAGCTAAAATAAACTCTTTCTTATGTTGCTATTATCTGGACCGTTTAATCACAGCAGAAGAAACGAAGAAAGGACATACCATTATGTCATTTATAAATAGTTATTCAAGTTCTATCTCATTGACTTGTAAGGATTCTCTTTATGTTTTGGATATAAGCCATTGTCAGATAAATGCTAAAACATTTTGTCAGTCTTTGGCTTGTATTTGAATTTTTAATAGCATCTGTTGAGTACAAAGAGTTGTTTCATTTTGATAAAGTATAATTTTTTTAACTTTTCTCCATTTTGTGACTCATGCTTTGGTGTTATATTTAAAAAATCTTGTTCTAATCTAAGGTCACAAAAATTTTTCTCTTTGTAAGTTTCACATTTAGCTCTTACACTTAGTTAATTTTGAGTAGACACATCTTTTAGAAAAAAAGATTTGCTTTTTATTTTTAATTAAGTGTTCATATGTGTGGCTGTGTGTGTGTGTGTGTGTGTGTGTGTGTGTGTGTGTGTGTATGCAGGTGCCCTTGAAAGTCAGAAGAGGGTGTCCCATCCCCTGGAGATGGAGTTACAGGTGACTGTGGGCTGTCCAACATGTGTGCTAGGAACCTAACTCTAGTCCTTTGTAAGAGCAGCATGTGTCCTTAATCCTTGTCCATCTCTCCAGCCCCAGGGTACTTACAGCCTTTGAACCTCTCTGCTGACCATGGAGGAAAGTGAAGTGAAGGTGCATGGCTCAGGTCCTCAAACTAGTGAAAAGACTGAATGAGCCAGTACTGGAGTCTGCTGAGCAAAGCTGGTGGAGCTTATGCTAGTCCACATTTGCCATCTCCAAGGCTATGCAAGAATCATCACTCCCCTCATTTGTTTAAAAAAAACAAATAAACAAAACCCTCAAATATGACTCAGGTGTTCCCTACTGGACGAATCCACTGGGTCTGTCCCTTGAGCCCATAGAAGTACAGTGACAACCTCATGTCCTATGCTGGGATCTAAACCCTCCCACCTTATCCACATTTCTTCTAGCTAAGTCATCCTGGGTCCTCTCCCTCCCAGGGAACCTCTGCTTCTCTCCAGTTTTGCCTTGTGTTTTGACACTAACATTCTGGACATGGCTTGTGTCACTTGGTATTTGTACATTGCAGCTTTGAAAACAAGGGCAGACCAGGAACACAGAGTTGGATGGATTTCCCAGAGGATGCTAGAGGGGAAACAGTTGCTGACCTCTGCTCCAATCTGTCTCGTTAGACAGCTGAAATTATTAGGTCTCTGGCTCCCTGGAATCACTTGGGAGAGAGGAGAGGCCAGAGTAGAGAATGTGAAGCAAGATGGGCAGAGGCCCTGGGATGTGTCCTTGTCTTCCACTTATGGACACCCAGGGCTGATGGATTACTCTCTAATGGTGTTTTGGACCCAGCTGTTTTATCTGTTTTTACTTAATCCTAAAAAGATTACATTAGCACATTAGCCATTATCTACATCTTGGCCAAGCAAAATTTTGAATTTGATTCAGATCTGATGTTTTGGCAACAGAGGGTTGGGAGCAACCTACACATTCATTTTTTATGGGAATAAACAAGAGATATCTGACAGAAGTGTAGTACAGAATGTTCTGCGGCAGATGGGCCATTGGACCACGTGTGTCTCCACGTGACAGCATGGTCACTCCTAACATAAATTTTTGCACCAAAAAGTGGGTAGGAGCTACAGTATGATACGAATAACATAGATAAAAACCACAACATATTTTGCAAAACACCAGTACACATGCTTGTGTGCAGGCACAGTATCAGCCATGTAACCGGGAAGATCTTATGCGGGACGAAAACCTAGTATGGGAAGGGCTCAGTATTAGCTCCTTGTGGCTCTACAACAACTGCTACAACCCAGGCAGCTCAAAACAACAGCTCTGGCTTTTCATCATTCTAGAGTGTCGGCTGAATTGTATGTCCTGCTCCTGGGGGAAGTGGCTAGGGGAAGTCTGTTCTTACTCCACTCAGCTTTCATTAGCCACCCACAGTCCTTGGCTTGCGGCTTATCACTCTGTCTTCCAGGCTGGTGTTGCAGTTGCCAATTAATGCTACTCAAATCGACCTGGAGGCAGCATGTTCTTCTTAAACAGCTCTATGGCTGGGCCACTCCCAAACCTCCATGTGGCTAACACACTCCCCTCTGATATTCCTGAATTATTACTTATGAAAATCTATATTCCATCTTTGTTACCCTAGACCTAGTGGTGGGGGTGGGTAGGGACGGGGGCTGGGGCTCCTCTCTCCCAGTTCTTACATGTTGGCTGTCTCTCTGTCCTACACTTCTCAGGCATGGCAGCTACTTCTTCCCAGCACTTCAGCTATCCCTTCCTCCTCCCTCAGTCCCTTGCCTGGGAATCCTAAAAGTACTGCCTCTGTCTCTCTGCACAGCCATTGAGCATCAGCAACTTTATTTACCAATCAAAACCAACTGGAGGCAGGTACCCTCAGTGTCTTACCTATGGATTCTCCTGCAATTTGGGGACCCAATTAACATAATACATGCATTAGACCATACCACAACAGGCTGGCATCTCCAATTCTGTTCCATTCTGTCTTCATCTTTTCTGTGTATGGGATCTTGTTAAATTCAAGTGATTATACTTAGAATCCTCTCAGATAACCACTGTTCACCTCTCCTTCTCAGGATCCCTACCGAGGGCTGAGAGATAGCTCAGTGGTTAAGAATACTTGCTGTTCTTGCAAAGGACCTGGAGTCAATTCTCAGCACATACATTTCTTGGCAATTTCTCAGCAAACTATGTTGTTTCAACCTTCAAAGCATCAAGAATTGACCAGCTGTCATCTGCTGCATGACCGACAGCCACCCTCCTTGCAGGAACTATTGCTGCTCTGTTTCTGCCTTAAACCACTGTTACCCAGCATGCTGTGTCTACTCAGCAGCTGTAGATTCTCTTGACACCTCACACCATATCACTTTTATCTTCCCCATTCTCTCTTTAAAGCAAAATCTTTGGGACTGGAGCACTTGTGGGGACCTGAGTTAGGTTCTCATCACCTGTCTCAGGCAGCTCTCTGTTGCCTGCTACCCCAGTTCCAAGGATTCCAGTGCCCTTTTCTGGCCTCTGCAGGTGCTGTGTAAGCACACACACACACACACACACACACACACACACACACACACACACACAGAGAGACACACACACACAGAGAGAGAGAGAGACAGAGAGGCAGAGACATAGAAAGACAGAGGCAGAGAGAGAGACACAGAGATTTAAATTTTTAAAAATGTCTTAATTTTTTCTTTACTGCATTTGTTTACCAACTGCCACATTCATCTGTCTCTTGTAACTTAGCATAAATTCTGCAGGAGCATGTTTGACTCATTCCCAGAACCACGATACATAGGTGACACTCTAAATCACTGTGGAATGAATAAATGAAGGAGAAGAGCATGGTGATCAGACGGCCTTTGTATAGACCTACACTGAAGGTGTGTCATTTGTTTGCTCATTGTTTCTCTATACGAAGAAAACACAAGTAAGCTGAAAGCCCCATATTTGCATAGCAGAATAGATGCTGTTACCTTTAGGCTACATAAGTCCTGTTAGCCACTCAGAGGATGTGGCTTAGTGTTGACCTCTGTCCAGGGCAGTGTGGCTATGTCTTGGAATGAGGTCCAGTCAGATACTTTTCAGATATATTATCTCGTATAAATTACTTAAGATCGCTGATATCCTGAAGTTGGAGTTGCTAGCTGGTTAAGAGCTGCCTGACATGGGAGCTGGGAACTGAACTCGGGTCCTCTGCAATAGCTGCAATTGCTCTTAACCACTAAGCCATCCTCCCAGTGCTCTTGGAAATTCTTCCTAGAGAGCATCTGACTCTCTCCAAGAGAGCATCTGACTCTCTCCAAGACAGTATCTTATTTCTCTGAGGCCACTGTGGTAGATTTTGTGGTTGACATTTTCCTTTTGCAATACTGTCTTTCCAAGTTGCTTACACATGGATGTGGATGCAAGCAAAACTTCAGGATAGCAGCTGCCCCTGTGACACCTAAAATGTCACAGGGCTATTTCTACAGAGGGTCATAGAATGGAGGTTTGAAGTAATTCTTTGGTTTCTACAGATAACAAAGTAGCCACAAACAAACAAACAAACAAACAACAACAACATTTTTCCAAAAGACACTGTATTACATATTTTGAGCTCATTCTTCTATATAATTCTCACATCTCCGGAATAAGAAAGGTCCCACGATAATCTCTATTTTATAAGCTCGGAGACTCCAGCAGAGAGCAGCTGGGGAGCAGAGCAAAGATTCTGACTTAAGATTTTTAATATCTTATGGTTTTATGCCTGGAGATCCAAATTGGAAGTTGAAATGGACCAAACCTTCTAGTTATTAAAATTCCTTCTTTCTGTTGTCTATGTGGAAATCCAAAGGTTCGGGAGTTTCTACAGCCAACTCTTAAAGTTAAAAGAAAAGAGGGGCTGAACGAATCCCGAACATCCTTTCATATTCCTATCACACCCAAAGGCTTTCTCCTCAGAGAAACTACTGAAGAATCAAGTCATTAAGATGTGTCATAAGCTGCCGCACGGAGCTCACTGATGCTCATTTGATTAAGAAAATATCATCCCTCCCCACAGCTATGCTTTTGTCAGAGACAGGAAAAGATAACTGAACTGGCAGGCCTAGGGCCCAGAGAATTCATCATCAAGATAAATATGAAAGGGGGGCTCACAGGCTCTTCTGGACTTTCAGGGCTGGCCTGGCAATTGTTGTTGCTTTGTGCCCCAAGCACTCTGGCTCCCTTTTGGAAAATTAACTTGAGGCTTACTGGACTGCCCAGTGAGCTGTCCCATGGACACTGTACACTATCCCATTCATATCTTGAAGACCAATTTTACAGTTGGTTTTAAAGTTACAGTCAAAGCCAGTGAGTGGGCAGCTATGTCCTTCTGATGGTTTGTCTTGAATGGTAGCCTGAAGGACTTTGGAATTACCATGGAAACAAACCTGTGAGCATCTAGGGAAACTCTAGGGAGTTTCTAGATGAAGTTAATTGAGGTGGTAAGACTACCGTAAACTGAGGAGTACCGTGCTACAGATTGAGGCCCCATACTTAATAAAAAGAAGCAAGTGAGCTGAGCTCCAGCTTCCATCTCTCTCCACTTCCTGATTGTGGATGCAGCGACCAGCTGCCTCAGGCTCCTGCTGCCTTGACTTTGCTGTCAGGATGGGCTATATCCTCATAGTATGAGCCAAATAACCCCACCCCTTCTTCCTTCCTTCCTCCCTCCCTCCCTCCCTCCCTCCCTCCCTCCCTCCCTCCCTCCCTTCCTTCCTTCCTTCCTTCCTTCCTTCCCTCCTTCTTTAAATTGTTTTTGTCAGATACTTTTATTATTAGCAACACAAAAAGTAACCAACCCGGCCTTCCACCTCAGCAGTACAGATCCACAGTCACTAGATACATAGAAGACCTTCTCAGGCCTCTCTCCTTCATAACTATCGAAACAATGTCATTTTTCACCATCAGGATCCCCTTTTCCAGTAATAACTCTTCAGGCTTATTTAGTCCATGATACAATCCTTCCACCATGCCCTCTGCTACCATATACTTTTCTTGTTAAATCCAAGCTAAAGAACAGCTTCAGGGTCTGTCTTGACTTACTATATGGTCACTGGAGGGCCAGGAATGAATAAGCTGGGACTGAATCATGAGTGCAGGAAGAGTGCTAATGAGGGTGCTGAGAAAGTTCAGGGGCTCTGACATACCCTATTCCATGCACAGTGTAGTCACCTAGCCTCTCAGGAATAATCCCGCTGTAACACTGTGTCCATTCTAAGGTTTTGGCTGCTCAGATTGGTCTCTGTAAGACAGATCTGAAGGTGCCCTGTGATCAACTCAATGACTGAAAACAAAACGGAATGAATGGACAGAGAGTAACACAAACAGCTGACTTGCATGCGTGGTCAGAGCTCCAAGGAGGACGTTGAGCCAGGGGTGAACTGTCCACCTCCACTTCTGAGCACCACAGATTGAGTCTCAAAGGTCTTAATTCTCTAGCAGAGCCTCCCTGTGTAGCCTGCAGGTTTTTCTCTGGAGTCCCTTCTCCCTAACACTTATCCTTTCTTGTTCAATGTTTCCAGGTCAACTAGTATTGAGAACTATTAATACTCTAGTTAATGTTTGAGACTCTCCCTACCTTCTGGGTCAGCTGATGAACAGATCTGTCCACTTCTCCTTCATTCTTTCTTCAGTTGTGGCTCTACCCATGGCTGAGATGGGTTAAGGAAGGCTTTGAAGGAAAACTGCACCAAAGACATCATTTCAGTGTGGCAAGACAGAAAGTCTAAGCTGACCTTTGCCTTCTGACCTTGGCACTTACCAAGACTTCAATATCTGTCACATAAAGGGACCAATCAAGCTAATTCTCAGTGTTACATACCAACTGTAACATCACTGACTGTGTTTTACAACCTTCCTTACTCCTTTTTGAAATTTGAGTTTGTTGTTGCTATATTCTTGTTTTCTTTTTCTGTGTATATGTGTGTGCGAGCATGCAGATGTGTGTGCATGTGTGAGTGTGAGTGTGTGTGTGTGTGTGTGTGTGTGTGTGTATGTGCCATCGTACATGTGTGGAAGTCAGAGGGTAACTTAAGAGTTGGTTCTCTCTTGACCTTGTGGGATCTGGGGATCAAACTTAGATCCTCAGACCATTGTGCAAGTTCTCAACCCAAGGAGCTATCTCTATAATCCTAGAAACTGTTTATCTGCGAGGGTTTTAATTGTTATTGCTGTCATTTGTTTTGAGGTGAGTTCTCTCTATGTTGCTGGTTTAGAGTTATCATATAGAAAGGCTGGCTTCCCATTCACAGTAATCCTCCTGTCTCTGCCTACTGAGTACTGGCACCACACCCAGACACCCTTCTACATCTAACTTGGAAATACAGCCTCATAGAAAGGGTGTGTCTCAGCTCACACGTCGATTAGTCTGGGATAGAGAGAAGGCTTGGTGGTTAAGAGTGCTTGCTGCTCTTCCAGAGCACCCACACCGGTTAGCTCACAACTCCATGTAACTCCAGCTCCAGGGGATCCGATGTCCTCTTCTGATCTCCATGGGAACCTACACATGTGGCATTCACTCAAACATATAAGTAAAAATAATAAATCTTAAAACAATCATAAGGAAACGCCATCCTAAAGTCATTATATGATTCCAATAGGAAACAGGAACACCTCCCTTCTTTTCTCTACACAGGAGCTGCTTCCCAGAGTTAAGTGTACCATCCAAAGTCACACAGTGTCCCTAAATTACCAGTATTCTGTTTCATTCTTTCTTTGAACTGAACATTTTTTTCAGGAAGGCTATGGACATTCATCCATCCCAGAATTGGCTTGACTTCTCATCCCTCTTTATTCAGTGAGCACGCTATCCCTGGCAGATAGTCATCATCTCCTTTTATAAATTCTTTTATCTACCACTGCTTTTATCTTATCAGACTGGCAGTATGTCCTTGTCTTTCTTCTCCTAAAGATAATTCCCGCTTTGCTATGTGTCATAAGTGTCATCTCAGGCACTGCTCAAAATAACAAATAGATATGTCTCCAGTGTGGAAAGCAAGTTGGCTGCACAGGCTTAGACAGTGAGAATTGGGGTGTGGTCTTTCTGTCTGCTGGATTTGCTGTGTGTGTGTGTGTGTGTGTGTCTGATTTTTTTAGCACAGAGAACTGGATAAGAATAAGCTGGAAGTGGAAGCTGCAACCTGCAACCTGCAACCTGAATAGGTTGGGAGAAGTTTCTTGGGGGTATAGGTGCTCACACTTAGAATTGAAGGTAGACTTATTCCAGGTCAGAGTGGGATGACAGTCACCTGTTTATAAACCACACCATCAGAAAGTGAAAGGGCTCTTTTACAAAACAGTGCTTCTGTCTCATTCTTATTTCATTATTTTTGAATGTGGCTATGCAATGTGTGCGTGTGTACACACAATTATGCATGTGAATACAGGCATGAAGATAAAGTAATACATGAATGGAGATCAGAAAACAACCTTGAGTGTCAGTCCTTGCCTTCCAATGTGTTTGAGACAGGGTTTGCTTGTTAGTTTTCTTCTGTGACCTTCCAGAAGTTCTGTTTCCACCTCCCATCTCCAATTAGGAGTGCTGACATAACAGATGCTCACTCCATGTGCCCAGCATTTTCGTGAGTTCTGGGAAATTGGTCTTAGATCCTCACCCTTGTGTGGTAACCACTGAGCCATCTCCCCAGACTCATGAGCAGTCTCTCTGAAACAAAGAGAATATTAAATATTGCTTTAGCCATTGCAAGGCAGGTGCCAGGCAGTGATGGACTACTGTCAGAGTTTCAAGACAACTGCTGGAACATGTCATACTAGTGAGTCCAAGTGCTTGCCCTGGCTTGTTTTCCTTCACAAACCCCAATACAAGTGATGGTCCAAGTAAACCCCTCCCCCACCTTTGGATTTTCTCATAACACATTCAACACATTGGAAGGCAAGGACTGACACCCAAGGTTGTTTTCTAATATCCATTCATGTATTACTTTATCTTCATGTCTGTATTCACATGCATAATTGTGTATACACACACACACACACATTGTATGGCATGCTGTGCCTTTTGTCTAGGACTCTTGAAGATTACATGCTTCAGTTTTTCCTGAACCTGTCTCCTGAATCCTCTGGTGGCTATACCTGACAAACTATGTCAGAATGGCTATCTTCAAGAAATAAGCAACAAATGCTGGTGAGAATGTAAGGCTGAGGGGAACCTCCTACACTGCTGGCAAAAATTTAAGTTAGCATCACAATGGCAATCAATATAGAGTTTCCTCAATAAAAAAAATAAAATAAAAAACAAAACACTAAGAATAGAATTACCAGAGGATCCAGCTATCCTGATTCTGGTGTATGTATTTGAAGTGATCCAAGGCTGCATACCAGAGACAGACACACACTTATGCCTATTGTGACATTGTTCACAACAACCAAGATACACAGTTGACCTTGGTGCCTGTTAGGTGAATGGATAAAGAGTCTGAGGTCTATCGACACAATGGAGTATTATTCAGCTATAAAGAAAAATGAAATTGTGTGAAATAGATGTAGCTGCAGATCGTGTTAAGTGAAATAAGCCAGACTCACGGCTAAATTTCACACGTGCGTATTTGAAGGAGAAGAAAGTTCATTTGGAAAGATAAAAGGCATTAGTCAGAAAGTAGGAGTGGAAAAAGATAAGAAAGAGAAGGTAGGGGTGGGGAGATGTTTTTCCTTTTGATTCTGACCAAAAGCAATGTAGGAAGGAAGGGGGTTATTTCATCTCATACTTTACAGTATACCATCTAGGGAAGCCAAGGCAGAATCTTGAAGCAGAAACTGTGGAGGAGTACTGCTTAGTGGCTCGCTCTCAGGCTTACCTTCAGTTACCTTTCTTATCTAGTTACCTTTCTTATCTTAGTCCACTTACTAAGAGATGGTTCCACTCACAGTGGCTGGGACATTTATATCAGTTAGAAGTCAAACAACTGCCCCACAGACATGCCCACAGGCCATTATGCTGGAAGCAGCTCTTCAGTTAAGATACTTTCCCCAGGGGTGTCACCTTGACAATCAAGATTAGCTACCAAAGAAATGGTATTATCCACATGTGATAAACTGTCATAATGAAATCTATTGTTTTGTGCAACCAATATATACAAATTCATAGAAAAACCAATGATCCAGACATAGCTCCATAAGCTTGGTGGTATCAGAATTGCATGTTGGGAACCATAGGAGGAGAATCCTGGACTCTGGGACTGAGAATGCAAAGATTCTTCCATGCTCTGCAACTGCAGAAAAGTGCCCCAGGGCCAATGAGAGGCACCAGGATACAGCAGGTGTGCATGGTGTGAGTACACTGGGTTATTATTAGCCTGTTACATAATGAATGATGAGCTCTGCCTTTCCTTTTAGAAGACTGTGCTATGATGCACAGTAACCGCACAAACAGCAGCACCCAGTTCCCAGGCCTTAGGTCCTTCAGGTTGTGAAGACATCGATGTGTGCTTTCTGTTTCCTGTTTGTGTATCTTGGACATGCTTCACCAAGGACAACGGGCAGGCTTGGGAATGACTTCACTGTACACAGCTTCTCCACGTTGGCTCTATTGACATTTTGGGGCTGGCTTACTCATTGTTGTGGTGTGATGGTTAATGCTTTCCTTAGCCTATTGGATGTTCCTAGCACCCAACTACATACTCCTTGTGGTGACAACCAGACCATCTGCATATGTTTTCACCCACCCCCCCCAGGACCCAAAATTGACCTTGGTTGTGAAGCACTTTCACATATGAACAAAGGTAGTGTACATTAGAATTCATATGTTCTGTGAATTGTACTGCTTATGAAGTCACAGCCCCTTCTTGTAAGGGTCCATGTTGGAGCCTTGAGTTTCTCAGAGATTCCTAAGTTAGTATAGCTTCTTTGAGACCTTCGCCCCTAAGATTCTGAGTTAGATGCTTAGCTCAGTAACCTCATCACCTGGACTTTAACATCTTTATGTTTCAAGCTATAGAGCACCCCTCTTAGAACTCCTCTTGTCCACTTCATGCTGAGTGCCATTCATTGTGCAGGCAAATGTCCTACCCCATTTATAGACTTACTTTTTAACTATGTGTGTATCTGCTCATGCACATGTGAGTGTTCTTTACCACTGAGCAATCTCGCCACCGATATCCTGTCTCTTCCTGGTTGTTTTCTAGAAATAGATGATGTCCTGGGTCCCCTCAGCTATCATTTCTTACTGGTATCTTCCACAGCTTAGCAGTTGCCCTTTCTAGCTGAAAAGAGATGAGTCACCACCCAGCCTGCCGGCTGCCTTTTTATATCCCTTCAGAATGGCCTCCAGTCATTGGGAGCAACAAAGGCCAAAATCTATCCCATGCCAAACATTCTTGGCCCAATAAATCTGATCACTCTGTAAGTCCAAACTTACCATGGCAACTAAATCACAACAGCCACTGTTAAACATTCAGAGTCTTGGTTGTATCCTAGGACGTGGGTACTGAGAATCCATTTTTTCATAGACATCCTTGGAGACCTGGCACTGTGAAGATCAGGAGGACCTTGTAGGCTGAGCTTATCTTAAGCAGTGAGACTACCATATCTCACAGTTCCTCCCTCTCCACCCTCTGCTCACTGATATTTCCTATCCTTTCACTGATTTTATTTTTTTATTTGTCAAATCTAAAGTGAAGTGGTTCCTCAGAAATTTGATTGATGACACAGAAGGTCCCTAGATTGGAGGTCAAGGTTGCTGTGGAGGAGCCTGGGTCTCCAAGTGAGAACTGTCTCTCTTGCTTCCTCCACACTGATGGGTCACTAGTTCCCTTTGTTCCTCAATTGAGTAGCTCTGGTTAGACAGGAAGTGAGTCCCAGGTCTTTCAAATGAAGTGGAATTCTGTCACTCCTTCAAATGGCAGCTTAGCTAGGACTCTCATATGAAAGCAGAGGAAGTTCTCATCACAGAGGGGACAGCCCCATGCCCCAGTCCTACACCTCTAGCTTCCTATGACACCCCTGTCCTGTCCCTGAGGGTCCACAATAGAGTGAGATCTGCAGGGCCTGGACTCCTTGCTATGATGTTTGTGAGTGGCAAGACCACAGCCTAACATCCAGGATGATCAGCCTGTGAGTTTATTTTCCTTTCCAACTTTAAGTATATATGTGCTTCCCACCCCAGGTTAAAACAAACTCCAGCAGGCCTGTAATGTGCCATCTCACTGTCGATTGATGTGGCCACTTTAATACACAAAGCACAGTCTCCGTTCAGTTTTGTCTATCTCAAGAAATTTGAGGCAGATCTTTACCTCTTTTCTCACCAGGCATTCCCACCTTGAGAGGAAGTGGTAAAGGTGGACCTGGCCAGGATCCATACCTGGCCTTGTTTGTGTTCCTCAGGTCAGTATATATTGAAAGCTCTTTGTTTTATGAGGCATTTTCTTGGGCTCCACCAAGATCCTCCTAGTTGGGAGCTTTCTCCCAGTTCCTATGTCTAAGTGGAAATGTTTGCCTCCTGGTGGTTGTTTGTGACACCTCTCCCTGCACTCCCTGTAGAGGCTGGAGCTCTTGGCCAGCTTCTTGTTCCTGTGTGTACTGTGTCCCCCAATATGTCCTATTCATTGCTCATGACCTGTGGTAGTCATTGTTGGCTTTGGAGGTGGGGGATATCTGTTTTCCACTGTAATCAAGTGCAGCCATCTTGCCTCTGCTTTCTGAGGTATGAGTTTGACAATGATCTCCATGTCTCAGCTGAAGGAAGTGAACAGAGTTGTCTGGAGGGGGAGGGAGTTCATGCAGGAGGTAGGGGTGTCCTTCATGGAGCATGGAAGAAAGGAGAAGAAAATGATAAAAGGCACAGACATTTGGCACATTTAAACACACCCCTCAGAAAAGCAAAGAGCATAAGTCAGTGCCACACTCTTCTTAGTATGCTCTTGAAGGAAGCAGCAACCAGCTGTTCACCAACCCCGAGCTACTTTTTAAAATGTCCTTGTATCACAGGAAGGCCAGAAGGGAAGCAAGCAAGCTGTGACACCTGCAAGCCAGCGACTGGCTGTGGCTTCCTTCGCTGTCAGCTTCAGATGATGGAGAGGACAAACCACTGAAATTGCTTCTATTCGCATTGGCTATTGTTTTCATCTTCTAAGTCATAGAACTTAAGGCTAAGCCTGAAGTTGGTCAAGAGCCCTCCTTGGGGATGGGGAGCAGATGTTTGGGATGCCACAGCCAATTAATCCTTAAGCCTTCCCGTCACCGGGTGGGGTGCAGTGGAGGAGAAAAGTGCTAGAAATTGCTTTTAAAAATGAGCAGGCCAGCAAAATGCATCCCTCTGTGCCTCCTCAGGCACTTTAGGTGAGGGTGGCATGCCCCACCACCAAGCCATTGGGGCAGCTTTTAATCATGGCTCTGGGCATGGGGAGTTTAATGGGTTTTGACTCAGGGGAGAAAGGGCTATGGGAGATGGTGAGTGGCCTCTGTGGAGAGCTGTCAGAAGTAAGAGTGGAAAGAAAAGAGAACTAGAGACTCCGAAATCCACAGAGCTTCGAGTGTGCCAGCTGGTGTGGACCAATGCAGGAAAAATGACTAGCCCTCTTGGGCATGTCCTACCTTTGGACAGCATTGGGATTTTCAAGGTTCAACCTCAAGAATCATGCAATCGAGTTACACACACACACACAAACACAAACACACACACACACTCATAGTGTTTTACATAAATTTATGATTTTTGGTTGGGCAGTATTCATAGCCATCTTTGACTGCATGTGGTCTGAAACTGCCTGGTTCATGTTACTTTAAATGAGACAGTCAGTTCTAGTAGCACTGAACCACCAAGAATGCTCATACTCTCTAATGTCTTTTCTGTGCTTCCAATAATATGCATTTCCTATACACTATTCAGCTAAAGAAGGTGATACTGGGACCAGTGTGGAGGACCACCAGATAAAGGTGCTTGCTGCCAAGTCTGGAAACCTGAGCTTGATCTCTGGGACCCACAAGGTAGAAGGAGAGAACTGATTTACAGACATTATCCTGTAACTTCCAGAGAGTGCTGTGTTATATCCTTGTATGCACACATAATAAACACATTAATGTCAAAAAGAGAAATCTATTAAAAAGACAAAATGTTTTAAAATGAAAAGTAACAGTTGTAGGGGCTGGAGGGATGGCTCAGTGATTAAACACATTGGCTGTTCTACCAGAGGATCCGAGTTCGATTCCAAGCACTCACGTGGCAGATCAAAATCATCTGTATCTCCAGGTCCAGGGTATCTTATGGTTTCTGCAAAGACTGTACATACTTGGTGTACCAATATATGCAGGTGAGACAGACACCTGTACACATAAAATAAATAATAAAAATAAAATTAATAGTAGCCAACATATTCTGTAAACTTACCCTAAATGCATTATGTACCAGCTCATAATCTCAATACCACCCCGTAAGCTTGGGTGCCAAAATTAGTCCATTGCTTTGATGCTAAAGTGGAGGCATGAAGAGGCAAAGAGAATGTCTTAGGTGACAATGATAGGTGACAGATGAGGTGGTAGTCTATCCAGGGATTAAAAGCATTAACTTTTATCTCAGCCCACAAATTGTTAGTGTTTGACCCTGGATGAGTGGATTAATGCAAGTTTAGTTATTCACTTTGAAGATCTATCTATTTTTGGTTTTTGCGTGTGACTCCTTTGTCTGTGCACCATGTATGTGCCTAGAGACTAGAAGAGGGTGTCGGATCCCCCTGGAACTGGAGTTACAGATGTTTTTGAGACAACACATGGGTGCTGTGACTTAAACCCCGGTCATTTGCAATAGCAATACATGCTCTTAATCGCTTAGCCATCTCTTCAGCCTATGGTTTTCATCTTAAAAGTGGAAATAATAGTAGTCCTTATTTTTTCAGCACTGTGGCGGGGGTTAAGCCTTATCATGGTATTTATATTCCTGGTAAGCAATTGAAGTTTAATAAACGGCCTATTACCATGAACATTCTCTAGACTCTGTCCCACCTCTGTCCCACCTGCCTGCAGCTCCTTCCCTCAATTACCAACAGCATCAACTTCTGTGCTATTTTTGACCAAATGGCTAACAGGAAACAATTTAAGGGTGCACAGGATTATTATGGCCTGTGGTTTGAGGGGATACAGTCCATCATGGTGTGGAAGGCATGGCAGCAGGAGCAGGCTTATCGCAGTGCAAGTGAAGTAAGGAAACACTGGTGCTCAGTTCAAGTTGAAAACGTTATTACAATTATGTGTGTGTGTATGTGTGTGTGTGTGTGTGTGCAATGCCACCTGGTCATCTGAGGAAGAAGAAAGAAGAGTCACTCAAACTTAGTCTGGTGAAGTAGGACTATAGCCCCATTGGTAAAGTACTTATATACTACTTGTAAAGCCCTATATTTGATCGCCCAATCCTATGTGAGCTGAGTGTGGCTGCACATGATTGCAGCCAAAGCACTAGAGGAGGCAAGTATCAGAAATCCAGGATTTTCCTTGGCTACAAAGCAAGTTCAAGGCCAAGCTGACCTACATGAGAACCTGTCTCAAAACAATAGCGACAAAAAAAAAAAAAGTCTAGCACTAGCTGCAATATCCCTGAGGTAGCAGCTGCCTGCCACTTTTTGTTTGTTGATTTATTTTGATCCGACACACGAGGGCAGATGGCTGGCAGGAGGGGGGGCGATAATAGTCAATAACTGGTGACATGTGAAAACTGCATCTGTAGACTCAATCAGCCATGTGTGGCTGGTTGCCACACTGTGGAGAGAAGGGTGTGTGGTACACAGATCAAAGGCACCACAACATGCCTCTGCCCCTGGTTTTCCTCAGTCTCCTAAAGGCATTCTTGTCCTTCCTACGCCATCCATGGCCTCAGGCATCCTGGGTACTGAGTTGATGAGAGGGCTTGCCTGTGGCTCTTCTATCTCCCTCAGAAACCATGCGCATTTTAGCCCAGAGGCACAAAGATCAGAACTGGGCTTGGAGGCTGCTATTAGCTTTCTCCTCTCTGTGACCAAACACTCCACAGAAGCAATGAAAGGGAGGAGAGGTTTCGTTTGGCTCACAGTTCAAAGGGAACAGTTGGCCATGGTGGGAAAGGCGTGGCAGCATGAGTCTGTCTGTGATGGTAAAACTCACACATGGCTTGTTCTTCACATAGATTAGGAGTCTGAGAGACATTAGGCCAGAAGTAGGCTTCCCTATAAAACCCTTCTTCCAGGAGAGAAGAGCTTTGTGCATACGTCACATTGCTTTGGTTTGTCCTAAGATCACATGAACCAGAAGTAGGCTATCCTATATCCTTTGGGACCTGCCCTCAGTGAACCTCCTCTACAGCCATGCCTTTTGTCGTGTCCAGACAGCTTTCCTGAGCTCGTCATAAAATGGAGGACTCCTGTTGCTTAGTGGGGCTTCTTGTTCTCGCCTGATCAGGGGAACCCAACCCACACTCTACCTGGGAAGCATCAGGTAATTCCTGGCAAAATCACAGGTTCAACTTCATGGAATGCCTCTCCATGCAAATGAAATATCCCCAGCCAATGAAACTTCACCCTACGAAAACCCTTCCCTCTGTCCATTCTTCATATATATAGGCCTGGTTCACTCAGAAAAAGTGTGTGTGTGCAAGCCCACCCCGAATACAGGTATACACACAAGCTAAGATAGTTTCAGAGACTGTTTTAGTTAAAATCGTTGGAGAAGCCCCCCCCCCCATTCACTCCCAGCGGGACCAAGATCATGCAGGCATCATTCATTCCAGACTCAGCTTCATCCTTGTAGTTTGGTGTGCAGTGATGTCTGGAAACCCTGAGAGGGTAGAAACAGAGGACACAGAACGACACTGGATTCACTCATGCATACCACAGCCTCCTATTGCAAAGTGTCACAACTTTGCCTCTCTAGGCCCCAAGCCATTCTTTCCCTTCAGATGTGTTTTGTAGGGAAGCCCACTGGCTGTGGATTGTTGGCCTCTAGGCCTGCTTTGACGAGATGCCTTATTTATTACATTCAGGAAGGTACCAGTACCCTGTGTGTCTGTGTGCACTGCCAACGAGGACACACTGAGTGGCCTAAGCAGGATTAGACTGAAGCTCCAGGGACCACTTTTCCTCTGAGTAGCAATAAGCCCTATTGATGAACCTCAGAGTCCATAGTGAGAGCTGCTATTAGAGGCACTCGGACTCACACGCTTTGTTTGTGTTGACAGCTTTATTGAGACATCGCTCACGTACCGTAGAACACAAGCCTATCAGCCTCTGCTCCTCCTGGACGCATAATGACCAGGGCCAAGGCTTTTACCCCCCAAAAAAGTCACCAAATACAAGACAACCAAGTGACAGGAATTTAAGGCACATTGTCCCTCGGTGTCTTCAAACGCAGAAGAACCTGTCAGAAATTAGGTCTTAGAGGATGAGGCATCAGAGAGGAGTCTTCGACATTTTTCCCTTTGGACACTCTAAATCTCACCAGTGACAGCTCCAGCTGCCACCCCAGCAGCTTACACTGTCCCTCTTCCCTGGTTCTAGAAGAAAACATCCCAGATGCTGGATCTGGAAGGAGGTCAGATGCCCTGGTTCTGTGGTTTCCAACCCTTTTGCCAGCAAAAGCCTTATGATGCATCTACTCCTTGGCCCCTATTTTAATTGATCTGTCTGCCAAATGACGAGTGTTTACTAAGTAATATCAAATTAATTCACCAAAATCATCTACAACTACCAAATGCAGAATGAACTTCCAATTGGCAAATGACCGTGTGCTGTGTTAATTAATTCCAGTCCTAAGGTAGGAAACATAATGCAATGGCTGAGGCTTCAGAAAGTGTTTATAAAGGCAATAGGAACTCAAACAAGTGTGTGCTAGGCTCTGTGAACCTCTAGGGACCTTCTACTGGGTTACGCTATGACAGATGGGCAGAGAGCCAACAGCAACTGCATTTCTAGCAAATATGAGACATTGATCAAGCTAGACCCTCTTCCATGTTGATATCTCTGAGTGTTTCAGGTGAAGAAACTGAGGTCAGATGAGGTCACCTGCCAGGAGTGGTGGTGCCCACCTTTCATTCTAGCAATTGGGAGACAGAAGAAGGCAGATCTCTGATCTAGAGGCTAGCCTGGTCCACATGTCAAGTTACAGAGCTACACGGTGAGCACAGTGAGACCCTTTCTCAGAGAGAAACAGGAAGAGACAGACAGACACACAGACACACAGACACACAGACACACACACACACACACAGAGAGAGAGAGAGAGAGAGACAGAGACAGAGACAGAGACAGAGAGACAGAGGAAGGAGAGACACAGAGAGAAAGAGCAAGAGGGAGGGAGGGCGAAAGGAAGAGAGAGGTCTTTTCTAAAGTATGGAGCTAGTACACTTAGAGACATTTTAAATTTGTATTGATAGATTTATTAAAACTCTCATACCATAGAATACAGCCACTTAACACTTGGAGGGTTTTATTGTAGTCTATTCATTTTTTCAGTCATCACCCAATTTCCTTGTCTGTTAGGGAGATTCTACCCTTATTCATGGCCACTTCCAGCTCCACCCTCCTCCCCTCAGCCCTGGGGAACCACATCAGCTTCCCATCCTCTGCCTGGAGTGGACAGTACATACGATTTGACACAGACTGCTAGACTCTTTAACAGCCATGTACACAGACTTGCTCTGGAATCGAGGCAGATTACACATCATTTTCATCATTTTGTAGGCTGTTTCTTGTGTTATTCTAACAGTACACAAAAATGCATAAATGTTACATTCTTTGTTTGAAACATTCTAGACCCAAGGATCATGCCCATCAGTGTAATGTTATGGTAAATATTAACTGGGGGTTCTTCTTCTTCTTTTTTTTAAATGTGCCATTCTTATTTATTTATTTATTTATTTACATTGTATACAGTGTTCTGCCTGTATTTATACCTGCAAGCCAGGAGAGGGCACCAAACCTCATTACAGGTGGTTGTGAGCCACCATGTAGTTGCAGGGAATTGAACTCAGGACCTCTGGAAGAGCAGACAGTGCTCTTAACCTCTGAGCCATCTCTCCAGCCCTAACTGAGGGTTTCTATACTACCTTGGATCATTTAGTTCCTAAATGAAAGACACAAAACCTTTATATTTATAAAAAGCCTTAACAACACTAGAGCTGGGCAGGTATTGACCCTCTATTCTATTCTGTCTACTTCCCTGTCAATAACCTCGAGATAGGACATGACTTGCTCCACCTGGGCCACTCCTACTCTGCCTGGCCAGCCCTCAAACATGATCTCACTATCCTCCTACCCCATGGTACCTTCTTCCTTCCTCCTCTCTGCCTCAGATCCAAAGCTTGAGAGCCGAAGCCTCATCTACCTCTCTTCTGCTCAGCTACAGACTGTAGACATCTTTATTGGTCAATAGTTTTAAATTAAGGAGCAAGGTTTGCATGGTATACCTTGCTCCTTAAAGATGGAATACCTGGGAATTTACTCATCTTAAGGCAGTCTGTATCACCTTGGGATACAGAATTCAGCATCACAGTACATTGCAACAGACCAAACCTCAGCACTGTAAAAACTGATACAAACTAGTCGTCACACACTTGAATTGGAATTCTCACATTTCCCAGCTCCTCTCCCATTTCTCCAGGTTACAGTCCAGGT
>NW_021604651.1:6786843-6855163 GCF_004785775.1 Grammomys surdaster
GACTCCAGGTTACGGTCCAGGTGGATGGAGCGACTCCAGGTTACGGTCCAGGTGGATGGAGCGTCTCCAGGTTACGGTCCAGGTAGATGGAGCGACTCCAGGTTATGGTCCAGGTAGATGGAGCGACTCCAGGTTATGGTCCAGGTAGATGGAGCGACTCCAGGTTATGGTCCAGGTAGATGGAGCAACTCCAGGTTATGGTCCAGGTGGATGGAGCGACTCGCGACTCTGCTTCTTTGTTACTGAAAACAAAATTCTTTCCGCTTGCCAGGGAAGTCTGCACATATCCAGGTTCTCGCTTCATTACTATATCTTTGGACCCATTTTTTTTGCCTGTTTGTTTGTTTGTATTTTGGTGTTTTGCTATTGTTGTTGTTGTTGTCATGGGTACATTGCATCCCTTTTCCCAGGCTGCCTTTTAATCTGCTTGTAGCTAAGAATGACTTTGAATATCTGGTCTTCCTGCCCCTACCTCTGAGTGCTGAGGTTAGGGCATCCACAGATTGAGTTTACATGGTGCTAGAATTGAACTCAGGGTAACCTGAAGGCTAGCAAACCATTCTATCAACTGAGCTACTTGTCCAAACAGATATGTTGGATTTTAATTGATATTCAAATTCCCTGGTCTTGCCATTCTTTTTTTCTCTATACTCTGCCCCAACTCCAATACATTTGCTGTATACCCATCAAGAGAAAGGCTTAGGAAAAGGTCATTTGAATGTGCATACTAATCTGCCTAAAAAAATGTTCCTGAATGTAAAACCAAAGTTCCTTTGTTAAGGGAAACTGGAGAGAGTATCTCATAACACATTAAAAATTCTACTTGGGAAGAAAAGCTAAGGAAATTAACAACAATTGTAAAAGCAGCTATTGTTTTAGCAGGGTGCATCATTTACTATGCCAAAGCACTAGGCTATAGACTTTCAGCATAGCCTCTTTTTTTTAAAATTATCTATTTTTTCCTTTCCTTTTCTTTTTTCTTTTTTTTTAAATTGGATATGGACCCATTTTTTAAAATCACATTTACTTTTATTTATTGTGTGTGGATACATATGTAACATGCATGCATGTGGAGGTATGTTCTGTCTTTCCATCATGTGTGCCCTTGTGCCTTTACCCACTGAGGCATCTTGCTGGCCTGGAACCCATCTTTCTTAATGGAAACATTTGGCCCTGTTTGTTTGCAGCTACTTAGTATCTCTCCTAGAGTAAAGGAGATTTAAAGCAAAGTCCATTCTTCCAGGTAAGATGTCACCTACAAAATTGTTACCTAGATGTGAACCTCTCACTTCTAGAGTCTGTTTGATCAAGACTTATTAATTCAATGACTCCAGAGCCCTTGGCACCCCTTTAAACTTTGAGTCACCTCAGTTCAACTCTGAACCGTTGATTCTTTGGGTTTCAGACTTAAAGTTTCAGATGTCTTCTTTCAGTGAATGGAGCCCAGTACAAACATTCAATAAATTATTTTCTATAACCATAGAATAAACGGCGTCATTTCCTGTATGCTTATTTCTATTCACCTCTGTCAGCTGAGCCTTAGGATCAAAGTACAAACAACAGAAGATCAGAAATGGATGAAGATTAAAGGACATATAGTTCAATGTCTGG
Organism: Grammomys surdaster; assembly: GCF_004785775.1. Lineage (NCBI taxonomy): Eukaryota > Metazoa > Chordata > Mammalia > Rodentia > Muridae > Grammomys > Grammomys surdaster. The sequence continues at coordinate 6,788,455 of NW_021604651.1, forward strand.
CTTTGCAAATCAGAAAACTACGAACGGTGAGGAAGTTGGGCCAAAGTTGCATGCTAGTGGTTGTGATAGATTCTATTTTCTTTACTTACTGGTTTAAAGCCATGTGTCTGGGCCCGCTTGAATTACATACTGAAGAAAAGTTCAGAGGGGAAGAGAGCATTTGAGATGTGAATGTCAGTGACAGAAAGTAAATTGAGACACTGTGTGGAAATCTGAGTCAAAGACAAAGAGGGAGCAGAACTGTCTGGCACGAGTGTAGGACCAAAGGCTGGAGACTCACGGGAATTCATGGAACTTGAGGGTCTGCCGAGCTCTGGTCTTAACCTCACAAATTCCTCTTACAGCCTTCTCACAGTTCATAATTTTTTTTAAAAAAATTATACATTCACAATGAGGAAATGAAACCATGCTAAGAAGCTCATAATAGGAGCAGTGGTTTCTTGAACAGCGGATCAGCAGCCGATCCTGCCCGGAAGGCAGCAGGCTGAACCTGCGGCTGTTCTTCCTCATCCTGAGTAATATGCACATATCACAATTTTAAATACAAGGTGTTGTTAGAGGTGAAGGTTTCATAGTTCTACCTCTTCTTCCTTATCCTGCCTTTAATAAACCTTACCACACTGTAGGAGGAGTGGCAGTGGCCACCTCTATGGAAATGTTGGGGGCCAGGCAGCTGCAAAAGCACCTCCTGCAGGAGGACCTAATTGAAGACTGCCTGAGAGACCAAGGATTGCTGATGTAGACAATGTCAGCCAATGGACTGCTGTTTAGAAGAGATACTTTCTTAGGACCAATGAGGCCCGGGTGGAGGGTATTCAAGGAGCTTGCGTGGCTTCAGATAAGCATGCTGCAGCGTTTCTCACCTGCTCCTGGAGTCTGTCATTGACTCTGCACCTCCTCAACCACCAAGGGCAGGCAAGGAGTAGTCCAGGGCACAGGCAGCACCACACCTCTACCATATCATATTTATATACTGTGTGTGCACACACATGTGTGCCTGTCACTGTGCCTGTGTGGAGGTCAGGGGACACATTGCCGGGATCAGTTCTCTCCTTCCACAGTGTGGGCTTGGGGATTGATGTCAGGTTTCCAGGCTTGGTGGCAAGTACCTTTAATGGCTGACTTGTCTCACCTGCCCAAATAACACTGGTAAGTATTTATATCACTGTGATGAGGTAACTGTTGTCTTCTTGGAATCTACTTAATGTGATGATTATCCTTTATAGCTTAGACATTTGTTATTCCTTGTTTATAATTGCCATCTGCATCTTCTTTCTAGATCTTTCTAGATGATCCATAACACTATTTATCTACCATATCACTCTTTCTATCTGGCCCACTTTCCCCTGGATACTCCCTAAGAGAACTTCATCTCTTCCTGCAGCACTGGGGGCTGGTAGCCCTTCAATCCTGCCTCACAGTTATTAATCTGAGCTCTTCTCTTAATAGCTTTCCTTATTCACTTGGTCTTTTTGTTTATGTCTTTGTCTTTTTATGACTGATGCACAACCTGCAGTCACTGAGGAACAAAAGGCCAGTTTTCAGGGACCAAACATATCTGCAATATATTTATATTTATTGTGAATCCTGGATTCACAACTTGACAAAATGTAAAAATTCAAGTTGGAAATTTTTCTTTAAAATTTTCAAGGCATTACCCTCCTGGCCCTCAGTTTAGCATTGCCCTTAGAAGGTTATTGTCAGGGGCCAACAGCAGAGGGCTGGATAAAGAAACAGCATGTATGTAATATATATTATATATGTTTTTCTTTCAGCTACAAAAAGGAACAAATTAATATATGCACAAGAAGAAAGATGCAACTGGAGACAGTCACATGACATGAAGTAAGCCAGGCATAGAGAGATGGTCACATGACATGAAGTAAGCCAGGCATAGAGAGATGGTCACATGACATGAAGTAAGCCAGGCATAGAGAGATGGTCACATCACATGAAGTAAGCCAGGCATAGAGAGACAATATCATGTTTTCCTTCACTTGTGGGTCCTAGATTTTATATTGATTCATAAAATTATATTTGACATGACCTCAAAGCACAGGTAACTTTGTCTAGTCACTCTGGTAGGATACCAAGGACTGTTGGGAGGGGAGGAGCAAGTCAGAGGGGGCTATGCTCAACACACAGCACACGTGTGTATGAAAACACCTAACACAGTTTATAAAGGCGAATGCCAGTGACAGCGAGATGGCTCAGTGTGTAAGGCTGCCTCCAGCCAGGCTGGACGGCCCGAGTTCAATCCCCAGTACCCACATGGTGGAGGAGAAAACTGACGCCCTCAAGCTGTCCCCCTTACTTTCTTAGTCTCACTTTTGATCTGCCCTCACCCTGAATGCTTTTTACTGATTTTTTACCTCCTAAAATCTGATCGTTCATCAGATCCTCCATAGCCGAATGTGCCAATATTAGGGTCAGGCACCCACATCCCAAACCTGAGTCTATTCTTTGCCAGTGTTGACACTGGTTGAGTTCCTAATCTTCTCTGTGCTTATATCTTTGTAAATTCATGAGGAACCTCCTGACATTTCTGTGGCATGTTAAAATAAATACTCTAAATATAGAGTTTAGAAGTGTGTCTGACTTAGGGGGCGATTCAGGACAAGCTCCTGCTGCACCGACACAGACATCTCAGCTCTTGGCTCTATGGACTTGGAGGATGGCACTCCATTTCTGACTATGTGCCCGCCCTGATTAGCCCAGTTCCCACTCTGTCAGAAGACCACTGTGCACTGACCACATTCTCAGATGCTGCAGGGGAAGCTTCCTTCCTTGCTAGGCTCTGAGCTGTCTCTGATAGTCTGTCTCACCAGCCAGGTGCACTGTGGCAACTGCTCCGATCCCTCATTCCATTCACAAGTACCTTCTGTCTAGTCTGCCTCATGACCCCATGTGCCTGTGCTTCACCTCCAGGGACTCCCACCTCCTACAGAGACACGAGAACCCACACATGACTGCTGATCCTAGGCCTGGCCGGACATGCCGTGGGTATAGAGGTGTCCACTCGCACTTGCTTAAACGCTGTTGTGAGGTAATCTAGTTTCCTATGAGCTCCAATGGAACAGCCAAGAAGCACAAGGGATAGTGGAGAGTATAATTTTACAGCATTGCTTGAACGAATGGAAATGAAGGGTCAGGAGATACAGGCTTTCATTCCCTCCCACAACTGCTCACCACAGATCCATGACCTAACTGTGAGTATGTCGAGTGGCTCTCCCCTCCTTCTCTACCCCACTCCCTCCTCATTCCTATGTGCACAGATTGTAGTCTCCAGGTAAGGGGTTGCCAGGAAACATTTGCCTTTGAGCCCACTGGCTCACTTCTGTGCTCTCCTGTGCTGAGGTTCCCCCAGAACAAAGCCTCACCTCTCTTTCTCCACAGAGAACCACTCTAGTCTCTGCACCAAGGGTCGCCAGCTAGAGGTTGGAGCTTCAAGGCTGTAGGTTTCTACTCTTCAATACAGAGTTACAGCCAAATTCTCCTGTCCTCAGAAGGCCTGACCTTTGAGCCATTCTATCCAGGTGGCCTTTACCTTATTGTCTGCCAACCAAGGTAGGTCTGAGCCAGAGAGTCTGTCAGTAGCACAGAATAGCCTTGACTTCCTAAGACTCCTGTTCTTAAGGAGATTCACAGAAAGCATTTCATGGACCATATATCTCCTCACACCATACAACTGTACATCAGAACCTGATCATTCTGTGTCACCAGCAGGTCCCAGTTGTTCTGAGTCCCCCACCTCCACTGCCGTAAACACAGGTGCTGTTCTAGCCCAGGCCACTCTTTCACCCTTGCTTATTGTCTGTTCCCTCTCCTGGCTTTGGTGCTGCCCTTCCTTCTTCCCCTGTCTCCTTGAGGCACACAAGGTAGCTGCACCAGCCATGGCCAGCATCTGTTGTGCTCCCAGAAAGTTTGGAGGTGGTTCAAAATTGATCTTGGCTTTAGAGGACACCACACACCCTCCTGTTCTTTCTGTCACAAGCAGGTGACAGGTGTGTGCTGCAGGAAACGTGAGTAGCTCTGTGCCTGAAAATAGGGACTTGAGAAAGAATACTTTTCAGGAAGAAAAGCTTAATTATGACATGAGAGAATACAGGAAATGGATATAATATATAATCAATGTAGCCTGCTCAGGAAAGCAATTCCAAAAATTGTGTTAACATCTCTCCTTCTCCCAGGGGCTGCCCCTCTTCAAGTTATCTTATTTCTCTCTCTCTCTCTCTGGATTATGAGCCTGGATGGTTTTTCTGCTTCTGACTCGTAGTCACAAACTCTATCTGTGCCTTCCTGTGGGGCTGTGAGAGGTGAGCTATTTCTTCAGCTGGGGTAATAGATCCTTCCAGAAGCTTCAGCTGCTGCCTTTGCTCACAGGTCAAACCTCTTGTCAACGGGGGTGAGGCTGATTCTCTCTCTCCTTGTCTCCTTGTCACTGGGAAGCCTCATGTGGGGTGAAGGGGATCCAGAGGTCAGCTCCAGCCTCTCAGGGTATTGACAGGGTGAACCAGAGCCTTCTCGGTGGTCCTGTCTGCTTGCTGGTGTGATGAGCCGCATGCTTCTCGTTGTCTCTGCACTAGTCCATGCTTACCTCACCACTGTGCTCCCTGGGGCTTGCTGAGCAGCAAAGACACACTGGAAGTGGGAGATGGGAGTGCTTCAGAATGTGAGTTTGTGAGGCTCCTCAGATGGAGTGGCCCTTGCATTTCTTCCCTGGTGCAAAGAAATGAAGGTCTTGAAGAAAGAGTTGGAAATAGACATTTTTTGTTCTTACTACACAGGTATGAAACAGGGTCAGGCATACTGGGATAGATGGCCACCTCCCATTACCTTCCTACCAGCATCCTTCAAATTCTTTTCATTGCTATATTATATTATATTATATTATATTATACATTATACATTATACATTATATATTATATATTATTTTGCTTCAAGACAGGGTGTCATGAAGCCCCAGCTGACCTCAAACTGTATGCAACCAGAGATGACCTTGAATTTCTTTACTCAGAGCCTGAGTGGACCAGAGAGCTTTGTGCAGTGAGGCTAGCACTGCACTGACGGGAACACAACCCTTAACCCTCACCACAGGAAAGGGATATAATGAATACAGACTTCTCAGGGAAGCAGTTTGGAAAATTACGTTAACATTCTCCTCTCTCCAGGGGCTGCCCTTTTAAAAGTTATGCTGGTAGAAACAAAGATCTGGAGAGGGACCGAGCCTGAAACTGGGCTTTGGAACTTTTTTGTCAAACATAATTGAGAGATTTTGAGGGTTTCATATTTAAGCAACCTACAGAGCAAGTGAGTTATTTATTTTTGCCAAAGATATTTGTTTTAAAAAGAAGCACTGAGAGACCAAAGGGAAAGACTCCTGTGCTCTAATGTGTAAGACCCATGCAAACCCTTTAAATCGCTGCGCCTAAGGCTCACTTGCATGGTGCTATTCCAGTAAATGCCATCCACACAAGGGTCAAGAGTCTGTGATTACAAATTGTCCCAACAACTGGAGTGGGAGCTTACCGTAACTCAGTTGCCTGCCTGTGACTCCCTAGCTCGGCTTCCTTGTCTCGCCTCAGTTGGAAAAGATGTACTTAGTCCTGCAGTCATTTGAGGTGCTAGGGTGTGTTGGTTCTCCGGGAGGGAGTTCCCCCTTCTCAGAGGTGAAGGGTTTCTAGGGAAGGGGCTATGTGGGGGAGACTGAGAAGAGAGGTGGGGTTGCAACTGGGATATAAAGTGAATTAATTAATTAATTAATTAATTGGGGGAACCCCACAAATTTGGGTTCACCACTGTTTGAAGCCAGATCTGTCACAGTCCACAGCACTCTGTCTCCACCTGGTGGCAGCATAGGCCCCTCCCACCGAGTATGGCCCTTGTGTGTATGTACAGGTAGAGTTTGTGACTATGAATCAGGAACAGAACATGAGTGTTATGATATGGATTCATATCATAACATACATGTTCTTGAAGAGGAACTAAATCTTAGAAAACAAATTGTAAAGATATAAATTTGTCTCGTATGATACCATTGCCCTTACTTGAAATATATGATCAGTCTGGGGCAAAACTATTTTATATAATTTTACACCCCATCTCATGGAAAACTTCAAACTCAGGAAGTGAATCTCAAAAGTAGTTGAATGTTTTAAGAAGGTATGAGTGTTATACACAGTCGTCAGAAAGAGCATGATTTGTAAAAATATCCATGTATAGACTTTACTGTATTATAATCAAATAAAACATGTAGGAAATGTTTTAATCAGGTATGGCCATTATGTCCATTCTAATACTGAGTTCCAGTTAGTAGACAAAGTGATTAGTCACCTCATGGGATATTTTTGGAAGGTTCATTTTTAACTATGTATATTGTGCTTACATGTGTAAATGTATATGTTCTTGCAGCTGTACAAAGAGTCCAGAAGTGGGCATCAGGTCTCCTGGAGCTGGAGTTACAGGTGGTTTACAGCGTGGGTGCTGGGGACTCAACTCAGGTCCTTTTGAGAACAGCATGTGCTCTTAACCACTGAGCCAAAGGGCCAACTCCTCCCATGTGTTTGAGGCACAGATTCCCTATGTAGCCTAGCCTGGTCTCAAATTTACAGTGATCTTCCTGCCTTAGCCTCTTGAATGTTGGGAATTATGTGAGTACATCACCAAGCTCTGATTTCTCACATATAAATTTTACTTATTATTTTCTTACTTCATACACACACACACACACACACACACACACACACACACACACACGAAGCAATTGACAGTCCCGGAGTTGCTTTGAATGTCAGCATGAGTGGTATGTTGGTATGTGTAAAGACTCCAGCCTGTTTGAGCAGTTTGCTATCTCCCCAACCTACCTCTGGTATATATACGTGTGTGTGTGTGTGTGTGTGTGTGAGTGCACGCGCGTGTGTGTGTGTTGTGTAATTTTACTTTCCCAAGTCTCAACTTCGTGGGGCTGTGGCTGTACAAATCAGTGATTCTATGTCACTGGGTTAGGGTGGACATCAAATAAGGTAGTAGGTATGCATGTGAATGTATGCATGTGAATGCGCCGTGTGCCTAAGGTTGGCATGAGGTGGGTTTCCTACCACTGGGATGCCATGCAGATCCCCAAGGGCTCCTTGGAAGAACATATACTTAAAGAATATTGGAGACATAGGAGGGTGCAGGGAGAAGAGGCTCTGCCTCTATTCTAGGTGCTAATATCCTCGGGTCCATCTAATTCCTGCCTCCATGGGGCCTATACACACTGTTCCCATCTCTCCCATCAGACTAACTGATGCTCCCTCAAGAAGAGCCAGGCCCTTTGACAGCTGAGCTAAAGGGATGACCAGAGTTGGAAGCCCACATGGTCTTTGGGGGAGGGTGGGAGAGGCAGAGCTGAGCGAGAAGAGTACTGCAGAAGCTGAGTGGAAGCTAGAGTTAGGTAAGCAGAGGAAGGGCCTGAGAAGATGTGGTCCTGTCTGAGATGGGTGAAAGCTGAGACGACATCCCAGGGACATGTCCATTCCTTTGCCTGCACTGGGCCAGGCCTCTTTGCATAGAGGATAACAACTGGACTTGTACAATTTGAACAGAACGGAGCACATACATTTCTGGAATTTACACACACACACACACACACACACACACACACACTTTGAAATCTTTTAGAAGGAGGTTGAGATTTCAGATTCAATACTCTAATTACTTCTGTAAACTTTCTTCTGTTTAAGAAAGGTAGAATCACTTCCTTTGCTCCTGGTGTGTTGTTTCCCCACCTCCTCCCCAGGGAAGCTGCTCTTCAAGAGGCCCTATGTTGCTGGGAGCCTCCATCACTGTGCTGGAACTGGATTGGCTTTTCTTCTCTTTCCAGAGAATGAAGAGTCGCTTTCTTCTGCGCATACTCCGGCTGCTGCAGCTCAGGTTGCTGTCTGCCAAAAGCCCACGCTGGGACTGAGCCTTCCAGAACAAAATGGCAGCCTGCCCTCCAATCCGGAGTGCAATCCCTCAGTGCACCTGCCTTCAGAACTTGTGGCACTGCAGGAACATGGCAGGAGCCTCCATCCTGCGTTCTCGTTGCCTAACCTAGCCTTCACACAGCTGGCTTTGGCGAGTCGCCAGCTGCAAACATCTTCTAGGGCATACCCACATTCCCATGGTGTACCTGTGCCAAGCGACGGGGGAGGCTTTGAAGCACCTGGCTCCAACTCCCAGAACCCTATAGGAATCTTGCCCTGAAATACAGAGATTACTGTCTGTGCAAGTATTTCAGGCACAGGCTCTTTTTTTCTGGGACTAAGAAACCGTCTCTGCAGATACTGCAGGCTCATGCAGCACCTTGCTTGCAAATCTAGCTGAAGTGTTCCCCATGAGATCATTGCCAAGAAACATGTTGTCTCTATAGATAAAATTCTGGCATGAAGAGGAAATTTTAAATTACCTAATCTATCACCCTCTCCTCCAGGCTTGGGTGCTAGACTGCTTGAGCTTGAATTCTTTGTTCAGATGCTCCCAGTCTAAGTCCACCACTCAAGTTACAGTTCCCCTTCTTTCTTCTCGCACACTCTCCCAATTATCTTCTCCCTTTCTCCCTCCCTCTTGTCTTCCCCCTCCTTTTCCCCTCTCCCTGTCTTTCTTCTTCCTCCGTTTGTCCCTCCCCTTTCTTCCTCCTTCCACCCTCCTCTCCCCATCCTCCTCCTTTTTCTCCTTTTTCTGTTGTTTTTCTGTTGAGCTATTTGTCTGTCCATCCATCCACCCACCCACCCACCCATATCTTCACTTTTGGGGGGTTGCACTAAGTTCCAGTGTATATCAGAGCTACAGACTCTTCACATTGCTGCATGCACAAGTTGCTCACACCAGGAGACCCACCAAGCAGACCAGAATCTATTTTTCCTCTATTTAGCGAGGGAGCCACACAGAGCCCTAGAGAGCAGGTGTATCTGACAGGACAGGGCCACTTCGTCATAGCACTCTCTTTCTGTGGTAAGATGCTAATGTGTGCCCAGGCTCAGCCGTATGCCCCAACCTGCTCTCTGGCCTCCTGGTCTGTGCTGTGAGTTCACTGCTGCTTGGCCCGTGCACTCTCTCCCCGCCCTAGTTCATTATCTTGAGTTTCTAGTACTAGCAACCAAGAAGTCTGACTCATCTACCCAGCAAATTAATTAACTCAGTGATTCACTCACTCAACCAACATTTCCTGAGCAAAACACCCTGTGAGGTAGGCGTTATTTGTCTTTATTTTATGGATGCAGAAATGGAAGCTTGGGGAACATAAGTTAGGAAAGTAAACATTAGAATCTAGCATCTGGTACTTAAGATGGCACCCTCTGCTTTTCTGTGAGCTTGCTACAGGCAGCAGGGTGAAGGGTTCATCTCAAATTCTAAAGGATTTAAAGATTTGGTAACTGGGCAGACCACACTGCGTTCACAACTCAGCAATCAGCTCCCCAGCACAATCTCAATGAGCTTTCCAGACTCCCATAACAAGGATGTCTGGAGCCCAAGCACGTGGGGCTACTTCGAAAGGATTTATTTATGTTTAATGTATATGGGTGTTTTGCTTGCATGCATGTCTTTGTACCACACTCAAGGCTAGTGTCCTTGGAGGCCAGAATAGAGCATTGGGTCCCCTGGAACTGGAGTTATAGATTGGTATGTGCCACCATGTGGGTGCTGGAACCTGGGTCCTCTGCAAGAGAAGTGAGTGCTTCTACCTGCGGTGTCAGCCCTCCGATTCCTGTTTAATATTTTTAAATAGTAAACCCAAAAGAATTTCAAAGGCTAAATTTTAAAATTTTATTTTTAAGACTATAATTTAATCACATTTCTCCCTTCTCTTTCCTTCTTCCTAACCCTCCCATGTACCACTCTCTGCTCTCCTTTCTTTCCTAGACCTTACAAAAAAAACCCTATTGTCACTGCATACACACACACACACACACACACACAATGTATATATGCATATACATTCCTAAATATACCCTGTTCCATCCATGTAGTGTTACCTGTATGTATGTTTTCAGGATTGACCACTCGGTGAGTGGTTACTCGCTTCCTGAGGAAGGGCACCACTTTCTTTCCCAGCTTTCCTCATTGTCCTATGGTGTCTGTGTAGGGTTGAGGCCTTGTGGGCTCAAAGGCTAAAATTTTAAGCAAATGGCAGAGTTGTGGAGGTATGACCACAAGAAGAATTTAGGTCCTAGGCTTTGACTGTTGGGATGTGGTCACTGTACTATGGTGGATATAGGAGAATGTTCATCTGAGTGGGTATGTGGTGTAATATTTAGTGATGAAATGTCACGAATGGCTGTGATTTCATGAAGTATAATTATATATGCATGTGTTTCCTCCTGTCTTTCATCAGCTAAAGGAGTTAGGAAGATGAAGCAGACAAGATACAGATGTTAGTCACTGGCGAGTCCAGGTTGAGGGGTATTTTTGTTAGCACCAGGGCTCTCTTTTTTCTATAGACTTAACTTTTTTTTTTCCAAATGAAAACTGGGGTATAAACACCTGGTTACATAACAGATGATTTGTAAGACTTTGGATTTTTATCTCTGAAATCTCCATTCTATAAATTGGAAGAGAGCAAACCCAGAGTGAAGCAAACTCCAGAGGTTAAGGTGCTTGCTGAGGATGCAGAGCCAAACAAGCTGCAGGTCTGCCCTTCCCTTCTTCCTCTGCCCAGCCATTGCTCTCATGAAAGCTGGCCCCTCTTTTTTGACATGCAAAATTATTTTTAATATATTTTGAAGGATTGCACTGACTTTTCTGTGTCACAAAGGACTGGTCCTGCCAGTGCCACCTCTCTCCCCTCAGGATCATCAACTCCCCCTGGTGCTCATCAGACTTCTGTGCCTGGTCCTCCAGAACCTCTGAGTCCCCGACTCCAGGCCTTTGACTCTGTCCCTGCTTTGTTAATACTGTCCCTCCTACAGACATGTGGATCAGTCAGTCACGGTCCTTCATATTCATGGACTGTTTTTCCAATGGGTCCTTGGCATTATTGAACTAAAATATAACCAAATGAAATCACTGCGGTGATGTGGTGGCTACCCTAATTAGGGTCATTACTTTTAAATAAACTGCTATCCTTGAGGAAGTGACAGCTCCAGTCTCCAAAGGGGGCAAGCTCTCCTGTAGATGCCCTAAAAACACAAACCTATAAATTAATCACCATGCTGAACCTGCCACAAGAGTGTTCTACAAAGTGGGTAAACAATAAAAAATGGATGTTTTCTAGTCTGTGTCTCTTCCCCTGGAGGAGAAGAGATGCTCAGTGGAAACCAAGCAGGCTGCAGAACTGGAAAAAGTCATGGTTTTTAAAGGAGCTTGAGTTGAGGCTGAGGAGATAGCTCCCTTAGTAAATTGCTTACCTTGAAAGCATGAGGATCCGAGTTGGATACTCCAGAACCCACATTTTTAAAAAGCCTGGGCATGGGGGCACATGCTTGTAACTCCAATGCTGAGCAGGCAGATAATCTGAACTCCTGGACTTAGCTTGTTTTGCTTGCCAGCTTAGCTTGTTTGGCAAGATGGTAGGAGCCACTTGAGGAATGATGTCAAAGGCTGTCCTCTGGCCTTCAGTAGTACCCACACGTGTTCTGGCACATGCACAGACATATTTATACACACATACACACATGCACACAGACACACAGATACATATGTACAAGTACACATACAGACATATATGCACACTGCATACACATACAGATGCACACACACACACACACACACACACACACACACATGCATACACAACCATACCTCCCACAAAGGTACAACTTTCTGTTGTCCCCCTACCTGTCCCTACATACCCCCTTTCTTTTCATTTTTTGTTTAATGTTTTTGTTTCCTCTCCTAGTCTGACATGCTGACAGTTTCTTTTCCCCCACTAACTGGAACAAAATGGCTTTATTCATCATATGTATTGGAACGTTTGGTGTAAAAAATTCTAGGTCCTAGCATTGTTTGCATGCCTGGTTGTTGCTTATAATAAGCCTCTTTTCAATGGCTATTCAACAAGCACAGCTATTAAGTAAAAATGAATGTTAGATATAAACTCATGAGATTTCCTCCTCTGTAAAGAGAAAGTATGTCAGTGGAATGCATAATTCATAGTTTAGCCAGAAGATCACACAGTAACCCAAATGACAGCAGGCATGGATGAGCAGAAAGTCTAAAGCCACAAGGAAAGCTGGAGGGTTTTCTACAGATTGAAAATAACTCTGCAAGACTCACTGTGTGTCCTGAGTCAAACCGTCAGAAAAACCAACTTGGAGCTTATGTCATTAGCACATCCCCTCCAAATGAGAGGTGTAATTTCTGCTCTTGAATTTATTAGATTGAGTATTTATTTATTTGTTTGTTTATTTATTTATGCTTGTGTGTGCGTGCACGTGTGTGCATGTGTGTGTGTGTGTGTACTCATCTTCATGTGCACTTGAGTGTGAAGGCCAGAGGTCAACTGTGAGTGTCATTCCTCAGGAGCTATCTATTTTGCTTATGGAAATAGGGTCTTTTATTGGCTTCAAATTCCCTTACTAAGGCTGGCTTAGAGATCTGCTAGTCTCTCCTTCCCCAGCACTAGGGTTAAAAGTGCACACTATTATGACCTAATTTGCGGGGGGACGGAGTGGATTCTAGGGATTAAACTCTGGTCCAAATGCTTAGAAGGCCTGGGAATTGTGAGAGGTTACTACATATTCTCGGGTGGTCTTGGGAACCCTCTTTCCCTTCTCAGTCACAGTTTTGCTATCCATAGCTGAGCAAGAGGGGTCTGAGAGAGGGAGCCTGAGAAAGTCTCTGTTACATCTGTATTTGGTGCTTACTCTGAAGATAGGCATCTTCCTTTCCTTTTGCTCCCTCTGCTGGCCATTGGTGGAAATAACACCTTTGCCACCTGTTCAGCCTGTTTATTACTTGCATGTATACAATCACAAGGTTTATCATTTGGTGCTAGATAACCAATTTGATGGGGGGGTCTCTGTCCTGGAGAAGGCTATTTCCTCCCCCCACTATCAGCATTTCTTAGTTATCTGTAGTTGTTTGTAGTTGTTTGTCAAGGGTGGAAGTGTCATGCAGTTTCCCCCTCCATGTCACATGTCTGTTCATGTCACCATTCCATTGTTAGGGTCTTGTTTGCATTGCCATGTTGATGATTAGATTTTACAGTTTCAGAGGGCATCATGGTGGGAAGCACGGTGGCAGCTAGGCAGACATGGCACTGGAGCAGTAGCTGAAGGACTTACATCTGATCACCAAGTTGGAGTCAGGGAGCCATGTGTCTTCTTTTGTATACAGTCCTCCTTCTAAGAATTTAAAAGTAAATCTTGCAAATAAACATTGTACTTGAGCTAAAAATCACAAACTTTTTTTTGTCTTTCATGATATAGATGGTTCCAAACAAGAGTTTTTATGGTCCTGGCTGTCCCTGTCCATAGATCCCAAAGCTAGCTACTCATGAATGAGAAGATGCCTTCAGGTATTGAAGCCTTTCTGGGTCTGTCAGCTCTAATCTTTTTTTAAAATTTTTTATTGGATATTTTATTTACATTTCAGATCTTATCCCCTTACCCCATCCCCCCCCCCCGCCCAGGAACCCCCTATCCTATCCACCTCCTTCTGCTTCTATGAGGATGTGCCCCTACCCACCTTTCACATCTACCTCCGCATCCTCAAATCCCCCCACACATGGCATCCAGCCTTCATGGGACCAGGGATCTCCTCTCCCACCTATGCCCGACAGGGCCATCCTCCCTAACATACACAGCTGGAGCCATGGGTCCCTCCCTAAGTGCTCCCAGGCTGGTGGTTTAGACCCTGGGAGCTCTGGTTGGTTGGTATTGTTGCTCTCCTCTTGGGGACACAAACCTTTTCAGCTCCAACAGTCTTCATATCAGCTCTAATCTTAAGCCTTAAGAAGGTCTTACATCGTGTATCTTTGTGCTGATAAAAGCTAGTTGCCAAATAAGATTTGGCCATGATTTGGGGAAGAAAAGACCTCAAGATAAAAGATTCATACAGAGAGGCACAGAGGCATCAAGTACGTGAGTGGGGAAGCCATCTTGGATGCTCAGGTCCAGTGGTCCCTAGAGTTCGCCTGTCTCACCTGTCGTCTCCAACAGTAAGAGAAACTGAGAGCAAGACAGACTGGAGAACCACCAAGTCAGCTTGTTGGATGTTTATCTCTGTACTTCACCCAGTCTGGGATTTAACTTACATGTGGCGGTCAGCTCGGCTGTGTAGCCAGCCGCTATTCCCTGCTGTCTACTGCAGGACTGTGGTCAGGCTATTTCTCTAATCTCTCCTTAAACGATATCATGAACTTATGAGAGATTTTATAATTTTCCCTTATTGCCCTTAGTGGCACATTACCTTATATCTAACAAAGTAATTTGTCATCTACTAATCATCCTCTGTGTCATCTTCAATTTGATATGAATATTTTATCAAAGTCATTGGTAAAATTGATGAGTAGGACTTGACACATTTATTCTTTTAAAAAAAATTTTTTTTTAAATACGTATTTGCTTGTGTTGTGTTTCTGGGGATGGGGTGGGGTTGTATACTTCCTGAAGGTGCCAGAAAAGGCCAGAAGAGGGCATCTGATCTTCTACATCTGGAGATACAGGCAGCTGTAATGCACCTGACATGGATGCGGGAGACCAAAGACTGGCCCTTTGCTCTTAACTGCTGAGCCATCTCTCCAGCTCCATACAGTTAACCTTTTAGTAGGGTGCTTTAAATATCCTTCTGAATAGGTTTTGATACATGAATGGAGCAACATTTAGTGAATGGTCATTTGCAGCTCAAAAAGAAAACCCATCCAAATCTGCCACCCATATAATAGTTACTCTTTTATCTTCTGCAATTTTACAAATATGCTATACATGTTTTATTCAAAGCATTGATTAAAATTGTTGAATGGGGCCTGGCAAATTCAGAGTCCTTCGGGAGGACACTCAAGCCAGTGGAGCAGAGGCTTTGTTTTATCCTCTGAGTGACACTTAGGAAATGTACTTGCAACAGACTTGGGTGATCAGTAGGTCCCCATGCTGGTTTTATATTGTCTTTGGTTCATGATGACATTGTGGAGAATTTAGAACTGAGATATATTTGTTCTTTCTGTGTATTTTCAGAAAAGAACACTCTAATGCGTGATTTAAATTTAGTCTGACATGTCTGGCTGTTATGTTATCAACTTGTAGTTTCCTAATGAACACTAATTTGTTCCCTACATGATCATGAATGATTCATCTTCAGATCTGGAGACCTCGGGTTTGGTAATCCAACACACCTGGGTTGAAATCCTGGCTTTCATCATTGTGAACTAAGGTTGGTTAGTCAGCTTCTCTGGGCCTCAGTTTCCTCTTTTGCACAATGAGAATGATCACATTTCTCTGCTGGGTTTGATGTGATGTTCAAAACAGGAAGATATGTGGAATGTACTTAAGAAAAAGGGTCATGGGGTACTCCCGGGGCTTGTCACTGTTACTGTAGCTACTGTGTGTCGAGATGACAAATTATCCCAGTTAACATTAACTCTCAACTTGATACAGCTTAGGATCACCTCTGAAGAATCCCAGTTAAGTATTTACCTTTATCAGGTTAGTCTACAGACTTGCCTGTGGACCTTATCTTGACTAATCGATGTAAGACGGCCCCACCCACTGTGGCTGGAACTATTTTCTGGACAGGTAGTCCTGGGCTGTCTAAGAAAGCTAGGTGAGCAAACAAGCTCCTCCAGGGGTCCTGTCTCCAGGCTCATGGCTTGCGTTGCTGTCCAGACTTCCCTCAGTGTTGGGCGTAAGCTGGAAGTATAAGCCAAATTAACATTTCCTTCCCCACATTGCTTTTGGTCAGAGTATTTTATCACAGTAACAGAATGAAACCAGGACAGCTGTTAATCTGTCACCTCTAAGATTGGCTTTCTAATTTTCATGTCTCTAGAAGTTTGAACAGCATGTGGCTAATTCTCAACTAAAGACATCGTGTTGATGATCACAGAAAGAAAAACGGTCTGCCCCTGTTCACACTAACCATCTGCCCCAAAAGGTGCCACTCTCTGTCTTTGTTGTTTCTCCTCAGATTATTGATCAGGGGCCATGGAAGATGGTTAAGATCAATGGTTAAGATCACCAGCTGCTCTTCCAGAGGACCCTGCTTCAACTCCCAGCACTCATATGACAGATAACAACTCTCTGTAACTCCCGTTCCAGTGAATCTAACACCCCCTTCGGGTCTCCAAGGGCACTGCAGGAACCTTCTGGTCCTCCGATGGCACTGCACACATGTGGTACATACATGCAGACAAAATACCCATATACACAAGATTAAAAAAAAACTTTAAATCTCAAAAAATTATATATTAAACAATGTCACTCCCATCTTGTGCCCATCTCTCCCCTTTGTGACCACAGAGTGTTTATTTAGGTCATCTGGGGCTACATCTGGATCGGACAAACCCACTGCAGCTACTTGTCACGTTTCCTGACTTCTGGGTCCCATGGCCATATTTTGCATAAATCTTTTATCACCAGCTCTGGAATGTTGCAGATCTAGACATCACTCTATTCTGTCAGGATGGACTAGGATATGAAGAAGGCATGGGATTGTGGGTTAGAAACAGGATCTGGAGAAATAGAACACCCTAGAGGTGGGGAGGAATGAGAAAGGTGGCCCAGTAGGTAAACCAATTGGCACTCAAGTGTGGAGATAGAGTTTAGATCCAAGTAAATTGTGCAAGTGCCCACCAGACTCCAGTCTGACTGTAATCTCAGAGTTTAGGAGGTAAAAACAGGGATCTCCAAAGCAAGCTTGATAGTTAGACTAGCCAAATTGATAAAGTGAGTTCTGGGTTCAAGTGAAACACCCTGCTTCAACCCAGGAAGAATCCATACTTTGTCCTCCACACTAATAAAGCACATATATGTATGTATACCTATACACATATACCCACACGCATGCAAATACACATTTATATACATGTACATATCACACAAATACTCATGTAAGAAAGAAAAAAAAAAAGAGCCGGGCAGTGGTGGCACATGCCTTTAATCCCAGCACTTGGGAGGCAGAGGCAGGCGGATTTCTGAGTTCGAGGCCAACCTGGTCTACAGAGTGAGTTCCAGGACAGCCAGGGCTAGACAGAGAAACCCTGTCTCGAAAAACCAAAAAAAAAAGAAAAGAAAAGAAAAGAAAAAGAAAGAAAGAAAAGAAAAAAGAAAAAAGAAAGGAAAGAACAAAAGAAGGAAGGAAGAGGGAATAGAAATGAAAAAAGGGAAATAAATCCCAGTAGCAAGGGAAACTCTCTAAGCAACTTTGAGGAAACGGTCATTTCATCATCCAGTCCTGCCCACATGGGAATCATCCCTTTCCCTTCTACAGTTTTATAAGTAGGCCACACAGATTTTTATTCAAAACATTGATAATACTGCTGAACAGCACCAGGCAAATCCAGACTGGGAAACTTATGAGTGTACACATAAGAAACTCAAGGTTCTGTGCTTGAGAGATAGATGTACTGCTTTTGCTAAGGACCTGAGTTCAGTTCCTAGCACCCCATGTAAGGCAGGTAGCTCATGATTGCCTGTAACTTCAGCTCTAGGAAATCCAATGCTCTTTTCTGGACTCTGTGGGTACTGCACACACACACACACACACACACACACACACACACACACACACACACAGAGAGAGAGAGAGAGAGAGAGAGAGAGAGAGAGAGAGAGAGAGAGAGAGAGAAATTTTGAAAAAAAAAACTCTTTAAAAGAAAAATAAACCACAGGTTCCTTATATTTCCTTTCTAAAACATGTGGCACCAGACTCAGGATCTCAGTGGAGTCTCTAAGTAGTCACAGGTGGCCTCAAGCACTGTATATATATTCTTTACATGTAAATTTACATGTATATATATTCTTTTACATGTAAAAGACGAGAAGAAATACACCCGACCCCGTCTCACTCCTTGACAATCACCTCTGTGAATACTTGGAAGGATTTCTGAACTAGCATCTCTCTTCCGTCTTTCCTGCCTTCTTTCTTTCTTCCTTCTCACCTCAAGGGCTGCGGGTCATTTCTACTTCCGGCCCAGCAGAGCATCAGCATGCACATGTTTACACCAAGCCTTTACCGCTACCTCTCCATGGGCAGCCGTCCCCGATGCAGCATTTATATGTGTCATTGAAGAACCTGTTGTACTTGCCTATTAACTTACATAAACAATACTTGCTATATGTCTTTCTCTCTCTCTCTCTCTCTCTCTCTCTCTCTCTCTCTCTCTCTCTCTCACACACACACACACACACACACACACACACACACACACACACCCCTCACTTGGAAAGTCTCAATGAGGGACTGTCTAAATCAGATTGGCTTTTGGGTGTATCTGTGGGGTATTGGCTTGATTGCCTTAATTTACATGGGAGTAACTATCCTGAAATCAGTTTGAGTCCTGGGCTGTAAAAAAGTAGAGGAAGCCAGATGGGCACAAAGCATGCATTTATTTTTAATCTGCTCTTGACTGTTGATGTGATGTTATGTTGTAACTAGTTGCTTCAACCTCAAGCCACTGTAACCTTCCTGCAATAGACTATAATCTAAAAGTGTGAGCCAAAATAAATCCATTCTCCTCTGTTAACTTTTGTCAGAGTATTTTATCGCAGCACTGGAAATAAATCTAGAAATGAATATGCACATGTGCACACACACATCCATTTATGTTGTAGTTAGTTCATCTGACTGGATGTGGCTACTTGCTGTCTTAGAGAATGCCCCACATTCTATCTATACCCTAAGTGGCTTCTACCTCTCACTCCCAAGAACAACACTATATCTATCCCCATGGACATACCCATATGGATCGGATTTTCAGAAGTATACAGTGAGGAATGAGATTTCTGACTCACAGGGGAATACATCTTTAGTATAGTTAAGTGCTTCCAGATTGTTCTTCAGATGGATGTAATTCTTTTCTGTAGTCCGTGTCTTTTAGAGTATTTACAGAAGAGTGGTGGCAGCGATACCTAACTCCTCCATACTCCCAGGTACTGTCAGCATGGGCTGCCATTTTCCCTGCGTCTGGCAGCCACTCATCTGCTTTTGTCTCTGTCAGTTGCCTACTCCAGACATTCCATGTAAACACAGTCATACTACATGTGACCTTGTGTGTCTGCCTTGTTTTCTCACTTAACATAGTATTTGGGCCAGCAAGATGGCTCAGTGGGCAAAGGTGCTTGCTGCCAAATTTGAGGACCTGAGTTCAATTCCCAGGAATCACATGGTGGAAGGAGAAAACTGACTTCCACTGTCTGTCCTCCTTACATGTGCTATGGCACACATGAACACACTCAAACAAATGGTATAAAAAATTAAAATGCAACCATGTTTCCTAAGGTTGTCCACATTGCGTGTTTACCTATGTGTCATTCATTTTACAGTTGAGTAATATTCCATTGTGTAGAGACACTAAATTGTATGAATCTATCAGCCTGATGGGTGTTTGAACTGCTTTTGGGTTGTTTGTGACTATGAATAATATTATTTCTCAATTATCATGCTATGATACCAAGCATCTGTAGATAACATGTGTTTCAGATTCCCTTGGTGTAAACATAGAAGTAGAACTGGAAAGTACTATGCTATGCTGAATTGTTGAACGGTGGTGGGAGTCTCACCATTTCTGACTGACTGTGCCTTTTTTGTGGCCTGGTATGTGGACTCTCCTAGAGTTTTGTATTCATTTTAAGAGAATGTGTATCCTGCTGTTGTTGGATTTGAAGTTCCATAAAAGTTTGTTACCAGGGTCAATTCACTGAATTCTCCAAATTTTGAATTTCTTTGTTGATATTCCGTGAATTATTCTATTTACCATAAATGAAATACTTAGTCTTTAAAAGCATGATCCCTGATAGTTCAGCCATGCCCCAGTGGATGGCCTGGCATCCCTGCATATATGAATAGAGCAAATTGAACTCAGTACGTTATAAAAAACAGAAAGGGGGGTATGAGGTTGGGAATGGGGAAGAGTAGAGGGTGAATATGATCAAAAACATGTGTGTATGTGTGTGTGCACGCATGTGTGTATGTATGTACATGTATGTGTGTATGTGTGCATGTGTGTATGTGTGTGTGTGATTCTCAAAGAAAAAAATATAAATGAAATATTTAAGTCTTCAATTACTACTACTGAATTTTTTTTTTGGCCTTCGATTCTGTCATGTTTTCCTTTATATATTTTGAGGGTCTGTTCTCAGGTACATATGTGTTCTTTTGACACAAATGCGAACATGCCAGTTTTCTTTTGACACTGCTTGCATGCCATCTATCCTTTTACCCCCAGCCTATCTTCCTTTTACCCCCAGCCTATCTGTGGCTTCCAATCGAGAGCATATAACCTATAGAAAGCATGGTGTTGGTAGTATTTATCTATCACTCTATAGATTGATCTATTTTTTTTTTTGAGACAGGGTCTTGCTGGGGAGTCCAGAATTGTTTTGAACTTTGGATCCTCTCGCTTCTGCCGCCCAGCTGCTGAGATTTTTATAGGTGTGAGACAGCACCCAGCAATTCCTAGTGCTGAATGAGAGAATGGCCCTATCACGTAGAAGATATTCTATATAATCTATTTCAAGTACAAGGTTTGATAAGTTTTGATATGTGCACATCCATTAAAAACTTCAACCCAATCAAAACATATAACATTTCCATTTTCTCCAAGTCCCATCATAAACAACGCACCCTCCCATCTCTGACACAAATAATTGCTATGTCATAGAGCTGACACACTGTGGGGTACTTTATTTTCTCACTGTGGGGTACTTTATGTTCCCATGGGGTACTTTATTGTTTTTGAACACTGTAAAAGTTGAATCATGATGCACTTCTTATATCCGACTCATTTTGCTCAGCATGTTTTAATATTTTTCATGCTGTGATATCAATAGCATGTTATTTTCTATTATTAAGTCTTCTCTTGTCAACATACATCAAAAACTGTGTGTCCTCTTCTTTGTTCATGGACGTCTGGACTCTGTCCACGTTGGAGTTTTGATGAATAAAAAGATGCTGTGAACATTTTGTACAGCAATGCTTATGTATTGATAATATTCTCTCTCCTGGATCCTGGGAGTAGAATTTAGAGATCACAGAGAAGACCACTGTTTAAATTTATAAGACATTTTAAAAAACTCACTTGGACCACTGGACACCTCTCCTAGCAGTGACTTATAAGCTACTGTTGCCCCAGATCCTGCCTTTTGGATGTGACCTATGATTTTTGGAGGAAGTCATCTTAGTTCTTGACACAGTCTTTCAGGATAAAATTACAGGATAGTGTACTGTAAGTTTAATGTGAACTTCTAATGAGATGACAAGTTCATGGTCCATTTTAAAAATGAGTTTGTCTTAGCTATAGTTATTCTGAATGTGTGTGTGAGTGTGCGCGTGCGCGTGTGTGCGTGCGCATACACCTGTGTTTTGCTTGCGTATAAATGTGTCCACTTCTACTGGTCAGTGCCTGGGAAGACTGGAAGAGTGTATTGGTTCCCTTGGAACTGGAGTTACAGATGATTGTGAGCTGCCATGTGAATGCTGGGAGTCCAAACCAAGTCTTCTGTGAGAACAGCAGGTGCTGTCAGCCCCTGAGCCATCTCTCCACTGACTCCCATTTATTTTCATAATATCTTTTAATGGTTAGAAGCATTATGTTTTACCAAAGTCCAGCTGTTCTGTGTTTATCGCATTACATTGAGAGCTCTATGAAAACCTAAGCTGTACGGCCTTTTGTTCTAGATGCTTTACACATTGAGCCTCTGTACTTAGGCCCATGACCCATATTGCATCACATTTTGTGGACTTTGTTTCTATGTGCTCGATGGCGTTTGGTGATAGCACCTCACTTTCTCAGGAGGGTGCCATTAGCTCCCTCAGAGAAAATCAATAGCTACACAAGTGCAGGTCAAAGTCTGATTCCCTTATATCCACTAACCTATTCATCCTGTCTCATAACAACATGGTTGTCATGGTTTTATGGAACATCTGAAAATTAAATTAGACTGTGAAAATTCTCCAACTTTGTTCCTCTCTTTTCAAGTCTTTCAGAGAGTAGCATCTTGAGATACAGTCTCACTCTGCAGCCCAGGCTGACCTCGGCCTCATGATTCTCCTGTTTTAGTCTCTGCAGTGTCTGACATCAGGCCTGCCTGCTACTGTATGCATACACAGCCATCAGCCTTTAACATTTGTTTAAACTGCTGAATATTTTGCTGGTATTACATTACCTCTGTAAGTAATTTTTACAATTTAAACCAATTTTTAGTGTTTAAATAGTTAGGTAAGCCAGCACTGGGTAAATTTCTTATCAGTACTGAGCTCTGTAATGAACTAAGTGAAGTCCTGAGCAGTTGTTAAACCTCATCCAGCTATGTAAGCCGGGTGGAGTATGTAAGCAAACATACACTCTTGGCGATACGGGGTGGGGTGTGGGGTGGGGCTTCGAATTCTTACCTGTCAGAAGAATGAGCTGAGTGTGGAAATGTGAAATAATAGAATTAGGAGGCACTAAGATGGAGTGTTTAAGGGTTCCATGCTATTTTCAACATCCTATAGGTCATCACATTTAGTGGATAAAGAGGGTTTAGACAGAGGCTTGCATAGTAAGGCCACAGAGACAGCCTCGAATGCCTGACCTCTTAAGCACCAGTCTCTACAGTCTCCGGATGTGAGCACTTGAGAGATCCTTGTGGTCTTATCAGAAGATCACTCATTTCCAGGTTACAGGGAGGATAAGGTATGGTCCTATGCACTCCGGATCCACAGAACTGATTTCTGGCTGTGACGATATTGTTTGTAAATCAGAATCTCATTCTCAGAACATCACCAGCCTTCAGCCAACTGAGGGTTAGTAAAGTCCTTGCTTTCCTTTACACCAAGCTTTTGGACTGGAAGAGGGGTGCTGCTTTTGCACTGGCTTTGTTTGCAAAGATCTCAAGTCCTGAGAATAAATATATAAGTGACTATGAAATAGCTTCTCCTGCAACAAGCTGTGGTGACTTGGAAGTTTCTAGGTTTTCACCATAATAAGCTACAGTGTTTCACAAAGGGAAAGATTCAGGGCGTGCTTCAGCTTTTAAAGTTTAAGCCTTTTATGAAATATGGATTTCCTGCTATAACAATCATTATTGAAGATGCTACTGGAGCTGGAGAAGGAGGTCACCAGATAAGAGCACAGCTCTTCTACAGCAGGGGCTCAGCTGCCGTAGCTCCAGCTCCAGTGTCTGACACCATCTTTTGGCCTCCGTGAGCGCTGGCACATATGTACAAACAGACACATACACACACACCGTATACACACACATACGCACCACATACACACACGCCATACACATCACATACACACATACCATACACACACCACATACACAAACACATACCACACACACACACACACTACATACACACACACACACATGCACCACACACATGCACAACACACATACACACACACACACACACCACACTCATATGCACATACCACACACATCACATACACACATCACATATCACATGTACCACATGCATATAAACACACACACCATGCTATGTGCTACACACTATACACACACACACACACACACACACACACGCACGCACGCACGCACGCACGCACGCACGCACGCACACCACACAAGTATGATGTCAACTTGGCTGGGCCTAGAATTATCTAGGAGACAAATCCCTAGACACAGCTGTGAGGTGGTTTTCAGATTAGGCTGCCGTAGGAAGACCCACCCTCAATGGGAGTGGCATCTTTCCATGAGGACGAGGCTCAGACTGGTGGGAGCAAGGTGAGCATAAACATTCATCATTTTCTGCTTCCTGACGGTGGAGGCAATGTGACCAGTTAACTCACACTCCAACAGCTATGCCTCCGTCACTGTCATGGACTATAACCCTCAGATCATGAACAAAAGTGCACTCTTAAATTGCTTTTGTCAGGAATTTCATCACAGAAACCCAAAGAGACTGATACAAACACATCACAGGCTCCCCGAGGTAATGGTGTTAGGACTTTGCTGCTGTCTTTGCTCTGGTGAGAGGCCATGCCATGAGCGTACCACCATGGCTGAGGACCTGGACTCTAAAGTGTCCTTCTCAACCTGCAGAAATCCAAGACCACCCCTACCCACTCCCGGCAAGCATGGTGCTGAGTGTCAAGAGGGATTGCAGTGTGACCAGGCTAGGAATGTCTGAGGGTGCTCAACTGGGGAGGAAGCAAGAGGCCACACCACTACCTCAGTCTTCACCAAGCTCAATGCCTAGCACTCATGACTCTTTTAGGTGTGTGTGTGTGTGTGTGTGTGTGTGTTGTATGTATTCATGCAGAGGCCTGTAGGGGCCAGGAGAGGACACTAAGTCCCTCAGAAGGTAGAGTTAATGGCAGTTATGAGCTGTTTGACATGACAGAAACAAGAACAGCAGGCACTCTTAACCACTGAGCCACCTCACCAGGACCTCCCCACCTCTCCCATGAAGTTTTCTTAGGATACAGCAAAATGTTTTAACCTTCCCTAAAATTGTATGTAAAGAATACACCATGTTGTCACCTCCAATCTTCAAACACTTACTTTGATTTTTTTTTCTTTTTTTGTGGCTGCTGCCTAGCAAAAAAAAAATGTAGCCCTTGAGGGAACCAGATTCTTCATCCACTCATGGTTTGGTGGAATCTCTTAATACCTACATTTTATTTGCACTCACTAGGCATGAGCCCTCTATCACAGAAGAGACATCTTATGTAAGAGCTACTCCAATCATGAACCAAGGGGTTACTTTGGTTGTTTGCCTACCTGCAATAACCTGTCACCAGCTATCTTTTATTTTTATGCAGACATAGAGGGTCCACACAGTAATTCTCATTAGGATTATCATGATTTATGTACATGGTCTGTAATTAGTAAACCCATTACCTCGGAGAATTTAAATTCCCAGTTTGAGAATTAACATACAACGTTTTGTTGTGGTGCTTCTTGGGGTGGGGGTGGGGTGGTCAATTCTGTTTGCCCAAATTCATTTTTTTCTGTGAAAAGTGACCCGAGTTTGAATTAATGCAGCCAGTTTCTGTTCTTGAAACTTTCATTAAGTTGTTATAGGTAACACAAACCAAGTCAATAGTCCGTATCAACAATGACACGGTGTTCAGAAGATGGCCCCCTCTTACCTGTAGAGCTTTCCTTGGGGCAAAAGCTCCTTAACTCCTTCTTCCCCTTTGTATTCATAGCAGCCTCACCTCATTTTTGGATGCCATACAAGATTGTTTTGAATATTTGTTTTTATGGCTAAATAAAACCTATAAATCATTCTCTGTAATCAGAAATTATAATTCTTTTCCCATGATAATATCACCAGATGTGTGTGCTATAACAAGATGTGTGTGCGCAACTTAAATTATAATTTATGTCTTAAGGATTAAATTAAAAAAATGTTTTAGCCCTACTTATCCTGTCCAACTGTGGGGCAAGTGGGCCGTGCCACCAGACAGAAGAACTGTAAGGCTGAGTGAGTTCAGACTCAGAAAATCTCAGAGACTTGAGATTGGCAGGAGTCGAGCCACTCCCTATTCATTTCTGGACCACGGTAACCATGTCATCCCACTGAGAGGAGCATGGTAGTCAGTCAAGTAGGGAGAACAACTGTAGTCCTTCCCCATGCAAACAGAGCATCACTCACATCTCAGACTGAGCCAATGGGAAACACCTACCCCTAAATCACAGCCCACTCCTCAATGTGAAATAGGGACATACAAGTGATCTCACCAAGGATCGTCTGAGAGTGGCGGTAACAGTTGGGGAAGAGTCCTGTCTCCCTGAGCATTCATCGCTGGCCCTTGGACCCGCCTGGCTGGCCAGGGTCACGCTGCTGCTACCTGCCCTGCACAGACTGTTCAAACCTCCTCACTTCTCTTTTGAGAGCTGTAACATTTCCAGCACTCCTGCCTGGACCCCAGCCCTATGGAACCTATTCATCGGGGCGCCACTTTACCCTCTTGGCAGACAACAAATGACATCTAACAACTAAATATTGGCTGGGGTATTTCCTGGGTAGAACTGAGCTCTGAGACTTCATTGGTTGGGGAAACCACAGAAAAATTCCATTTTTGACATTAAATGCTCCTAGGGCTCTGCTCCTGACTTCTGATCTAGACCATACAGCTTCATAGACATTCTCTTGGTAAAGAACCCTACAGAGGTCAAGCTGCTTACTGTAGACCTGAAACAGGAGTGGACCTGAGAGTAGAACAACAGGGCTTTATCCATCAAGATATCCTTCCCGGGGGCAGAGTTCCAACACTGTACACTTCTTCATAGTCTTAGTCATCAATCATCCGGTGGTATCTAATCAGCACCTGCACGGGTCATGTTTCCACAATCTACCCTAACAACTAATTTTAAATTACCTTCTGCTCTGAGAGTTAAATCCCACCCCAAGTCCATTCTGGCTTGTTTGACATCTCTGTTCCTTACAGAACTTGATTCCAGAGCACAGGGACTCAAGTCTCTTGATTCTCTCTCCTCACCTTCCCAAAAACCTCAAGGCCTCTCAGCCTGGGCATAACTGAAATGGGTTCAATACTGCCTTGCTATGACAGCATCTCTACCCATTAGCACTCTTCCCCATTTCTAGTTGTGAAAACTATCAACATCTCTAGGTGTTCCCAGATGTTTGAGTAAGGGGAGAGGAAACAAAAATTGCCACTAATGAGAACCATTCTGTAGTACAGCAGGAGAACACCAACAAGCCCATCGTGACAACTATATACAGCTTTCAAGGAAAACTTAGGTTCATCAGGTTCAATCCAGTCTATGTTTCCAGTCCTTAATGCATGCTGGGGTCACCTGAGCAACTCACAATGGACTAAGTGGGCGTAAATAGTTTCTAAAATTCCCATGGGATATTCAGTTCCTAGACAGTACCGACAAACTCTGAGGTAATTATGTTTTGGTAGCCATCAAATGGGGAAAAAAAATCCTTAAACACAATAATATCCCCCCAAATTTATTTAAACTAGAAAATATCCAGGTAATTTCAGATTCAGAAAATGAATCTCTATGTCCACAGCTTGCACAGCACAGGATATCGGAGATATTTCTCATTCATTTCTTTTTGCTGGTCTTGCAAAGCACCTGGGAAAACTTGCTGTATCTAGGAATGCTGGGCTTTTAAACAGTTGTCGTGAAGGTACACCCCTGATACAGAACAATTCTTGCCTTGGTTGGAAGTAACATCAGTTAAAAAATGTCTCCAGGAGAGCCTGAGGAGGGCTGGCAGGGAAGGAGACTGAGAATGGCTAAGGAAGAAAGGCCTCTGCTTCTCCACAAATGAAAATTAACAAACGGGTACCTTTGACCTTTATCTGTGCCTCAGTAAAATGGAATAGAAACAGACAACATTGCATATGGAAATCACACACCCAAAGGCCCAGTGGGTTGTCAAATACCCTCAGTCAGCCCGCAAGCTTCTAGAAGGCATCAGGCACCGTTCAAAGTGCCCTGCAGAAGAAAGGGCAACTTACTGGATTCAATTCACATGAGATTTTCATTTGAAAAGAATGCTGTGGTCATTTACTTCAGACAATTGCTGTTGGGATCAAATTGGATAACGTGTGGAAGTGTTCTGGGAGTCATAAAGCTTGAGTTCACCCTTTTGTCCCAGGAACTCTGTCTACCTCCAACTTTAGTGGGACCAGGCTGGGCTCCACTAGCTTCTAGTTTGGGCTCCTGGGGACATGGATGACTGTAGCCACAGACTATTAAAAAGTCTCTCCTCGAGTGAGCCATTAGGAAAACACATTTGTGCTAAAAGACAGAGCAATGTATTTTTCCCGACCAAGGTTACAATCATATTTTAGGTTATTATATACTGAAAGACCTGGAAATTAATTGATGTCATCTAAAATGCAGAGGAGCACAGGATTAGTCTAACAAATGGTTTCCATTAAAAAGAAAGCCATCCAGTTTCCCAACTTTATCTTGTGTCCTGAGGTTTCTAAATGCCACCGAGTTCTTTCCAGATGACTTGCGCTGCTTTCTATAGCCCTAGGTTGGGAGAATATCATTATTTATGTAGTGACAGCACTCAGCTTGGTAGAGTGTTAACCCCTTGCTCCCCATTTCATAGGTGTTAAGTGCAGCCACTGTTTGGCCTTTCAGTTTGAGAATATTGTATTTATAGATTGTGAAAGCAGAGCCTTTGATGACATAATTTCATACAGGGTAAAAGGTCTCTGAGGCCATCCAGCTGAGCACATGGTCAAGTTTCCAAATTCTTAGCAATCACCTAAGAGGAAGAACTTCCATCAAATATCCGTCATAAACAGTCAGTGCTATTCTGGGAAGGGGTAACTGGTGGAGTTTCTCACGGATGCCTTTGGAGTTTTTTTGTCCCAGTTGGCTAGAGAAAACTGGGTAGATGCCCCCGCCCCAAGTCTGCACAGGCACACAGATGTCATCTTGTCTGAAGAAAGAACCAGATAAACAGTAACTCTAGACCTGGTCATGCCACTACATGATGACACTGAGTTCGTGTTTCTCTAGATTGTTCTCGGCTGGTTCTGCCTTCACTTCTGGGTCAGGGTTCGAGTGATGCATTTGGATAAAAAGAATGTAGATGAGGCCTCCCAGGACAGCGCCAACCATAGGGCCCACAACAGGGATCCACCAGAAGTTATTTCCAACTCTGAAAGCAAACAAGGAACCAGTGAGACATTTCTTGGCCACCTTTGTATCTCCATCCTGTTACTCACTAGGTCTTTCTTGTGTCTATACCTCTCACTGCAGCATGGCCATTGCTGTCCTGGACTTCCCAGTATACCTGATAACAGGGACCCATTCTGGTGTCCTAATGACACCTGTGGATGATTGCATTCTGTTTATTTTCCTTTTAGAGAACATGGTACTTGGGCAAATGAGATGGTTCAGTGGGTAAAGGTGCTTCCTGCCAAGCCTGATGGCCTGTGTTCCATCCCCAGGACTCTTATGTTGTTGGAAGAAGAGGACCAACTCTTGCAAATTGTCTTTTGACTTCCACATAGGTGCATAGTGGTGTGTGTGTGCACCCCACTCATCCTATATACCCCCTCCAGTAAAATGTAATGCATTAAAGATATATGTGATTCCATGAATTCATAGCCAAGCTTGGAGGGCCTCTAGAGAGGCAATTCAGTAACTGGCTTTCCTATACTGTGAAATAATGAAGCTTGGGGGAATTAAATGAAATGAATGAAACAAAAGTACTCAGACTGTGAACAGATTCCCAGGACTCTGAGTAAATGCCGACAACCAAATAGTGAATGAAGGAAGTCTACAGTGGTATGTGAATTATCTCCTAAATTACCTACTGGATACTGCTAGAATGAGTGCATAGCTTCCGTGACCCAGCTCACGGGTAACTCTGCAAGGCTTCACTCTGTGCAGCTCAGTGCCAAGTTCACCTTTTTCTGCAGACCCCACCACCACCACCACCACAAGGGTCTGTACGTTCTGGCAAAGATGTGGTACAGGAGACAGTGGCTGCCTGGTGAGGTTTGTTTAAAGAAGAAAAATCTATTTAAGCAACTCCACAGGAGCAACTACCACCATCACTTAGGAAAACAAAGCACACAAAATATATTATTTAAGGGTATATATAGTGAGGGAAAACTATTTATAAAGATCAGGAGAGCGACAAACATTCAGAATAGGATGGGGTGTGCAATCAGGCAGGAGGTGCAGACAGGTGCCTTTGAGGATTTCCCAAAGTTCTGTCTAGATTCTGGCACCCTGATGAGAACTAACAGGAAAAGGCTTAGAAAGCATCTCAGTGGGAAAGCCCCTGTGTAGAAGGCACAAGTCATGGGGTTTGATCCCCAGAGCCATAAGAAACCAAAAACCTTCCTGGTTGACACAATGGAAAGTATGCTGATTTTAGAAGAATCCATGCCTGTTCTTTGCATGACTGTGCTTGATAACCACAGACTGTCCCTTGTGGCCATTTTGTTCAGAGCAGATATTATCTGTTTGAGACTCTGAAGTCTAGGGTGGCCTGGAACTTACTATGTAGCTCAGTCTTCCCTCAAACACTGATGGATTACAGCCTTCATAGTTGGTTTGTTTACAGCAGACTTTGATCAGAGGTAACAATAGAAGACATAACCAGAAAGCCAGAGCTCAGTCCTGGTCTCCAGAAGAGCTGATCTCAACCCCGGGGCAGTCTAGGTCTCTGAGCTCCAGTGCCTTCGTTCACTAGGAGCATATGGGGAAGGACATGGGCCTGTCTTTGGTTACCAGCGTGATTGGATAGGAAAGCACAGCAGCACCAGATGCCACTCTTACTTTGTGCAAGAGGTTGCTGGGCCTACTGACAGGGTCCTTCCCCACCTCCATCCTCAAATTCCAAATCCAGGTGCACCCTGTTGTGAGAGACAGGCAAAGGGTGGCTGCTTTCGCCTCAGGGTTAAGAGACCTTTCCAGAAGGCTTGTCTGGAAGTGAGAGTGCTATCTCTGTAGCAGCCTTTTTTAGTTGTTCCATAGTTTCGTTTTGGAGCATCGCCTGCCTCAGCTGAGTAAGTCTAAGATATTTGCAAAGATACAAATCTTCCTGTCTGTTTTATCTCAAACTGGACACATCATGCCAGAAACAGAAGTCCTAAGTGGAGATGTTCAGATGTTGGTTACCTGAAAGGCCCTGTCTCTGCACACACACCGCACAGGGTAGCTATATTTACCCTATGTTCCTAGGACTGCTAGAAATGTGTGTGTGTGTGTGTGTGTGTGTGTGTGTGTGTGTGTGTATTGTGTATCTGTGTGTGTCTGTGTATGTCTGTGTGTGTGTTTCTGTGTGTGTCTGTGTGTGTGTGTGTATATACACAATTGTGAGGGTATGAATATGTGTGTGTGTGTGTGTGTGTCTGGAGCCCATTTAAGGTATCCCTATATAGATACTCTCCCTATATTGTTCTCCACTTTATTTTGCCTAGGAAGGGTCTCTCACTGAAATGGAAGCTTCCCTTTCAACAAAGCTGGCTGGCCAGAGGCCAGCAAGCTCTCTGGATATCCCAGTGCTGGAATTATAGGCACATGCAGCCATGCCTTTGGGCATGGATTTTATCCTTCTAATCTCTTTTTTCAACTCATCTTATATAGTATGCTCAGTTAATTTTGACCAGTTGGCCTTGTAAACACACCAAACTTCTGCCCCAAATCCTAGTGTGCTGGCTGATTTGGAAATGTCCTTCTCTATCACAGTGACTCGGCATATCTAGTGCCAAATAAAACTCTGCTGAGAGAATGAAGGACTCAAGAAGGAGAGTCCCTTGGCAACATCAGAAGATGTTGGTTCTAGACTTGACTTGGTCACAACGTCAATCTGTAGCCAAGTTATATAATAAAGATGGTTGATGTTTAACCAACATGTCCATAGCCTCTGCTCTCTGGTCCACATGCTTCTACATCTCCAAGTCCTCTTTGCTGAAGCACGGTGTCCATCATTTTCTCTCCTCTCTACTGTTGGTACTTACGTGAAGACCTCAAATCCCCATCCTGCCAGAGCAGTGAAGAGCCTGGGGCTGAGGTCTCGAGCTGGATTCATGGCACAGCCAGAGTTGAGTCCCAGAGAACAGGAAATGACAATGATCAGGAGGCCAATGACAACGGGTTCCAGGCCTCTGGGGACCCCCAGGTTTCTGGAGTCAAAGATGGCAAAGACAATCAGAAGGAGGAACATGGTAGACACCACCTGGACAGGGAGAAAATGGTCCAGAGTTCAGTCTGTGTTCTGCTCACTCTAAGTCACCCGTTCTGTTAAGAGATGAAGATAACAGGGATCTGAAACCCAGAGCCAGCACAACAGTTAAGAACACTGGCTGCTCTTGCTGAGGACCAGGGCTCAGTTCTCAGTACCTATATGGTAGACCACAACCATCTATAACTTTAGTTCCCAGGGATCTGACACCCTCTTCTGACCTCCACAAGCAGTGCAAGCATGCATTGCACAGACTCATCCACCTAAAATAAATAAACCTAAAAAAACAAAAAGTGAAACTAGTGACAACCAACAGAGTGGACAGGCATGTGGCTTTTCCTTCTACAGACACGCTAGAAGCAGACACTGACAAAATCGTCCATTGCAGATTGGGTGCGTGCTGAAGGTCACACAGTTGGTCAAGCTCCAGAGGAGACTGGTCCTCAACTCCCACACTGTGAGCTAAGTTGCTAGTTAGCAACACAGAGAGACAAGGGGCAAGACAGGAGCACGAAGGAGAGCTGGTTTAGACCGGCTATAAAGCCAACAACAGGAACGCAACAGATAAACAAGCAACATGGATGGACAGAAGCTTCTTAATGGGAAAATCATGCTGATGAAATGAGAGAGGAAATCTGCTTTGTAACAAAAAACCAAAACAGTAGCAAAGTTAGAGGCGGAGACCGGTTCTCCCCAGGTCTTCTAATGAAGCTTAACACATGCACCACCCTCCTGAAAAGCAACCCTGTGATATATATCAGCATGCATTTAAAGATCCAAGCTCGTGCATATAATTCGATAGGTCAGACTCATTCCACAGAAATAGTCTAAACTATGGAAAATTATTTTTAAAATGTATATATGGTTTGTCATGCTGGAAACTGGAAGCCATTTAAGCAAACATCAGTAATGAAAAAGGTGACTGTATTACAGGATGTCTATCTCATGACTCAATACAGAGACCCTAAGATCTCTAAACAGCGCTAGTAGGATGGCCCGGTGGATAAAGGTGCTTGCTGCCAAGCCTGACCCCTAACTCAGCCTCCTGAACCCTCATGGTTGAAGGAGAGAACCAACTACCAAAAGATATTCTCTGCCCTCTGCATGTGTGAAATGGCCTGCACGTGTGCACACATTCACATGTACACCAAACACATGTAAAACTTAAATAATAGAACTATCAACATAAATGTAAAAGGCACTCTGAGGTGGTGGGGTTTCCTGCTCTCTCCACTTTCTAAGCTTTCTAACCAATCCCTGCTTTGCAACCTAGACGACAGCTGTGGGTTGCTGAATATGTAATGTCCATCACACAAAGTGTTTTACTTTTTTGAGCTGCATAGTGTGTCCACCTCACCTGTGGTCCCTGTGCTTCATCTCACTGGAACGTTGTAGTGATCCTGGTGCAGTAAGCCCTGCTGTGCTCCTAACAGATGAGAGAACTTAGGTAGACAGAGGCTGAGGCATGTGCTCAAGGTCGTGAAGAAGAGTCAGGATGGCATGAGAGATTCAGGATGGTATGAAGGGTTCAGGATGGTACATGTCAGTCAGGATGGCAGGAGGGGTTCAGGATGGCAAGACACAGATGAATTATAGTTTAATCTCTTCAGTGTTTCATCAGCTTTCCAAAACAGCCATAGTCAATTTTTTTCCCTTGAGACAAGGTTTCTCTGTGTAGCCTAGGCTGCCCTGGAACTCACTCTGTACACCAGGCTAGCCTCGAACTCACAGATCCACCTGCTTCTGCCTCCCTGGTACTGAGATTAAAGATTAAAAATGTGAGCCACCATCACGCAGCAAGAATTTGTGTTTTGAAAAACATCTCCAGAGAGCTCCAGTGTCTGCAGCACCCTTCCTGATTGCAGAGTGGAACCCTTGGTTTCTTTGTGCTTCAACTTGAATTATTATTTCTTCCCCTGTCACCTCAAACCACCTGTTCACTCACTGGAGGAGCACCTGACCCAGATGTTAAAGAACATGTTGGAGTCACAGGTGTCTAACAAATATGTACTAGCTAAATGAATATGTAATGTCCGTCACATAAAATGAGAAACTATGCTTGAATATAGTCAAAGCTCAACAACTAACACCACTGAAATAAAGCACTTCAAAGTACAGTGTGAGCAGCCAGCAGCTCTCTTGGGTGCTGACTGACTGACAGTTGGCATTTTACTGGACTTTCTAAAGATACAGGAAGGTAGAACGCCTTCAGGCATTGGCTAATGGTTAGAGCAATGGTGATTTCTAATATTTTTTTCTCCCTACCTAGCAGTGTGCAATAACTGCTAAATGCAACAACTCCTGGGGGCAAATAACACCTCACTCTGAGATAAGGATGCAGCAAAGAAGGTCTAAGTGAAGGCAGGTCTCTGCCATCCAGATACCAAGTGATTCTCTGAGGCACATGACAAAACATCCTAAGGCTAGGAATCAGGAGAATACATGAAACTCTACAAGATTCCATCAGAAGTGAAGAGAAAGGGAAGGAGAGATAGCCTAGTTAGAAACATTGCTATTGTTGATTGCCTGGCAAATATGGGTCATTTCCATGGGCTACTGAGTATTATTTGTGCCATTTACCAGAAGGCTCAGCCAAGGCTTTAAGAAGCTCTGCATTCACTTGCACAAGGGCAAACAGTATCAACAGCAGGGCTTGGATTGGTCTCCCTACAACAGTGCAGGATTTCTAAAG
Organism: Grammomys surdaster; assembly: GCF_004785775.1. Lineage (NCBI taxonomy): Eukaryota > Metazoa > Chordata > Mammalia > Rodentia > Muridae > Grammomys > Grammomys surdaster. The sequence continues at coordinate 6,822,924 of NW_021604651.1, forward strand.
AGATTTATGCTGCTATTTTGCCTTTGGGATGCTGTGTGTCAGAGATGCCTCTGTGACCAGTGAGATCCCAGGAATGGAAGGGAGATGGGACATGTCTGTGGGAAGCAAAAGAGTATCACTCCAGGGCTCAGTGGAGAGGGATGAATTGTGGCACCAAAATTCACGGGGCCAGAGGCTCCACTTTGTCCCTCGGATTCTCAAAATGGCTGGGAGAACAAGACACTGGACAGAAAGAAGGACCAGGGAAGACAGTTTCAGTGCAAGTCTGAGCCTAAGTGGCCAGCATTTCTTCCTCTTGCTCAAAGAGGGATAGTGCCACCTTCACAGGAGAGCTCTCTTGATGTCCTTTGAGAGCTCAGCTTGATTTGATCTTTGTTAGAAGGTATGTTTGCCTGGATGGAACAGCAAGCCATTGTCAAGAAACCCTGCAGGTTTACCCACACCCAAAGTCTACTCCAAGGTACTCCAGTTGCCTTGTTGATTTAGCTGATACACGGCTAGCTGTTCCAGGGTTTTGTGGGTGCTGCTTGTTCAACAGCTCCCACTGCCGTGGGCATCCTGGTGGGGCTACAGCAAGAGATCCAGTGCTCTGAAGCTAGAAAGATCAATTTTTTTCCATCTCACTCTCTGTAGTTGCTGATATCAGAGATGTGAGGGCTCCAACCTGGACCACAATGTGCCTTCAGCTATGTACTCTCTCTGTCATCTCTCCTCATACTTACTTGCATGTGGCTGTTGCAAACAGCCCTCCTCAACCTCCTTCCCTTCACATAGCTCCAGCTCCCCCTAGTGTTAAATTTGTTTCCAATTCGCTCATCTGGTCTCAGAGATGGAAAGATTCTGAGAGATAATCTGTCCGGAGCTGCCCATCATCCAGGGTTTATCATTCCCATGGTTCTTATAACCTACCATTTAGAGGCTACCAGGCTGTCCTCCAACAACTACTTCCAGTGGCTGCTGGCTTCAGGAGACAAGGTCTTTACTTAGTGTAGGCCAAAAAGTCTTTTCATGAGATGCAACTTGGCATAATTATAACTTCACTCATCTGTAGACTCGGCCATTCATGAATACATATTCATTCTTTGGAGCTCATTGACGGAAAGCCTGACTTTCTTGTATTGCTGGCAGAGTTTTGGAGCTCCTGTTTATGTGTGTGATGCTCCCAGGCCATGAGCTCTGTGAACTAGAAACTGAAGATCTCATCCCCGGCAAAAAACTCATTGAGGTTTTATGATGAATGAAAACTCTGTATTTTCTATGAGGAAGGAATAGCCTCAAAAGTTGCTGCTGATGCTCTGGGTGGGGAGTGGAAGAGATGTGTGCTCTGAGTCAGTGGTAGGAATAGTAAGATTTTCCCATGAGGCAAGGCACCTTGACCTGCAGCAGAGCATGCCTGCTATTTGAGTAAGTAAGGGGCATTCTTGTTATAGACCAAGGAGAACTGGAGAGAGGAAGCACAAGTCTGTTCTGGGTGCATTGTAGATGTGCTGTCACGTTAGTTATTGTAAAAAGGGGAAAAGGAGACAAGAATGTTCCTGGACTGACAGATACTACTATACTTTGATTGTTAGATCCTAAAAGAGCTAGTAGAATCTGAAAGCTTTTCAATTTCTCTTAAGAAGAAGGTACCCACCAATATGTCGCCAGAAAGCCCTTAAACAAACAAGGGAAGAAGCCTGGGACCAAAGCACCCAAGATTCATTGTCCTGTTACTCTGTGTGTCCTGCAACACAAATTCGGACACACTGCTCTGAGAAGACAGCCCATCAAGAAAGCTAAGGATATGGGGCTGGAGAGATGGCTCCGTGGAGAAGATCACTAGCTGCACTTCCAGAGGTCCTGAGTTCAATTCCTAGCAACCACATGGTGGCTCACAACCATCTATAATGGGATCCGATGCCCTCTTCTGGCACACAGGTGTATATGCAGATAGAGCACTCATACATTAGAAAGCTGAGGAGGCTGTAGAATGTGCTAAAATTTTGAACAAGAGAGTGAAGACATCCACAGAGTACCAGGGACAGATTGCCAAGAGATTCAAGCTGGCCTCGCTGAGGGCTTCTACTTCTAAGTTAAAGCCCAGTCAAATGTACGTCTTCAAGAATAACAGCCAGGCGGTGGTGGCGCCCGCCTTTAATCCCAGCACTTGGGAGGCAGAGGCAGGCAGATTCCTGAGTTTGAGGCCAGCCTGGTTTACAGAGTTCCAGGACAGCCCAGGCTATAAGAGAAACCCTGTCTCGAAAAACCAAAAAAAAAAAAAAAACAGAAAAAAAAAAAAAAAAACAACCACTTGCCTGTCTATCAAGTTTCTCGAAAGGGAGAGTGGGGGGTGAGGGGGGGAGGAGGGGCTGTACTCATCAAATTTATTCTGTTTTCCCACTTGTTGGTTTGTGAGCTCCTTGAAGGATTTTCTCATGTCTTTCCCTCACTATCCCCAAACCTTATCTCTGTCCAGGGTCTCTGACTTCTCCCACTGCATGTGTAATACAGACGACTTTGGCTTCCTGTCACAGAAGCATGCCCCAAGAACTGTGGTGCCCAGAAAGGAATCTAAAACTCAATGACGTCGTTGCCTACCATGTGTACATTATTGCACATGGCGACGACAGTCATTCTTCAGGCAGCTTCATCCCTCTGTCTTTCCCACTAAAGATCTTCCTATAGTGCTAGGACATGTAGGTTCCCTGCATGTTACTGATGTGATGCTATAGCCTGGTTTTACTATTAATTGTTTACATTGCTCTTTTAAAAAGTTTCTTAGGAGGGGGCTGGGTTTATGGGCGTGTTGTACCACATCTGGCTGTCACTTTGTTCCGTGGACACTGTTTAACTACATTCTACATTTCTTCGCACACACTGTTTACAGCATATATTTCTCGTATTATTTTTAACTCTTACAATGAAGCTGATACAAAGGCTGATATTTATCCATGTGGTATTTATCCAAGTGAAATGAGCAAATAATATATTTATTTTGTCTGTATGAGTGCCTACTTGGGTGTGCCACATGCATGTAGCACCTGTACAGTCCAGAAGAGGGCACGAGATCACCTGAAACTGGAATTACAGATGGTTACGGGCCATCATGCAGGTGTTCTGTGAGAGCAGCCAGTAGCTCTTATCCATTGTGCCATCTCTCCAGCCCCAAAGTTAGAAACTTTAAAAAAAAAGTTCAGCAATTTGCTTAAGCCAATCAGAGAGTCAGGGACAGGAATATTATTTTAGTTCAAGTACTTGGACTCTGGATCTTGGAATTTTGTAGTTCACATGCAGTAATAAATTCTTCAAGCTCCAGACATGGGGCTGAGTACCATGGAAAGATCAATAAATGTTTGTGTCCTGATTGACTTTGTGATCAAAGTAGAAAACAAAATGGTGAGGGTATGTGGATCTTTTCATAAACCAATCAGTACAGTTACAGCTCTTTGTGACAGCCCTGGGTGACCTGGAATTTTCTATATAGACCAGGCTGGCCCAAAACTTGTGGTGATGTTCCTGGCTCTGCTTCCCAGAGGCTGGGATTACAAGTTTGTGGCCACCACAACCAGCAGGCACTACTTCAAATATCAATCTAGTCAAGACACTTAACCCCCTTGAAAGTGAGGTGAAGCTAGGGCTTATGGAGAGATAGAGTAGATTCTTGAACCCCCAGGTTCACCACCGTATTTCACAGCCCTTGGATATAGATACAGATGCCGTCTCTTGTAGTTATCACCCTTAGACCATGAGCACAAGAGACACCAGAAGCAAAGTGGACTTCATTTGCCTCTAGTCCAGGCAGACACTCTTTTTCTGGACCGTAACTAATATGAAGCAACTATGTGTGTTAAAAAGGAAGCTGAGAACCCTTCTAGTGGCATCAGCATCTTCAGGTCCAATCACTGCCAAGAAAGCTCAGTTCATAGAAGCACAAACTGGGAAGTGCAACCCTTTTCTTTTGACAGGCATACAATGCTCCAGTACACAGCTAATCCTTGCCCATGCCCGATCCCCATCCACACTTTCAATCATGTCTTTCCACCAAAATCAGGTTCTTCACTTACTTGGTCTACAAAGGCGCATGGCATGGATATGAATGGAGCTGGGTATGTTGCAAAAATGAACGCTGTTGCATTTTCTCCCATGACGAGCAGTTTTCCACCAGCAAAGGCCATGAGTCCATCTACAGAGGACAGAGCTCAAGGACATTAGTGTTTTCTGGAAAGGGCTGAAGGAGGGTGTCCTAGTCAGCTTTAACTGCCAATATGGTATTGCCTGGGGTAACCTGAGAAGGGACTCTCAATTGAAGACCACCAGAATAGACTGGCCTGTGGACATGTCTATGAGAGATTGTCTTGCTTATTAATTGATCAAGGAGGGTTCATCCCAATGGGGGGTGGGCACCATTCCTCAAAGAGTTCATTCTAGGGTATACAAGAAAGCTTTCTATAAATGAGCCTGCGAGTAAGCCAACAAGCCATGCTTCCTCCATGTTTCAAGTTCTTGCTTTGAGTTCCTGCTTTGACTTCCCTAGGTGAGGGACCGTGGCCTGCAAGCTGAAAGGAACACTCTCCTCTATAAGGAACACTCTCCTCTATCACAGCAACAGAAATCAAAGGAGGGCAGAGACTCATGCTTGATCTTTAGCATATCAATAGAAACCAAGCAGTACTTATGGTGAGATAGTCTGAGAGACCCCCTAGAAGAACCCCAGGATGATGAATCAGAAGCAGAAAGCTTGTGCTTTATCTAAACTTGGGCAGAATCCTTATAGGATCCTGGAAACCAATCACCTTTGGGTGGGCGGGTGTGGGGGATTCTTAGAATTTTCAAACTGATCTAAAACCAAAGTGTGACTTTAGTTGTGCTAAGTGGAAGTCACAGCTCCTAGGGTGCTCTTCACTGCTCCTAAAAGCTTACATCAGACTTTGACAATGTGCCCAGATAGTGAAGATACTACGGATGGGCTGTAGAGCCCCCAGAGCCCGGGAACCAGCAGCCACTGATGCAGGCTGCACCCACCTAGGCTTCTCTTCCTTGAGCTGCTGGTTCCCTGAGTTTCTGGTCCAATATCGAATCTCCCTTAGACATTTAATTCTCAACGACACTGTGGAGAGAAGCCCCTTTGAACAATTTGTTTCCCTAGGGTTTGGAGTCTCAGTGTCTTCAGTTTGCCACTCAGAAGGCTCCAAGGCTCATCTTGGGCTGTATGCAAAAAACTATTTTAATAGTTGGTGCTGCAGAATACTGAGATTTCTTAGCCTTAAGGACTTCGGGAGTCCCTCATTTTCCAGAGAAGGAAACTGAGACCTACATGGTCTGATGCCTTATTTATTTACTTACTCATAATTTATTATGAGACAAGGTTTCAAGTCACTAAGGCTGGGCTGGAATTTGCTTTATAGCTGAGAATGACCTTGAACTCCTGACCATCCAGCCTTCCTCAGCCACCTATGCTAGGATTATAGGCATGTGCCACCTTGCCTCATTCCAAAAGGATTTATTTAAGTCACAGAGCTAGTAACTGTCATGGCCATAGCTTAGTCCTGGGTCTGTGACTGCCGGGAGCACATTTTCCTGAGGCCTCCTGAGCAGACACCCTGGCTGTTTGCTAGAAGGGGCAGAGGCCCCCCACTCAGCCTGTCTCTTCTGTCTTCTTCAAAGGAATGTCCCCCAATTCCTACTCTATTTACAGGGCCACAGCTTTCACACCTGGGCAGAACTTTTCTCATCAAGTCAGAGAAAGCTGGAGAAAGACGACTGGCACATCGCCTATGTTCATATTGTAGTGCAGGGTGGGCCTGAAATTAGGCTCTTAAAGAGTTAAGCCATCCCTCCTGAAGATTCATATTTTGGTGTCTAGAGAGGTGGCTCAGCAGTTAAGAACTGTAGCTGTTCTTCCAGAGAGGATCTGAGTTTGTGTCCCATGCCCTCACTCTATCTATGTCACATGGTCTATAACTCCAGCTCCAGGGAAGCTGAGGCTTTCTTCTGGCCTCGGTGAGCAGCAGACTCACAAGTGGTGCACAGACATATCCACAAGTTAAACAAACAAACAAACAAACAAAACCAACATACATGAACATCTTTAGATTGAAAAAACCGGATTCAAGGATGTTATTAGAAGGCTTCATAAACTGACCCCAGTCGGTAACTCAGCCTCATTGTCACAGTGCTTCCTGCTCCTGCTCTGTCTCACTGCTTCCTACCAAGAACTCAGGCTTTCACCGGATGCCACACTAGCCCTCCAAATCTTTGAACTCAGGTTCAGTACTCACCGTAGTAAATGCCAAAGACAGTTGCAGCCCCAGCAAAGGCTCCCAAAAACTGGGCCCCCACATAAAAGGGGAACTTGAACCACTCCATCCTTCCAAAGGCACACATTGCAAAAGACACAGCTGGGTTGATGTGGCCCCCTGCAAGACAGAGGAGACAGTTAAGCCCGGAGGACAGAAAGTGGGGTGCAGAGAGGGAAACAGAGAGACAGGTGTATGTTGGGCAAGGAAGAACTAATAATCTGTGGCACCATTAAACACCATTCAGAATATTTATCTGTATGAAAAGGAACTCTGACATTTAAACACCTGGTATGAGTATGCTGCTCCTTGTTTTTCTAAAATAGAGTTTTAGCCATTAGTTAAAGAACACTACAAGTAGATTGTTGCAAACTATTACTGTGAATATATGGTAAAGCAGTTGAGGTTTAAATACATATCTAACAAAGTTTCTAGCACATGCCCAGAGGCACTAGGAAGGCATGCTGTCCTGGTGGACTCCCTGTGCCTGTCCCAGAGGCAGAAGGGCTTTTTCAGAGGTGACTGCCATGTCAGAATGGCTCCTTCTCAGTCCCTCTGCATAAACAATGTGTTTTCTCATACAGAAAAGCAGCAACAGCTCCTTCAACACAACCGAAGCCATAGGTAGTGAAATCAATTTCCTGATTCCCAGCTACCCATAAGGCCAGAGAAAGGTTTGCTCTGTGCAATGTCACAGATGTTCCCATGTGACTTTGGACTCAGCTGCAATATTTACTGAGTGACTTGCCAGATACTGTCGCTGTGGTATTATTTAGGCTTAAGAACCTAATGGATGGACTCTGTTCTCATTAACTGGTGAGCAAACTGAGGAACAGGAGCTTTCTCTAGTCAGTGAATGATAGAACCAAAATTCAAGTCCAACTTTGTCTGAATTTAAAAGCCAAGTTCCGCCGGGCGGTGGTGGTGCACGCCTGTAATCCCAGCACTTGGGAGGCAGAGGCAGGCGGATTTCTGAGTTCGGGAGTTCGAGGCCAGCCTGGTCTACAGAGTGAGTTCCAGGACAGTCAGGGCTACACAGAGAAACCCTGTCTCGAAAAACCAAAAAAAAAAAAAAAAAAAAAAGCCAAGTTCCATTAATTCACTTCTAGACTTCCTTCAGCACATTTATAAAGATTTCTCTGCCTTGGGGCTGGAGTGATACCTCAGTTGTTGGGAACTCATATTGCACAGAATTCAAGGTTGGTTGCCAGTAACCAAACTCGGTAGATAACTCAAAACATCTGTAACTCCAGCACCAATGTATTCAGTGCCTTGTTGTGGACTCACACCCACATCCTCCCCTTCTCCCCATAGTCACACTTAAAGATAAATATAAAAGCAAGATGTATCTGCCTTGAAAATTAAGTGTATGTACACTTATACGGATCAGAGCTTGCACACATGTGTGCACACACATGTACACACACAACTTAAAAAATGGTTACTACCTACATACTTTGAGTAGTATGTGACATAATTAGGTGTGATGAGCTCTGATTGGTTGGTTGGCACTTCTACAATGGAGCAGGATGCTAACACTGCCTCATAGCAAATGGATAGGGATGCATAGGGTGAGCCTGAAGAGCATGGATGGCATTTCATATGGAAGGGGGTCACACTCATTCTCAAAGTGAGCACACTGAAATGTGGATGCTCAGGTTAGATGTCAACAAGAGAGATGCCAGCTCCTGAGGGCAACGGTGATTATGAGGAATAATCCTGAACCTTGGCCCTCACCAGAACCAAGCAAGCTCAATGGTCGCGCATGGCTCAAGAAGTCCAGCGCCTATAGAGAGAGCCATACTTTTGCCGAGTCTCCACCCTGAGGTTGACAATGGGTTTTGGTTGCTAAGCCACAAAAGTAGCCATTCAACTCCAAATATGAGCAAGAAAATTCCAAAATATCAAAGCACGAATGTCTCCCTGGATCCTTACAAGTCTGGATCATCTCTCATCTGTGGGGTCTTGCTTTTATTGGCTCCAGAAGTGAGCTTAGTAGAAAGGTTGGAAATATGAACTTGGACAAACACAGGGGCTGATGGGAAAATCCTAGAACCAGGCTGCATCTGTTTCTTTTCTTCCTGTGGCTGCATGGAGAGTCCTTTAGTTAACACAGAGCAGGTGAAGAAAGATAGGACAGGGGACCCAATAACAGCCTACAGAACAAATGAAATGCCTTCCATTTCTAGGGGACTTCAGAGGGGAGGAGGGTCTGAGCCTAGAGGAGTCTCTGAGCTTAGAGGAGCTGAATCTCTGAGCATAGCAGATGAGTGAAGGTACCAGATAGGACAAAGGGCATGGCTGACCCTCTCTAAAGGGGCAGAACCAATGATCTAAGACAGACAGCTTGGAGGCACTCACTGTGGAAGGACAAGCGATACTTAAAAAGTCACCTCTGATCAAAACCACCCCTCAGGAGTGCCTTGCCGAGTGAGGCTTCTAGAACAAGCTCTCTTCTAAGATAGAGTTTCCTACAGGTAGGTTTACACTTTACAATCTCTGGCAAGCACCCTGAAAGCCTAATTAGCCTCAGGTCTCATTCGATGTCAGCCACTTGGTAGGCATCTTAGATTGAAATCATCAAGGGGCTTTGTTTAGATAACTCAGATGACAGAAGCTTAGGGAGCCTACAGTTGCTTGAGAGTCAGAGTGGGTAGATCTAGGAGGAAGCTTTGAAAACTAGTGAGAAGAAGGGGATAGGGGACAACAGAGGGATCAGAAATGGAGAAGGAGCAATGGCTAGGGTCCAGACGGGCTGTAGAGCTTCCTCCCTCCAGAACTGAGTGGCTTACTGCAAGGCCAAGGCCAGCTCAGTGTAGTGGAAAGAACATGAGCACCAGGGTCAGAGAGTCCTGCCCTCAAACACTGGCTCTACCAAGGTCGCTTTGATGATCGTATCATCCACATAAAGACCTGGCCCCAAGAAGAGCAACTGGAGTCCAACAGGCTCACGATGTAGATCTTAGGTGAGCTAAGTGAATTCTTAAGATTCCATTCTAGGCAAACCCCTTCTCACCATCCTTGCACAATTCTGAGATAGATATCTTACATTTATCCTGTCTTCAAGCAAGGGTATTCTACCTTTTCAATTAATTCATTTACAAAATGCAACATCAAAAGTAGTTACTAACATGATCCACTGAGATGCCTAAGAGGGTAAGGTAAAGGCACTTGCCATTGACCCTACCAACCCAAGTTCAAGTCCCTGAGACTCATATGGTAAAAGGAGATAACTTTTGGCCTCCACCTGCATTCCATGACATATGTGCACACGTATACACACACCACACACACACACACACACACACATACACACACACACAGACTTCAAAAACATAGTTACCACCATGCAGTCTACATACTTTGAGTGGCATGCTACATAATCAGGTATGGTAAACTCTGATTGGTTGGCACATTCACAATGGAGCAGAATGCTAAACCTCCTTTGTAGCAAATTGAATCTTTATACTTAAAAGTGAAAGGCCACTGACTCTATCAGCCTGTGGCCACAAAATGGAATCACATTTATAATCATGTACAGCATGCACTGGTTGTTTTTGAGTCTTCATGAAGGGTTTCCCACATGGCTACAAAGCCTGTTAGGTACAGCCACCTTGATAGACACCTCCCACACAATGGTCTTCTCTGGTTCTCAAGTCGACTGATGCCAAGACTGATGCTGTGGACTGCATAGCTGTCATGGAGAGTGCATGCACTGACCCTCATGGGTCCTCAGAGCATGAATTATGCTAGTTCCAAACAGAGGTGTGATAGGTGCCTCCACTCCAACTCCACACTACCTTATCCTGAGCTGGGCTCACCCACCATTTTCCTTGTGTTTTGGGACTCTCTTAGTCACTCATAAACAGCTTGGTCAGACCCAAAGCCTCTCTGATTCTCACTCCCAAGGACTTAGCCCCAGTACACAGGCCAGGCAGGACAGCTGTTTGCCATCTTCCTATTGCCTCTTTTCCTTCCTGCTGGTTCTTCCAACTCTTTCCCTTACAATGACTCCCAAAGTCCCCAAATATAACAACAAATGCAAAGATCCATGAGCTACAGTGGCAGTGACAGGGGTCAACTACACTGACAGAATCCAAGTCCCACATGGCAACGTGTCATTGTTCAGCTCAGGGTATCATGTAGGCAAAATCCTCCAAACCAGTGAGTTGCGACCCCTCTTGGAGTTGAAAGACCTTTTCACAGGGGTTATATATCAGGTATCCTACATATCAGATCTTTATGTAATGATTCATAACAGTAGCAAATTACAGTTATAAAGTAAAGTTGTGGATGGACCTGGCATTGTTTGTATTTTGATGTTAATTTCGCTTTCCTGGGCGGGGCTGCGGACAAGGAATGAGTCACGTACTCAGGTGACTTCTTGTGAACCATCCCCTAATGAATAAAGGAGTTAATCACTGGTGAGTATGAGGGACTTCCAGGTTGGATAGGGGAAGAGAAGGAGGAGGAGAGAGATAGGCTCTCTTTGGACAGAAACAGTGTGAGGACAAGATGTAGCTACTTGTGTCTCCTGATTTCTATGGCGGATCCACCAGGATTCACCACTGGAGGATTTAGATTTAATGTAGATACACGATTAAGATTCTAGTTGTTGTGTCCAGAGATTGAGTCACCATTGTTTTTGAACTAAGTTTGTGTGGTATTTTCTTCCTGCTGCGGTTCTACTGGGTTCCAGAGAGAAAGGTACGGTAGGTTTGCCAGATGTGCACCACAAAGGCTGTGGGGGTTTTGAAGCATGGGACTGGCATGGTAGAGACCCGTCAGTGAGGAATTAGCAAGCTAGGTGGAGAGATTTTGGAGCTCTGGTGCCATGTGGCCTGCTGGTGCCAGCAGTAGCACAGGAACTGCTGGTCAGTTTCAATACTTCCCGAAACAAAGTAGCAATGAAATAATTTTATGATTGGGGTTCATCACAATATGAGAAACTGTATTAAAGGATTGTAGCATTAAGAAGGCTGAGAACCAATGCTCTAAACCCTGTCTCCATCCTTAAAAAATTGACTGAAAATGTTCCTATATTCATAATAGATGTGTCAAGACTATATTTATCCAAATGTGCTGGAAGGTGTAGGGGATAGAAATGGAACATCTTGACCACTTGTTTCAAGAGAGTATTTCATACCTGGTGTCATGGTCCCCCACAGTAACCTAGCTTTGGCATGAACAGGGAAAATGTCCAGTAAATCTTATGCTTTCCTTATGGTGAGTGGTATGATGCTGGAGTCACAGCAAACGCTTGACAGCTTGACTGGAGACACTTCTCATACCAAACACGTCACACACATAGAACTCTGGCTTTCTTCCTATAGACATGGAAATGCCGTCATCCAGCAAAGGAGCATTTGCAGTCTCACTCCACAAGGCTACGAGTGTCCGGCATCACTCTTTAGCATCCCAGTGGCATATTTATCACGAGACAGCCAACTCACTTTAAGGATCCTTTTTTTCAGAGTTATTTTGCCCCTAATAGACCATTGAGGCTCAACTTTGCTCTGTCTCTTTTTCAAATGCAGGACTTATAGCAACTTAAGGACCCTCTCTCAGCCCACCTCTCTCTGTAGGATATGAAGACAACACATTCCAACATAATGTTGTTATAATGGAGAGAGATGACTAAGGATGTCCCAGGCCCAGCACAGTGCCTAACATGTCAAGGGGTCTCAATGCCCTCTTCTGACCAGTTTTGCTTTAGTGCTTATTATCCATCTGGTACTGTTCCTGGTCTCTTTCTAAGTTTCCAGACTAAATTCAATAGGATCCCAACATTTTGCTGTGCAAAACCGTGCAGGTGGCTATTATCAACCTGGCTATAAGGGAAGGATGAGGTTAACGTTTTCTAGCTCAGATACACACTGTCATGAAAACGAGCTGACCTTGCACAAGACCTAGCTTCTCTGATTGTAGCTGATAAAGGTCCAAGGACTTGTCTCTGCTGGTGTGACCTTTGCTCAGCTATTCACAAGCTTGGAAATGGCTTCCAAGCATGAGATTTACAAAATAGAAAATACTGATTACTGGACAATACACTGCAGCTGTCAGGGATGACTCAGGTGTGAGTGCCAGCCCCACTTAGCAGAAGCCACTGACCATTTGTTGGTATTTAAACTTTACCGTCTATAAAAAGGAGATGAACACATATCCATGCAGGATTGTTGAGACAATAATATAAATAAAGCATGTAAAGTGGCCAAGCCTGCTAGCACACTGGGACGTTGTTAATAGTTGTGATAAGGAGTTCTACTGCATACCAGAGACACCAAAAGTCACATAGAGAGCCATCACAACTGCCGTTGCAAATCCAATATTGATAGTGATGATTCCACCAAAATGTCCTCGACTAAGGACCGCTTGGGCAATAGAGCCACATCCAAGGACCTACAAGGAAAGGACAAAACAACTCATTAAGGAAGTGGGCATGGGCACCGCCTAATGCAATATGCATTCATGGTAACACAGAGTTGTGTATGGATCTTTAAAGTCATGAGTTAAACATTCTTAGATTCCAAACAATTCAAATTATAATGCTCTGGCTGTCTCCAAGGCTACATCCAGGTTACACATGAATGAATCTTACTAGGTGTTTACAATATAAACATTTTGCCTATAGCTTATATATCAGGTAAGTTCACACCATGGTCTAGACTCCTCAAAGGGATGAAAAAAGAAGATTCCAAATTTGGGAGTGTAAAAATTGTATACAAATAATCTTCTTGATAGTGATGAACTGGTTCAATCAAACTTCTGTGAAGTTGTCTTAGGAGGCCCCTTGGAGGAATATAATTTATATATGAGACATTCAATATATACAGGATGATTTCGGCTTACCCCCTCCAAAGGCAGAAGACAGATGATAAACTTGTGGTCTTTTGGTCCCATTGTCCCCAGTTCAAGGATATATCCACCCATCTTATTTTCAAATTACTGGACTTAAGAGAAGCAGAAAAGCCTGGCTCCTAGAGGGAAACCCTTGATATGCATATCACAAATAAGACTTTGACTTGAATATGGCCTTGGTGCCATATTCTGTGCGGCGGTGGGCTGTGAGAGGCAGCTGGGTACCTGGTCAAGCACAGGCCTCGAACCCCAGATAATACCCTAATGGGACAGTAGGTGTTTGGCCTTGCTCCTGTGCCCTGGTTCCTTTCACTTATCCACAGCCCCTCCCAAAGAAAGATTTGTGGCCTTAGGTCACACAGCACAGGTAGCACAGGTAGAAGGTGTGACTACAGGCCACAGAGTCTCAAGAGATCTCCATATTAATGAGATACCTAAAGGCCAGAGGGTGTAGCCAATTAAGCTTCCCAGACCCTCCTCCTTGCAAAGAATATTTAACCTCAGGCCTGCCTTGAGGACATGGGGTACAGCTTCATCCACTTTCTGTCATGATAATAAACATTTTAAGATCATGGACTTCCTCTCATATTTGGGGCCTGCCATGGAGAACTTTAGAGGGGGCCTTCAACCAATGAGCCGCTGCCTAATCTCTCTCCAGAGGACCTCTCTATGTTCCAGCCATGGATGCCCGCCAACTCAAGCAAGCTAGCCAAGCCATCATGGGCCACCACCAGAGCTTCTCTCCCTCTTGTCCATCTCAGATATGGGCCAGTCCAGCCTGTATCCCACCCCCACCCCTGTCTCAGTCCTTCTGCCATCTCCCAGCAGTGCTTTTGTGCCCAAGGGCTGAGACCACCAGCCTCCTGCCAGCTGCTTCGGCCTGGAAAATCCCGATCCAAGAGTTCTGTCCCCAAGGAACCTCAGATTGAGATCTCCCCACACCCAGAGCAGAGTTCTGCAACTTCTCACAGCCCAACATCCGCCACTTGGAGTGAACTCAGTCAAATTCCCATGCTTCTGCCCTCTGAGCCACAGTTTCAGCTGCCTGGGATGGTAGACACTCAGGATTCATAACTCAGCCCAACAGGACCCACACCCATATGCGAGCTACAGCCGCACAATATTCTATATTAAATGGTAAATCAAGCTGCAATAGCAGTGTGTCCTTTTCCCTTTTGAGAGCACCCTGGCTCCATCCCATAGCCTAAGGACTAACTATGATTTTTCCCCTAGGGTCCCTATCATCTCGACTGTCCAAACTAAACTCACATTTGTGCCTTCATTTTGTCTTTGTAATCTGAAGCCAATCAAATGCTGAGTATAACTTCTGAACTAAGTGAATAGCATCAGTACCGCCTTCAGAAAGTAGGGTTAGATATTACTATCATCTGAGATGAGCTACTCTAGACAGCCGGGGCAGAAGGGGCTGCAACCCTCCAAACAAGCATCTTCCCCTGGTCATGATTCCACTGCACAACCTCTAGTGTAGGTCCAGCAGGAACAGGAAAGCTTGAAGTGGCTTGAGTGTGTCCAGAGAGGCCTCTGACCTGTTTGATTTCACTCTGGTTAAGTATTGTCTACTTCTGTCCTAGATGTTGAAATTGTCTTGGGGGCAGCAGCAGGAAGGGGCATTGTAAATCACACTGTAGGCTGAGGGAGAAGGGCAGAAGGGAAATTGAACTATTAGGGGTTTCTGTGACCCTCATCCCTGTGACCCCAAAATCTCTTTCATCTTTTCCTTATATTCTGAACAGTCTTCACCAGGCATTCTCTCATCAGCTTATCCTCCTCAACTGCCTTCCTCCAGCTAACATCTCCTGCTGAACTCAGTTCCTGTTAATAGACTGGAAGGTCAGAAGACCATGTGAGCATTGAGTTCCACCTCCGCAGAACTACTCAAACTTAAGATTATATTTGTGTTGTGGATGAATCCTAGATTCAGGAAGGTTTGGTAGGACATTTCATTTCTACTCCACTGAAATTATCAGGAGGTTCTTGCATTTGTATGTCTGCCTTGTGAGTGGCAGTGGCTGCTCACTGAGGCTTTAACTGGAGTGCAGAGCAGAATGTCTACAACTGGCTTCTGCATGGTGCTGGTTGGGTTTAAAAGGCAAGCAGAGTGCAGCCCCAGGGTCTATGTTCTTAATTCTATACCATGTCCCTGGCAGTATGTCCCATTTTGGTAATTCTGAATTTTATAGCATATAGAAGGAATCTATTGTAGGTATTTTTATTTTCTTCCAACACTACATACACACAGAGAGAGAGAAAGAAAACATACACATGTTAAATGTGTTGGTCTTTGTATGTAATATATTCATTTCTAATGTATTCATGTAAAATTATCTGATTGTTGCTTTTTCTCTGGGTGTGAAAGCACCTTTCATGGTTGTGTAAATGAACACATTTGCTTCTCAATCTGAGCTTGCCCCTCCACTAAATGACAACAATCATTCCTCAGGCTTGCTCCATGGGAGTTTTCAATAAAGGTTCAAATGAGATAACACTAATGAAAGCACTCTTTAAACAGCAAAGGGCGATCATATATGCAAATGCAGGAACTGTTATCAATGTAAACTCAAAAGGAAAGCTAAGAGCTAGTGAATTCAAATAATTGAGCCCATGAACTTAACCATGAACTCACTTCCTGGCAATAACAAACAGGGGGAAGGTACACTTAGGACAGGTCATAGAAATAGTTTTTGAGTTGCTGGTAATCATAGAATCATATTTGGATGAGGGGGAAGTTGCAAAGCTTCAAGTGGTTTTGCTCGTTTTCATTGACTTTCCAAAGGCTGGTCATTATATGTTGTGTGCATGCTATTGCTCTGGGTAGGACTGTGACAATAACAGAATAAGTCCTGGTTTAATTCACAGGTTTTTAAGCCTTTGAGGGCAAGAGAAAGTTTCAATAGAAAAGACAGGAAACATTCAAAGGGCAGACTGGTGGTTGATTGGAATGTGCGGTATGCCCCTCTACTACGAATCACTCAGTCAAACAGTCTGGAGCTAGCTCGCCTCCTTTCCTCCCTCCTTGAACATTCATAACAATGTTCTTACACTTTCCTGAACCTTCTGGCCAGAGTCCCCACCACCCTCTAGCCATCTAGTAGTGGAGCTAGATACCATGACTACAGTTGTTTGCAAAAGTCTCTCTGCCCAAGAAGCATTGCTGCACACCAGGCTCTCCATTGCCTTGTGCCATGCAGCCCAGCCCTCCTTCTCCCCAAAACAGATGTACAGCGTTGCACACCAGCCACTTTGACCCCTTGGAACTGATAGCTGCCACTCCAACCTCTATGTGCCTGCTCACAATGTGCCTTTCTCCTCACTTGCTTCTCCAAACTCCACCTGCTCTTAATTCTGAACTAAAACTCTGCCTGCTTTGAGTACCCACCACCTCTCACTGAGCTCCATCACCCTTTTCAAATACTTCCAAATGCTGCAGTCCTTACATATCACATTATATTGAGACATTCCATCAAGACCAGTGGCTCTCAACCTGTGGGTCATGACCCCTATAGGGGTTGGAAAGACACTTTCACAGGGGTTGCCTAAGACTCTCAGAAAACACAAATATTTACATTATGATTCATAAAGGTATCAAAATTACAGTTATAAAGTGGCAATGAAGATAATCTTATGGTTGAGGTAGTCACCATAACCTGAGAATCTATATTCAAGGGTTGTGGCATTAGGAAGGTTGAGAACCACTGCTTAAGACTATTGTCCCCTGAATATAGCCCAGTTGGTAGAGTGATTACCTAACATACAGGAGGTCCTGGGTTGAGTTCAGCACCTCACAAAGGCATGGTGGTGCTCACCTGTAACCCCAGCATGTAGGTGCCTCATGGAGGTAGGAAGACCAGAAGTTTGAAGAGATTCTTATCTACCTACCTGGTCCTATGTGAGACAATGTCTCAACACACTCTTGCCAAAATGCAATAATGCTATAATATCTGCCAGCACTCCTTATTCTTCTAATATTTATGCTAAAATAATACTTGATGAAAACGTAAGATAGTTAAGCACAAGCAAAACTTTTTTCCTTGAAATCATTATTGCAGAAATGGGGGGAAAGTAAGCTTGGGGTAAGATGATTTAAGACAAACAAAAATAAAAACCCAAAGAGGTGTGATTTCTAAGAAAGATTATTTGGAAGTTGCAAAAGTTACAGTTTGAGTCATAGGCTTGCGACAACCCATTTACTGGACACAACATGGAACTTCACATGACGAGATGGTTTTTATGAATTGCTAAGGGCAGGAAGAAGGAAGAGGGAAGATTGGATTACTACCATTGCTGCCACTGCTCCTGCTGCTGTCTGTGACCCTTCTTGAGGGTCTCATGTATTTATCACTTCCTTCAAAGTGTCAAACAAGATGTCCTAGGGCTGGTGAGATGGCTCAATGTTTAAAGCACTTGCTGCCTAAGCAAGGGGACCTGAGTTCTGATGCCTAGGACCCACAAAATGCTGGGCTTGGCACCACATACCTATACCCAAGCTCCTGTCTCCAGGTGGGAGGTAGAGACAAAAGAATCTCTTGAAACCTGAAGCTTGATGATCAGCTAGCCTGGCATACACCAGATAGAGTAACAAAGAGATCCTGCTTCAAACAAAGTGGGCGGTGAGGGCCCACACCTGAGGCTGTCCTCTGCTCTGCACTCTGGGGTGCTCACCACGCCAACATACCACAGAAACAGCTATGTCATAAGCTATGGCACTGGCCAGCATTTGGGGAAGCTATTCAGGATTAATATCTGTATTAATTACTTTTTGTTGCTATAAGATACCATGACCAAAAGCAAATTATGGATGGTCACAGAAGGGGACTCCATAGCAACGAGACATTTTGTGAGCTAAGTGCTTTCCATACAGGGGCTATGCATTGGATCACTTGTCACCATTTACAGATATGGAAGCCGACAGGCAGGGAGAACTCCTCAGGTTCACACGAACAGGGAGCTACTGGACCAAGGTTTGACTCTTACTGCTTTGACTATGGGATGGATGGGAGAGGAACACTTTATAGCCCATGTGCTGTGGGCCAGATAAGGCCATGTACTTGACTTCCTCCCTATAATTAATTCTGATTTAAAAAGAAAGTCTGTGGCTGGAGAGATAGCTGAGCAGAACATATACTATTCTTGCAGAAGACCAGGGTTCAGTTCCCAGCAGCCAAGCTGGAGAACTCACATTCACCTGTGACTCCTTCTTCAGGAGATCTGAGGTCCTCTTCTGGCCTCCAAGAGAACCTGCATTAACGTACACATAGTCACACATGCACACGCAAGCATGCCCATGCACATGTGTGTGCATGCACATATACAAATAAAATAAAACTGTTAAGCAGATAACTGGAGTCTCAGTGTCTGAGCCAGAGCCAGGTCCTCTAGTTCCCGTGCTTTCCGGGATAGAAGCACTGCTTCTCTGGGTTCTCTTTGTGAGAACACCATGCATATTTACACTCAGCTTTCTGGACAGTAAGCTTTTCAACTGCAAAACTAGAACTTTCACAGTTGTAGCAAAAAAAAAAGTCATAAAGAGCTAGAACTTTCATCTGAAGATTCTGGTTAAAAAGGAATTTTTCTGGAGGCTTGTACCTTGAAAGAATGGGCCTTGAGAGAAGCCCCTATGTTAAGACAGGCTTGTAAAGGGAGAAGAATCTTCAACTTGGAAGTTGGTTAGAGAGCCAATGACCAACCCCAGTGCACTCAAAGTAGAAAAAAATGTTCATCAGCTAACTCGGGCCCCAGAAATGAGAGATGATTGAACTCCTTTATCTTGAAGAAAAACGTGCTCCCATTCTGACTCACGAAGGACACCCACATCTACTCACCCCAGATGTTCAGCTTGGCAAGACCTTGATCCTGATTCCAGAGAACTGGATAATAAGCTAATCAGGCACTGGTTTGTAAAGATGTGTGTCATGTTAGGATAAGCTTCAGTCCCTGTGCTGTGCAGGGTAAGATGCCAGCTTCTGATAATGGCTCTCCCAGCTGCTGAGAATGGCTCTCCCTGCCTGTGCAGCTCCTTGCAGCATCCACCGAAACCTCTGTCACTTTCAACCTAGAAGATACACCAAGGCAGAGGAGCCTGGGGACTGCTGTGTCTCCTAGGTTCATTCTAGGGCCTGCAGTTCTCAGGGTACTATTCTCTACAAAGCATCAGACCCACAAAGTGCTCCTCAAACAAGGAAGTCTGTGGTCTAGCTGTCCTAAATATATTCTATTTCCCCCTTTATAGTCAGCCTGAAGGCTTCTGCTGATTCCTGCTTGAGTTCTTTTAACCCCCAATCCCACAAGTGCATCTAGAAAGGCCAGCATGCTCTCCTCTACCCATGAGCCACTGTTATTCACAGCATTTCACAACAATGTTCTACAACATCGGAAGAGACACATATCACTGGGGCCAGCTCTTTCATGGGGGAGAAAATTGGTAAAGAGAATGTGCAGGAGCAATCAAACAGTTTCAAAGTACAAACATAAGAAGTTTGCTGCCTTTCTTCCCCACACTTCATATTTTATTCTCCATAGTAACTGATAATGTTGTGTTCGGGGCCAGTGAGATAGTGTTGCAGGTAAAGGTGCTATATGCCAAACCTGACAATGACTGGAGTTCAGTCCCAGGGACCCGTGATAGAAGGTGTGCAGGCTGGTTTTGTGTATCAAACTTGAAACAAGCTGGAGTTACCAGAGAGAAAGGAGCCTCAGTTGAGGAAATGCCCCCATGAGATCCAGCTATAAAGCATTTTCTCAATAAGTGATCAAGAGTGGGAGGGCCCAGCCCATTGTGGGTGGTGCCATCCCTGGGCTGGCAGTCCTGGGTTCCATAAGAAAGCAAACTGAGCAAACCAGGGGAAGCAAGCCAGTAAGTAACATCCCTCCATGGCCTCTGCATCAGCTCCTGCTTCCTGACCTACTTGAGTTCCAGTCCTGACTTTCTTTAGTGATGAACAGCAGTGTGGAAGTGTAAGCTGAATAAACCCTTTCCTCCCCAACCTGCTTCTTGATCATGATGTTTGTGTAGGAATACAAACCCTGGCTAAGACAGAAGGAGAGAACCAAGTTTTTCTCTCTTCCCCCACTAGCTCACTGCACGTAGCATGCTTCCATGCTCACCGGAGCATGTGCACATACCCTAACATATAACTTAAAAAAATTAAAACTGTGTCTTTATACACACGACATCTTCACCACAGACCGTAGAGTATGGAGGAGGCGGCACCGCACTCATCCCCAGCTTCTCCTTCCTTAGCAGGTAATGGGAACCCTTTCAAAGAAAAACCAGGTGAACTCACTTCTGGAAACTAGAAAAAAGAGAAGTAGCTCCATTTTCAGAGTCAACAACAACAAAAAGCTTTTTGAGTCCAAATGAAAAGACGAGATTCACAAGCAGGGTCTTTTTGTTGGACTCTGGGCAGCTCTGGAGGCTGCAGCTTCTAGATTTGTGCCCCACGCACTGCCACCCTCCCACTTGCCCACCCACCTGACACATCTTTCTCTTTAAGCTCTTGGAAACAGAACCTTTCCAGGGAAGAAGCTTGTTCCTTCACGCTAGTGGCTGACAAAGGAAAACAAACAAGAGCAGTTGACTTCTTGAGGGCTAAGGACTTGGACAGGACCAGTTTTGTGGAGAGGAAGCATGAAGTGGCTTCCTAACCATGGTCCCCCATTCCATCCTGAGAGAGAAGAAACAAACACAGAGCTGTTCTTTAGGGGACAGTGTTCTGCAGCAGGTTTAATTATTTTGAGAGTTTAAGGTAGCCCAGGCTGGCCTTGAACTCAATGGTAACCAAGGTTAACCTTGAACTTCTGATCCTCCTGCCTACACAGGGCTCAAATCACAGGCATGGACCACCACAGCATTTATGTGTTGTTAGGAATGCAATGGACTTGGGAATTCACACCTAGTTTATGTGGTGCTAGGAATGCAATGGACTTTGGGATTCCTGTCTGCTGGGCAAGCACTCTACTGACTAAGTCCTAGCTCCAGGCCACGACAATCTTTCTTATTAGCAAAAGAAAATCTGCTTTATTTAATATGAGATGACTATGAAATCCCCACAAAGAAAACAAAAATTCCCTATGGCATTTTTAGTACACATTTATGACTGCTAATCCCCCAAATACAAATAAAAGTTCCTCCATGAAGGAAGGCCAATAGATAAAGCAATCAGAATGACTAGCTCTCAACATCTTGAGAAGATGGAAGGGATCTAAACTATTATGTTCTGGGCTTTAGTAGGACAAAGTTATAAAACAAATAAGCGCAGGGGACAAAAAAAGTCAATTAAGGAAAAGTTAAGGGAATAAAAATACAGTAAGAAAACTGAAGCTTCTGTGACTAGTGTTGCTCAGATTAGACACCATGGAATGAGAAGCTATCGAGCTGTGGTCCGATGTAAGATGAAGCTCATGATGAAGAGAGTGGCTATGAAATACAAACTAATACCAGCACTTGGGAGCAAAGGCAGGTCTCTGTGAGTTCAAGGCCAGCCTGGTCTAGAGAAACCCCATCTCAACAAAACAAACAAACAAACAAACAAACACGAAGATGGAGAAAGGCACACAGTCGATTTCCAAAAACAAACCACAAGAAAGACAAGGTAACAAAGGCACTGATTCTCTACAACTGGCAAAAATGGCAAATTTTTACATTGAAGATGAAGAATGAATATATATTCAGTCATGTAATAGAAAATCTTAGAATTAATTTTTTTAAATTCTAATATTATCTACCAAAAAAATCAGATTTTTAAGGGCCTAAAGGCTAATAATAGACATGAAACAGAAACAAGAGAAACTTGGAAGATGCCTGCCTATTATAAAGACACTAGTTGATCACTTAGCAAGGAGCACATCCACACAGAGGTGGAGGCATGTCTGTCCCATGTCTACCTTTCTGGCAGGAGCAAGGACCAAAGATTTCACATTTGTGAAGGTTTCTCATATCAGCCAAAAATGTAGGGGCGACGTGGCACTTTGAGATGTGCACTCAAGACAATCCTGGAGCTTGGATGCTCTGACCACTACACTCTGAACACACCTGGTCTCAGCAAATCCCAAACAGACACAACTCATCACTCAAGTGAGTGACCCTGCGATGTGACATCCGATGACATAGACTGTATGTGGAGAGTGAGGGCAAAGCAGAAAGAGCTTAGCAAAGGAAACGATTTGGTGACCCGAGGCTTCAAGAACACTGCCAAGCTGCAGAGCGTTGAGCAGCAGCACACAGGACAGGCTGGTATTGAGAACCTAATCCTAATTAATACTGTAATGAAATAGAAACTAACAAGTCATTTTTCTTTTAAATTAGAAAATGAGTCAGTAGTTGAGAGTAAATGTAAGTAAGTCTGCACTGATAATAGTATCAAGTTAAAGGGCCTGAAGGGAGGGCCTGTGGGAGGAGGTGGGGGACTGGAATGTGGAGGATTGCTTACATGTATGGAATTATCAAAGGAGAATAAGACTTGTTCTATCTTTTAAATTCACTAAAAATGACACTGATGGGAAATTGAGATATGAAAGGAGATTAATGGAAGGGAACGGATGATCAGAGTCAGGACTGCAAAGAGCCTCACACACAAGGCGAAGTTCCCACAGCACACAAAGGGCCACAGAGGAGGCAGATGTGGGGTGAGGAAAGTGAGGAGGCAGTGGGAAGACAGGACGGTCAGAGCAGATACCACTGGAGCAGAAAACAAGGAAGCCTTTGTAAAAACTGGAAAGAAGACACGACTGCAAGGTTCAGTAGAGATTCCCAGAAAAAGCTATGTAAATGCATTTGAAAATTATTGCTTTCAAAAAAATGTTAGTTTTGAAAGTATTAGCAACTTTGAAAAGGTATATGTGAAACAGCAAGTGAGACACAATGTCTTTATCTCTCCCTTTCTTTTCTAATTTATTGGGGCTATTTGTTTTCTTGTTTGTTGAGAAGGATCTGTGTAGCCCAGGTTGACTTCAAGCTAACCGTGGAGCTGTGGATGACCTTGAATCCTGAGCCTTCTTGACTCCACTTCTCGAGAACGAGAAGCACAGGCGTATGCCACCACACTTAGATAAATATATCAATTTCCAAAAATGAAATCAAGAACAAAACTCTAAACTGAACCTATGACTTTTTAAAAAGAAGTCTTTCCTTTCCTCATTTCTTCTCTTTCTCTCTCCTTCCTCCAGTGTGTGTTTGTGTGTGTGTGTGTGTGTGTGTGTGTGTGTGTGTATTAAACAATATTTAAGGACTGTATAACTCCCACCATATAGAAAGTATTCTTGGGCCAGTGAGATGATAGCTCTGAAGGTAAAGGCACTTGCTGCCAAGTCTGACAACCTGAGTTCAATTCCCAGGACGCTCATGGTGGATGGCAAGGACTGGCAAAATATACTCTGACCTCCACATGCACAAATGACCACACATATACAAGATAAAGAAATAAAATAAAAATTAAGCATTTCACAAAATAGGAAGGAGAGAAATAATTCCAACACATTTCAGGGGCCCAATGCAACCTCAGTAATAAAAGTAGATAAGGATAATATATAGAAAATATGATGTTGGGGATAGTGAGATGCTCTGTGGTTAAGAGCACTGGGTGCTCTTCCAGAGGACCCAGATTTGGTTCCCAGCATCCACATGGCAGCTCACAACCATCTGCAACTCTGGTTCCAGGGAATTCAATGCCTTCTTTTGGCCTCTGGAGACACCATGCATGTACATAGTACATATACATATATGCAGCCAAAACATTCATATTCATACATATTTAAGAAAAACAAATAAATCTTTTAAATTATGATCTAAATCTTTTATAAAATATTTCACATAAGATGTAGGATGATTAATTAGAGATTAGTACCAAGAATGTAGGGCTTATTTGTTGCTAAAATTGTTTATCAATAGAATTGACCATATGAGCAGATAATGCACTCCCCTGTTTATTAAGCACATAAGCAGACTCAAATGCTTACATAAATCTATGTGCTTAATAGCTGCAGAAATTGTACTCTAATTTTTTTTAAATCAGCCCTAAATAAGAATTATTTTGCAGTTACAATATTCTCCAGCATCCCCCGGGGATTATTATATTTAATATCAAAAGATCATGAAGTTGACAATAAAATGATAACATTATTAAGGCTTTCTACTGACAGCACACAAGAAGTTCAAACTGCAAAAATGTGACGATAGAAGAAATCAAGTGTTTAAGGAACAGAAAATATTGAAGTCTTCATTAGCCTCTAAAGGAGAAATCCTTGACAATAGCAAAAAAAACAAAACAAAACAAAAAAAACAAAAAAACCACCTATTTTAGAATGCATATGACTGATACATAAAATTCTAGTGAAAAGCCAACTAATAATAGATCCACTTTCACATTCATAGATGAGAAAATTCAACATGCTGAATGTGTCTATTATATCTAGAGTGAGGCATAAATTTAACTGATACTTTCTCTTGAGGAACTTGATAAGTTGATTCTGCAATTCATATAGAGAAATGAAAGGTTGACAATATTGACAAATGGTGACAATTGAAAAAATTGTCAGAAATATGTAATTTGTAACAAAAATATGTGGCATTAATACAAATCTGGACATTAGTCACATTGTCCAATCTGATTGCTCTAGACACAGAAATGAAATATACACATATGTGACCTGGGAGGTGACAGAGATGTCATCTGGATCCATGAAGAACAGAAAATGAGCTCAGAAATGGGGCGAAGCCAGCTGGCTCTTTCCTGACAGGAATGACAGACAGCTATTGTACAACACGTAACAAAATAGAGTCTACAGACTCGGAGCTCTAAATATGAATAAATAAAGCAGTTGACCTTGATAAACCACAGGATATCTTTAGTATCTGGTTCTAAAATATCCACATCCTATAACTGTGAAAAAATGTTTGAAATCTCAAAGAGGATTGGTCAGAAGACAAGAGCAGGGAGCACATGTTCTGAAATACAGCTGTCTTCACGAGGAAAGAAAAACCTGAGGGTTCAGAGAAGTGTGCACAAAAATGATCAACATACCAGGCTAGATGAAAAGTGAAAAACTCAAAGGAAAATAAACAATAAAAAAAGAAAAGAAAAATAAAATTACTACTGAAATTCTCTGTCCTATCTTTCAAGGGAGTGAGGGGAAAAAATAGGAAAACAGGGCATTCACACCCATACTCGGATATAAGGAAAATGGAAAAGAGTCATAGGTTGCAACTGGAAGCACAAATCTGAAGGAAATCACTCACATAAGGTTGAGGAAGCTGGTGCTGTAGAAGCCAACAGACCTAGACACAAACTTGAGAGAACGCTTGCAAGCATTTACAGGAGACCTGTACAAAGATGCCCACTACAGGACTGTGGCCTGCGGAGAGCAGCAGTTCGTGAGGTCTTGGCACAGGTGAGTTAACACCCTTAAATTCCACTACACAGGTCCAAGAAGGCAGGAAAACTACACAGCCATGTATAAAGTGGCCAAAGCAGTAACATATGACGGAATGAAGAAATGGCAGCCCAAATTCAAGGCATCTCCAGGAATATTCACTTTAGCAGAGTAGAGGGAAAGCAGAGATTCTAACTCCGGCTCTGCAGTTTGCATGTTTGGGCAAGTCACTTAAGCCCTAACTGAAAGTCACTCACACTGGGCCTTAGTAGCATGAGAACAATACCCTCGCCTCAAGAGACTGTTTTGTTTTGTTTTGTTTTGTTTTGTTTTGTTTTGTTTTGTTTTGTTTTAAGCGTGTCTGGTTGTAAAAATTATGTTTAATAAGCGATGACCCATTCATTCCACCCTTTCTTGACTTTATCCTACACAGTGGAGAAATGCCTGCTATCTTTTGTATCTAGAGCCCCAGTAAAACACCCCTGACTGGGGTGGGGGAGAGTTAACTCTTCTATAGGATCAGAGTTCAAGCCTTGGGCTTTCTTAAAGATACAGAGCACCCAAGTGCAGAAACACAAAGGACTACACACATCCCATACAAATCACAAATAAATAATAAAAATGATGAGAGCTTGGTGGAACTGGCTTGGAGAGTTCTGATGCCCTGCTGGGTGGGGCAGAAAACAGAGCAGTATTCTGTGAGACTGTGGGTCTCTGGTACCTCATCTGAAAGATGGTGGCATCAGACCTCACATCAGACTGAAGGCCCCATGTGGGAGCCTGAGGAGAGAAGACCTGACAGCTCAGACAAACCCTCCATGTGGGCTAGCTTTGCGTGACTCTAACAGAACATCTCTGAGAAACGACATGTAAGAAGGCAAGATTTGCTGGGCATGGTGATACATGTCTATAATCCCAATGACGAAGGAAACCAGAAAGATCAGCTCAAGGCCAACTCACCTACACAGCAAGATTGAGGCCATCTTGTCCTACATGAATGAAACCTTGTCTTAGAAACAAAACAAGAAAGGGAGCAGAGGAACAGAAAGAGGATGGTGAAGAAAGGTTTATTTTATTGATTCATGGCTTAGGGGGTTTAAGTTGATGGTTTGGCCCACTTGTCTTCAGGCTTTTGGTGAAGTGCATGGGGTGGTACATGGTGATGAAAGCAAAATGAGAAAGGAAAGGGCTGGAGTCCCCTGCGACCTAACTTCCTCCATGGGACCAATGCCTCTCAATAGCATCACAGGTTGTGGGCCAAAGCCTTTAACACACAGGCTTTGGGCAGATTTAAGATCTAATCTGTAGCAACTATCTTTGTCTTGAGTGAGCCAGTGTATTGCTGACTGCAGACCCTTCTGGCTCACTGCCCCACAGGCCTATTGGAAGCTCTAGCTTCCTGTAACCCTCAGTCTTCATCATTCAAGGCTTCAAGTGGGAGGTGGTCTTGCAAAACAATGAACTGGATGAGTATATGGAGAGGAAACAGAAAGACTCTGACTGAGCCATAAAGAGCGAAGAGTAATGTAAGGGGTCTTTGGAGACTCGGTTCTCAGTAGGTCCTTTGTCATGAGATAAAAGTGAGGTCTCATGCTGAGAGTCATGACCCACTCAGTTTAGAGGTAGGCAGATCTTTGTAAGTTCCAGCTCAGCCTGCATAGCAAGTTGCAGGTCAACTAAAACTATATAGTAAGATCCTGTCCTTAGTGTCAGGAGTAGAGGTCTCTAGGTAAATCCAGAAAACCTAAAAGAACGTTGTGTACTACATGGTACCTAAGAGCCATAAACAGATGGATGGGTGGCTGAAGTACCTCAGGACTCAAGTGTTGCAAGAACTTTATGTTTGTAGGAAACAAAGATGTCCCCATACTGCTAGTAGACCTTCTAGTAAATGCCGAAGCCACAATCATATCTGCTCTGAGTAGTGATCACGTGACATCTCTGGTATCTAAAAATGGTGGTGTGTTAGGTATGGCTGCAGCCAGAATATAAAGACCAGCTCTTGTATTCAAGGGCTGGGGAACCCTGGATGAAAGATTTAAGGGTGCTATTCCTGTTTCTTCATCTGGACAAACTGATCTGGTCAGTTTCCTTTCTCTGTCTTCCAGGAAAGGTAGAAATAAGGCAGAGTCCAGATGAGTACACTCTGTGCTCATAGGAGGAAAAAGCACAGAGGAAGCCCAGGGGCCTAAGGCTGGGCTCCTGGCTCTAGGCGGATTCAAAGAACACAGAATTGCGTCAGCCTCACCTCCTCTTTCATCAAAAACAGGGTCAATTGACACGTGCCTATTCACCCTTATCTTAGTACCCAGTGTTTCTGAATAACCTAGTAGACCAGAATTACATTGGATTATGCCTCATGAAGTGGATGTCTCTTTTTAATCAGGAGGCTGAATTTCTTAAAAATGTAACAATTTCATTTGAAACGCAGACCACATACTCTTTGAAAAATCTCCTTGATATAAAGTGTACCTGCAATCTGAAACACATGCACATTATGGTAACAACTTCTCTGACCAGTATGTCTGACCAAGAATCTGCCCAGAATGGAATTCAAAACCTGCTGATGCTCCCAGAGAGGGAGAGGCCAGACATGGAGGAGAGCTGCTACAAGGACCCCTGTACCCTGTGGGATCTGTGGCATCCACAGTCCATGCTGCCCACATCCCTACCCCTCTGTATTCTGTGTTCCAGGACAATTGCTCTTAATTTTCCTTCAGGGCACAGATCAAGGGTGTTTATTTAAAGCAGCTGTTTTCTTTTCACTCTAGAGATGTCAAAAGATAGATCTCTAACATGGGAGAAACGTTGGTAGTAAGAAAGAACTACAGGTCTTCCCCACTGTCCATAGATCCGCTTCAGAAAAATTGCCCTCCCCCTCAGCATCAAGGGTAAGAGGAGCTTTGCATCAAAGAATCCAAGTATGGGAAGAGAGGCGAGTACACAGAAGAGTATAAGGCAACCATAGCCTCTAAGAGAAATAGTGCAAAATAGTGACAGGTCCTGGGAAGTTCAGTGGAAGAAGAGATTTTCATTTTTTGTGGGTCCTATTTGTATTTGTGTAGAGCTCTGTGGAAGAGGCAGAGGAAAGCCATTGGCAGATGCCCAGGAGGAGACAGGGGTGGGGGGTGGGGGGTTGTGGGGTTGAGTCCTATGCAAGAAAGGGGGAAAAGGAGCCAGAATTCTAGAACCATTTCAGGTGCCAGAGACTTTATGTGTCATGGGCATTCAGTTCTCACCTCTGTGATGGTGTTAGCTCCTTTTGAGGCTCAGGGAGACTAAACTCATTGTTTAAGACCACACTGCAGCTGAGAAGCACAGCCCCAGGCAGCCGGACATTGCTAGCTTCTCTGGGAATCTTAGGCTAATGCAACTTCTGCAGTTTGCTATTCCCATGCTGCAAGCCTAAGAGCAAGCAATCCCACTGTTGGTTGCCTCCTACCTGCATTTCCTGTGTGTCCACTCACATACGAAGTCCTCTTTTGTTTGTTTTTTTACACAGGAGAGGTGAAGACACTGGGTCCCAGATGCCATGCCTAGTATCATCAGCCTAGCCATCCATTTACCATTCAATTCTTATGGCCATGAGCACATGCCTGCTCATGGCTTCTATCTATGGAAACGCTGAAGAAAGGGGAGAGGGTATGAAAGTAGGGGTAGGGGTGTCTAATCTACCATACAGTTGCCCTAGCCTTGGTTAAGAAGTAAAATGGTAAACTTAAGATCCTAAATTAGAAAGAAATCTGTTTTAATGTCTTTCAGGTGTGGGCATTTAGCTCTTTAAGGCCTTACCCTTCCCTTTCCTCAACAGTTTATGAAAGATAATAAAGAAAGTGTTAGCTGCAACTTGTTATTACTGACATAACTATGAACAGTGTTACATAGCCATCTTGGTAATTAGATATGTAAGCAGCCTGATACACATTGGGAGCTTGCCACATGCTCCCTTTTCTTCAGCTCAAAATGCTTAAAACCTTCTTTCTGCAAGAGGGCAGATACATTGGCATCTTTCCCTAACATTACTAAGGATAAAAGGCCTATATCTAAAAGGTCCCAGTGTCTAACAGGCCAGATTCTGGCTCATTCCTTGACTTGTGACTTGCTTGTTTTGAGTCACAGTTGACAATTTTTTTCATGAGCCTTTTCTTTCCTGAGGGTTACTACCGGGCCTCCTTGGCCATTTCAATCATGGGGTGAATGAGTTTGAGGGGGAACCCTCCAAAAGCAGATTCTGAGATGGCTTCAGACTCCTGGGATTAGGCGAGGTAGGAATGATGTGTCTAGCTTCTGCCATCTTATCAAAGTTCTCCTTCCAGGCCTTGTAAGGGGACAAATCATTACTAGAAAAGGCCAGGCAAGATTTGCATTTGCCAACAGAGCTGAAATAATGTATTGGGGTGACCTTAAGCAGAAATATGTGTTTCCAATAGCAAGGACTCTGTCCAGGTTTGACGGAGAAATGAGCTGAGATGGATTTCAGTGAAATGTCTCCTGATAAGGCTGGTCACTAAGTGGGGGAAGCTGGGACTGGAGATCCAGTAACAACCCTCAGAACTGCCTTATATGTATGGACTTTAGAGGGAAGGGCTATCTGAGCTGGAAGGGAGGGGTACCTGAGCTGGAAGGGAGGGGTACCAGAGCTGAGAGGGAGGGGTACCTGAGCTGAGAGGAAGGGTGCCTGAGCTGAGAGGAAGGGGTGCCTGACTTTAGCAGATCCATGGATGTAATAGACAGAATGTGAGCCTGTAATTTAGGAGGCTAATCCACTGAACTACTCTACCATGGGGCTGTTACATGCTGGGAGTTTAGCAACTTGGGAAGAGTCCTAGATAGACTGGACTCTACATAAGGCTGATCCCCCTCTCCAGGGTGGCATCTGTCAGCCGACTGTCAGGGGATTTGTTGTTAAAAACTTAGACTTCTTATCTGCACTTCTCTTTCAGGCTTACACAAAACAGAACATGACAACTTAGGTTCTAGATTATACCAAGCATTACTTTAGCAATAACTATATGAAGTAAATTGGAATTTATCATTCATGACAGAATTGCCTTTGGCCAGAATAAAGTTCAGTTTTCTACCATGCAGCATTTAGATATTCTGTGTCTAGCTTCTGCCTGGAATTGTTGGTCTGTGTGGGTGAAACTGTTCTCGTTTCATGGAAGTCAACACAGAACATGGTGACCACAAATCCATGGAATTGCTCCCCATCAGCAATCAGACAGTCTAGTTTGCAATAGACATCAATGATACTCAACAATGACACAGTCATAATGGAGATAGCATCAGGATCTACTGGGTGAGTGCTTAGGCCTCAAGAGTGACTTTCCCCCATTGTAGATACCTTTGGTAAACTTCAGGTTGTTTGAACTGTGTTTCTAACTGATCACTTCTAATTTGAAATTCCTACAACTCTCTCCTTGGGTTGCCATTCATTGACTTGTGCATTTCACAGAACTCAAGGGAACTCTGAGTTTACAGGTTTATTCTAAAGGATTCTGTGAGGAATACAGAGGAAAAGAAGATTGAGGAATAAGAGGAGAAATACAGGTTTCACATCTACCCTCTAGGACCCTCCACCTGTTTGGCTGTCTTTTCAACTTCATATGGAGACTTTACTACATAGACAAGACTTCAGCATGAAGGTCAAGTGGAGAAGTGGTCAGAACATTGTCTAAGGCTATATAACTAGGTTAGGGCTAGAAGGCACAGCTCAAGTGTCTAAATATCAAGTACACAAGGCCTTGGGGTTGATTCCAAGCACCAAAAAGCAAGTTAATAAAAGTCACTGAGTGGGAAGCCAGCAAGCTTGTCTGTCCAGATTCTTCTCTGTCCCTCTCTGTAATGACATTCCTTCTTCCAGGCTATGAGGCTGGGTCTTTCTGAAATGAGGGTCTTATGACCTATTATTTCATGGGCTAGTTCTGGGAAATTCTTTTACAGCAAGCTTAAGAAGGGTGTGTGTGTAGGGGGGTGGAGACTGAGAATTTCTGGCCTTGGGGAAGGCAATCTCAGGTATCTGTGGCCAGCCTTAGGGAAGCAAGCAGGATGATGGTAGCATGAGGAAAGATGGCTCAGGACTTCATGATCTCAGGAGTCAAGGGCTGGGAGCAGTTTTCAGCATCTTAATGTGCAATGGGATTATGAAACTGATTCTTAAGAAACAAGGAGGGGCTTTGAACCTTTTTCAGTTGCAGAAAAGGAAGTTGAGCTCCCTTCCTCTTTGTTTTCTGCACTGAGAGGTGGTACAGGCTCTGCTTCGAGTCTCTGCGTTAAGTCACGGCAGGCTCAAGTCAGACTGTGCCGACAATTCTTTTTGTTAAGGTCAGATTTTCAAACATCATGACCCAGGATGGGCTTGGAGGTGCACACCTTTAATCCTAGTATTCTAGAAGCAGAAGCATGTGGATCTCTTTGAGTTTGAAGACAGTCTGGTCTATATAGTAAATTCTAGGCCAACTGGAGCTAAATAATGAGACCCTATTTAAACAACAACAATAACAACAACAAAAATCCCAAGCATCTTCATATCTGGCTGGGGGCAATTTTCCAGGAAGTTCTGACTGGAAAGATGATTTGGGGGCTTTTTAACCCCCCCTTTTCCTTCTAACCACCCAGACCTAAGTCCTGACCTTGACTATGGTGAGAAAAATAAGAAGCTTCCAGACAGGGATCCCTCTACCTCTTTCTTTCCCCCATCCCTCTCTCTCCCTCCCCCTTCCC